>NC_060950.1:50758444-50862715 GCF_022045245.1 Lucilia cuprina | reverse complement strand
TCTGAAACTGAAAAGCTTGATAGCAATTCTAATTTATAAATTATATTTCTTCCGACTTTTATCATAGAACATAGTATTTTGTTGTTAAATCGAAATAAATACCAAATTTGTTGTAAAAATAAGAAATACAGAAAAAACAAAACAATTTGTTTTTGAACAAAATATGCAACAACAAAACGATGCCATTTTGTAGCAAATTCTTTGATTCGAAAAGAAAACTACTTGAGTTTATGACTACAAACATGCATTTTCACAGAAATCCTTGCCCTGGTAATGAGTATTTTGTTAAAGGGACCTTGTATGGGACCTTTCTGGAGCGGACCTAGTATGAGAGTTATGACCAAATATGGGCCTATCGTAAAACAATTTGATAGTGTAATTTATGTATATAAGAGCAATATTTGTGGTAAATGCGTAGTTATCAATATTTGTTAATGAGTTATGTGTGTTTAAGTGATTTTCCAGAGAGGATCTTGTATGGAAGTTATGATCAGTTATGGACCGATAGGGAAAATAAACAGTAATATTTTTGTGCATATGAGCAATACTTGTACCAAATTTTATGTGGATATCTTAATTTAATAATGAGTTATGCGCGTTTTAGTGATTTTCGGGAGGGAACCTTGTATTGGAGCTATGACCAAATATGAACCGATCCTCTATCACCACTGGTGGTGGTATAATAATAATAATAATAATATAATACAATAATAATAATACATAATGCTTATACGTATATGTATACATTTATAAAATTTTTTTATTGAGAATTCTACCCAACAACCAATTATACTACTATACATCTTTAGAAAAAGCTCATATTTATAATATTTTTTGGAATTTTCCTAATATTGTAAGTATAAAATTTGAATTAACAATCACCTTTCAACACACCTTTCTAATGTGCTGTCTACAAAGGGAAACTTTTTTTTGAAACTTCTGATTTTGTGTGTAAGCGAAAGGGGGAAAATATCAATCGTGATATATTTTTTCTGTCAGTAAGAGAAAAAATATCAATCATAATATTTCATAATCTCTCACAAAGTACTTAATTCAAACTAAAGGCCTGCATAAAGTTTTTTTTAGATTCTGCGTGACAGAAAAATTTAAAGAAATATTAAGCATATCTCTCGAGATACGAAGTTTCTTGTACTTGGAAACTTATTTTGCTTTGTTATTTTTCTCATAAGCATGTGGATATTAAAGCAATATTAAAAGAGAATTGTTCATTGAATTACGATTCAATTTAATACCTGGGCGAACTCTCCTGACATCATTATATGTTTCATCGACTACGTAACATGGCGAGTAGTAGTTGGGGACCACTTATCTATAATAGCTTGTCTGGATCGACCTTATAATTTTATTTCATTTCATAGTCTCTGAAGTTCAACCGCACTTCAAGCAGAAAAAACGATGATTGCAGATGAAAGAGATGCGATCCAAAATTGCAGATAAAGCTAAATTACATGAAGAAGCGCAACTTTAGTTGTGGTGTTAGTAAGAAAATTTTCTAGCCTGAAGGATGTTATCGCGCATTTTTTCAGGTAATTTATTGAGTACCCATATATAGACAAACTTCACATTCAGTCACCGAATTACACATTCATTCACACCAGCTGAAGTTCCTGTTGTCACAAAGCCGAACTATCTACGGTGTTTTTTCCCGATGGATTATCGAATTAAATACTCTTATATCTGGGAAACCTTAAAGGGTAGAATCCTGAAATTGATCAACACTAAAATCCATATGATCATTTGGAAATAATTGGTGTATGCGTAAAAGATGAATTAAAAGAATTTGGACTAAAACATCGTCTTCACAGATAAGCTCTCTGTACATTCAACACGCTTGTGAGAACTCCCATAACGCTTCAAAAAAATTTCGCAAAAATACTAAAATAATACAAGACATTTTTTCACAAAGACATAACAATTTATTATTTTTTACACAATTATATTGCCTTTAACAACCCAAAATATTTTTATTTTTCACACACTAATGCCGGAGGTCCTCCTTATGTATTAAATAAAGAATATGTCAAAATCAGCTGACATGCTGAACAAAGTTATCGAAATAAACTTATCTTTTTTGCAAAAAGGGACAGTCCGAAAAATATATTTATTAAATGTTTAATGATCAGATGTGAGGCAAAATAAATTGGGAAATATGCGAAAGTTGAAACTTAGACCTGGTTCACTAGGAAACATTTTTTGGGAATCTTTTGATTTTAAAAGTTTCTCAATAAATGTTTTCCAGTGTGAACCTGGTCTCTTAAATGTTATTTATTTTTCCTAAAATTTTTACGTACATACGGTTTTATTTTTCTATGAAGAGTTTGAAAAAAGCAAAAGTGGTTGGAGCTTCATTCAATACTTCTACATAAATGCTACGAATACATTCTAGGAGACTTTTGTTGAGAAACAAAGAAACTTTTGTTTCAGAAACTATGTGTTAATTGCATTAATTTGTTGTTGTACGAACGAGAAAAATAACAAAACCAAACAAGTTTCCGAGTACGAGAAACTCCGCACTGTTAGACCGACCTGGTCCACACTAGGAAACTTTTTTTGAGAAACTTTTTCTTAATTCTCTTTTGAAGTTTCCTTAATGTCCACACATAGAAACTTTTGTTTCAGAAACTATGTATTAATTGCATTGATTTGTTGTTGTACGAATGAGAAGAATAACAAAACAAAACAAGTTTCTGAGTACGAGAAACTCCGTACCGCGAGAGAGATGAATGATATTCTTTCTCTCTCACGCAAAATCAATAGTTTCCCAACAAAGTAAATTAATAAAGTAGCGACACAAGTTGTTGTACAACAAACGTCTACAAAAACCACAGGCAATTTGTTTTTGTTCGAAATACTCACTTGTCAAAATTTGTTTACAAAAATGAACCATTAATTAATGGAAAATATGGCATTATTGTTGTACTTTTCAAAAATATATTGTTATTTATATTAAAAGTCACAGAGTTTTCTTTATTTTTTAAAAATTAGAACATTTTTAAAAATATTATATACTTAAAATACACTTTTTCACATTAAATACAACAAATTATACAATAATGAAAACAAATATGGCAACATAAACATTTTTGACAAGTAAGTCCACAAATAGCAAGTTTAAAAAAATAGTCAGCTGTTCAAATGAGTCTACTTTATAAATTTACTTTGGTTTCCCAAAAAAAGTTTCCTAATGTGGACCGGCAGACCTGGTTCACACTGGGAAACTTTTTTTGGAGACTTTTGACTTTTGTGTGTGAGAGAACGAGAAAGAAATATTAACCGTCTCTTTCTCTCACACACAAAATCAAAAGTTTCTCAACAAAAGTTTCCCAGTGTGAACCAGGTCTTAGAGAGATGAATGATATTCCTTCTCTTTCTCTCTCACGCAAAATTAAAAGTTTCCCAAAAGAGTTTCCTAGTGTGGACCAGCCCTAATTTATTTTTATTCTTTGCTTCAGTGTTAATATTTATCAATATCATCTATTTGGCCTTCATTTTAAAAGTTATTTGTACGCAGATGTACATAATATATAGATTAATAGATCGGTTCAGAATGTTATGATCTATAAGCATTTACATAGAAACAAAAGTCACACGTATGCCTGAACTAAAAAACAAACAAAGCAAGAAACAAAACATAAAATGTAAACAACACAGCTTCTAAAAAAAGAGAGGAGGGTATTTCTGATGGTGCTTTCCTTTGAATCGTATATTTTTTAAATATCTTTATACATAAGTGTAAATAAATTTATAATCTGAATTTTTAATTTAATTTCGATTAGGGAAGCGGAGCTTCCTTTATGGTTTCCAACGGAAAATCGTTTTTTTCAGCTTTTGCTCAAATTTGGCCATTTTGTAATAAATTTTGAACTTTATTGTAAAGGAAAAATCTGCACAAAATAAGCGTTTCAGAAAGATATAAAACACAAAAATTGGTTGGAAATATTTAAAGTTATTGCAAATTCCCCAGGCCATTAACGTGTCTCACGGCACATACATACATAAATTCAAAATGTAACAACAAAATGTACTTATTTTTGAATTACTTTATTCTAAAAAAAACATTTTCTTTCTTTAAATATATCTATATTTACTCGGTGGAAAAATAGTTTAGCTGCGATTTGAACTCTGCGAATTTTGGGAGAATCGCATTTATTTTTTTAAGACCAGATAATATAAAATATATATTCAAATTTTATTCAAGCCTGACATTCTTAACCCATAAAATTTGAAGTTCAAAGATCAAATTTTGCAAAATTTGTAAATTCTCAGTATACCACGTCGAAATTATATTTATTGTCCATGTTTAATAAATACGACTTTAATTCTAAGTATGAAGTTTTGTGTTTAAAATAACTGCTATAAAAGTAAAATTAACCCTTTTAAATACATGGAACAAATTTAATCCCGAAGTTCAAAAAATTTTAAAAACACTATCCATTTGAATAATGCTATATATCATATACATATATTACAACAGAAATAATAAAAAAATTATATATTAGGTATAAAAGCTTATGAATTAACCCTCTTATTCCTCTTATTACATATAGCATTATTCAAATAGATAGTGTTTTTTGTATTTATGAACTTTGGTGTTAAATTGTTGTCAAGTGCCTCAAAGAGTTAATTTAGATTTCTTTTACTCTATTTTAAATATCGGTTTATATACGATAAATTCCAGTCATTTTTGGTAAATATGACCGACAAATAAATATTTCGATATGGTACACTGATAATTCCCAAATATTACAAAATTGAACTTTTGAACTCCACAGTTTATGGGTTAAGAATGTCCGATTTTAATAAAACGTCGTATATATATTATCTGGACTACAATGATCGGAAAATATTTTATTTAAAATGTACTTCTGATTTTTGTGTGTGAGAGAAGAAGAAAAAAATATCAACCATCCTAAAAACATAAAATCAATGCAAGACCTGGTTCACACTAGGAAACTTTTGATTTTTGTGTGTGAGAGAAGGATAAAGAAATATCAACCATCTCTTTCACACACAAAATCAAACGTTTCTCAACAAAAGTTTCCCAGTGTGAACCAGGTCTTGCATTGATTTGTTTTTGGGATGGTTGATATTTCTTTCTCTTTCTCTCACACACAAAAATCAAAAGTTTCTGAAAAAAAGTTTCTCAGTGTGAACCAGGTCAAAACAAAACAAGTTTGACCTGGTTCACACTACGAAACTTTTGTTGAGAAACTTTTGATTTTGTTTAAGAGAGAAAGAGATAGTTCATATTTATTTCTCTTTCTCTCACACACAAAAATCAAAAGTTTCCTAGTGCGAACCAGGTTTTTCCGAGAACGGAAAACTCCGTACCGCGAGAGAGATGAATGATATTCTTTCTCTCTCACGCAAAATCAAAAGTTTCCCAAAAAAAAGTTTCCTAGTGTGGACCGGCAGCAAGCTGTACCTTTTTGAATTGCTATTTAAAATGGGAAATACAGTTGATGTCAATTCTGCCGTTTGAAAAAAGAAATTCTGCTAGAATTTTTCGCGCCAAACTGTTTTCTGCTTTTTTTATTCGCAAAAAATTTGTTGTGGTGTGTGCACAAAAATCTAAAGACAGAAGTAATATTTTTTAAATAAAAAAAATATTTTTTAAATAATGAAATATTTTTTGAATGAGAATCTATAAAAGTGAGCCCTTTGGTAATTATTCGTTCTTCACGGACTTGACGGAATGGAAATTTAAACTGGAGTATTTACTTTTTCGTTCTTTAACTGGTACTTTTTAATTTTTCTATAATATTGAACTTAGGAGCATTTTGAGTTTTCTAAAATATATAAACATAAAATTAAACCCGCAGTATCCTAATTGAACGAAAATTTAAAAAGGATAATTTCTGGTACTTTTTTGTTATTTTACTAATACTTTTAGAATTTTTTATAAAATTGAACCTAAAATTGGACACGCAGCTTCCTGATTGTATAAAAATCTACATGCAAGGAATTTCTGATTTAATGAAAATCTATAAAAGTCACTGTCTGGTATTTTATCGTTCTTCAACTGTTTTTTTTTTTTTTTTTGTAATATTGAGACTACACCATTTACAATTGTATTTCAGAAATTTCCATTCATATTTCAGAATTTTCTAATTATGTTTAAAAAATTTCTAATTATATTTCACAAATTTCCAATTATATATCAGAAAATTCCAATTATATTTCAGAACTATTTTTTTATATTTCATAAATTTCTACTTATATCTTATAAATGTCCACTTATATTTCAGAAATTTCCATTTATATTTCAGATATTTCTAATTGTATTTCAAACCTTTCTAATTATAATTATATAAAAAAATTCAAATTATATACCAGAATTATTTTTTTATATTTCAAAAATTTCCAATTATGTTTCAGAAATTTCTAATTATTTTTCAGAAATTTCCAATTGTATTTCAGAATTTTCCATTATTATATGAGTTCCATTATTATAAAGTTCCCTTTTATAGGTTCCCAATTCAGTCTCTACATAATTAATTTCATGTATCTATGTTCAATGTTATAGAATATTCAAAAAGTACCTTTTGTAGAACGAAAAAGTACCCAAAAGTCCCCTTTTATAGGTTCTTACCTAGTCAAGGACCTACATGCTAAATTTCGTGTTTCTAGGTTCAATATTATAGAAAATTCAAAAAGTACCTTTTGCTGAACGAAAATGTACCAAAAAGTCCCCTTTTATGTGTTATCGCCTAAAGCAGGCTTTACACGATCACACAAGTAATATGATCTGTCAAAATTTTGTGTAGAATAGAACGGATGGGATCGTCAAAACGCAATATGTAATGAAACCATCACACATTGAGAGAGAATACAGATGGAAAATTTGACAATCGTATGGCTCTCTTCATTTTTTTAAATGATTCAAAAAACAAGCAGGTCGCATTAGATCATTGATGTATTTTTATGTAAACACATATAAAAAAAGTGAAACAGCTGTTTCCATCTTACTTTTTTATTGTTTTATACCAATCGTGTAAACACAAAAAATATAAATCATACGACTTTTATTCTCTTTTTTGTTGTACGGATGGAATTTCATTTTACTTTTTCATTAGACTTGTCGTACGTAAAGTGTTATCGTCTGAAGGGCCCTTAATTGGGGCTCTATATACTTAATTTTATGTTTATACACTGAAAAAAATCCATGCTTAATATATACGAAAAATGTCGTACATTGTACGAATCGTTCGTTGTTTCGCACCACGAAATTCTTTCGTAATATGTACGAAATTGTACGAAATATTTTAATATTATGTAAAAAAATTAATTCAAAAAAGGGAATTTTGAATAAATATGGTAAAATTTAGGAAATATTAATTTATTCAAACATTTTTGTTCATTTTAAAATAAATTTTCTAATTTTAGTTCAAAATTATTCTCCACACGAATTTTCAATTTTTTTATGAAAAAATTTCAAGAATAATATTATAATATAACTTTTTCATTCAATTTTTGGTTGCAATAATTTCATCCGTTAATCTGGATAATAAATTGGTTTTGTTATTGATTTTAGCCTCTACATTAGATAGTTTTTCTAAAACTATGTCCAATTTATCTAAAAATAAAAAAATAGAAAACAATTATATAGTTAAGTACATTTAAAATATCTTATTATAGATTTCTTACCTTTCTTACATCTATTATTTGTAAACTCATCTTCTTCGATCTCAAAGAATATATTGAAGTCATTTGAACGCTTCATTACCTTCTTAATGTATAAAAGGAATAAAAATAAACTCATCGTTAAAATGTAAGCATAAACATTTAGTTACAAAAACAACATTTATTTTGGATATTTCATTTGAAAAATTTAGGAAATTTGTCGAAAATATGCTTAAGTATGTTGATTTTATTGGAAGCCCAAATATGTCGCTCAAATTTTGAACTTCTTTTCCTATAATCATATATTTGAAGCGTTCGCAGATAATACTAATAATTTTGAAAATTTTACTTTGAAATATGAAATAATTGTCCGAATGTAACATCCCGGAAGTTAACTTAAATATTCATTTCTTAAAATTTTCTTATATTTATTTTATTTTTCAATCATTCGGTTATAATTTGAATGTTAATGAAAGTTTTTTGTAATTTAACCTTTTAATTTCTTGTAAGTAGTTTTCAAATTCAAAAGCATTTACATTGTTTAATGAAACAACTAATTTAGCATAATTTGCCAGATGTGTTTAGCAGTGAAAATTATATATTACAAAAGTACTATTGTAAAGTTGAGGCTTCCCTTCAACAAAGGAATTTAAAAATTTTTTTGATAAAAAATATTGTTGCTGATTTTTTTCTAATAATATTCTCATGGCCAAGCTAAGCTTTAAAAAATGTATGTATCTTTCATCATCTTAATTATTGGACCAGTATACAATAAAAATAATCGATATTCTGTTGCTTTCCAACGGTCTAATTATTTTATAGTTCTTGGCTTACTATTAAATTCACGTGGTATATGGGATTAAATAATTCCGAATTTAAAGTTGAAAGGTTCCCTGAAGATAACGAATAACTTAGTTTTCTTTATAGAGATCTCATTACTCCTAGACATGTAATCAAATGAAAATTTCCTTACAATGTCTATTTGGAGTGTTTCGAGAACATTTGGACTTAATATTGTGTGGTGTTCTGGGAATGTTTCATTTCGGAAATCAACATTACTTCTTTCTAGAAACTTTTCGTTATCAAATATCATTTTATTGTTAACAACGTCACCTTTAATTTGATATTTGTGGGAGCAATAAAAAATCCTGAATGCGATTTTATGTTCAGCATAAATGCCCTTGCAGGTGCGTCACAAACAAAATACCATACTCAAATTTTGTAAACTATGTTTTCATAAGTGAATCCCTCATACACTATGACTTTCATCTCCTCCACAAAAGGTCTGAGATATTCATCAGAAATTTTTGGAATTTGGAATTACTTTCGAAACATCATACAATAAAAATAACGACGTTTACTGTGAGAAAGATACTCATTCAGGAAATTACTTATTTTATAATGGATATATATTCCGCCTTAAATATTTTCTTTGCTGCAGGTTCTAGGAGTTTCTTTTAGTGTTCTACAGTCTTTTGGCAAATTAGGTATACTAAAGTTGAATTTGTGATATTGTGTTTGATTGACCATTCAGCTATTTGGTCTCGAATTGATCTTTTTTCAAAATCACTACCCTCACTAAAACTGTCATTTGGATCTAAATAGGAATCAAAGAGGCTCTTCTATTCTTATATTAGGATTTCTAAAGTGGAATTTTTTGAAAATTCTGTGTAATATTAAATAATCGTGACACTTTTTTCCCTCTACTCGAGGCATTTTTTCCCTCTACTCGAGGCATTTATTTATGGTTATCACAATTAATAATAGTTATTTATTGCTAAATGATTTGGCTTTTATATTATCTTTTTTTAGTTCGAAAATTTAATGTTTTAAGATTGAAGTTTGTATTTTCTTATTTTATTGGAAACGCACAATTTTAAAACGATATTATAATAATATTGTTTTCAATAATCTATATATATAAAATTCTAACGTTACTGACTGACTGACTGATTGTCTGATTCATCATCGCACAGCCTAAACGGTTAAAGCTAAAGAACTGAAATTTGGACAGGGGGTTGGTCTCCCACCAAATAGATCCACTAAGACGGGATTTTTGGAAATTCGAATGTTTAGGGGGTAAAAAAGGGTAAAAACGGGTAAAATCGGTAACTAAACTAGAAAAGATACAAAAATAGTTTAAAGCTTATCGTCGTTCATTTAAAAAATAAGCGGACAGGTGTCTGGTACTTTTTTCAATTTCGGCCCCTTTAGGGAATAAACGGGTAAAAACTGTATTTTGGTACTTTTTTTTGCACCCCATGTATCTTTTAAACCAGTGAACATTCAAACAATATTTTTGACTCCTTCATAACTTGACGAAAAAATATAAATATAAATTTAGTACTTTTTGGTTATTCGGATGTTTAAGGGGTGAAAATTGTACCTATTTTTGGTACTTTTTTCATAAAACATTGATTTTGGTTTATTAACTTATACATATAAATACGTAATAACGTGCTCCCACTACGATGTTGCAACATTTTGGAATAGAATTTTTATTTCGTTAATGAAATTAAGCATGTAGAGCCCGGAGTAAATGAGAATCTATAAAAGGAGACTTTTCGTTCATCAAAAGGTGCTTTTTGATTTTTTTTATAATATTGAACCTAGAAACATGAAATTAAGTATGTAGAGCCTGGATTAAGTGAGAACATATAAAAGGGGACTTTTTGAAACCTTTTCGTTCTTCAAAAGGTACTTTTTGTGTTTTTTATAATATTGATCCTAGAAACATGAAATTAAGCATGTGGAGCCCGGAGTTAATTAGAATCTTTAAAAGCAATCAGGAACTTGAGTAAATGAAAATTGAAACTGGAATATTTTCAGTTAATTTTTGAGTTTTCTATAATATTGAACTTAGGAACATGAAATTAAAAAAAAGGTCCTTTGGTACTTTTTCGTACTTCACTGGTACTGGTACTTTTAGAGCTTTCTAAAATATTGAATATATAAACATAAAATTTAACACGCAGTATCCCAATTGAACGAAAATTAAAAAAGCATACTCTGGTACTTTTTTGTTCTTTTACTAATACTTTTCGAATTTTCTATAATATTGAACCTAAAAACATTAAATTGGACATGTAGCTTCCTGATTGTATAAAAATCTTTATGCGATTTTTTTGGTTTCTGGTTGAAAATTAAACATGCGTCATCCTCATTTAATGAAAATATATAAAAGGCACTGTCTGGTACTTTTTCGTTCTTCAACTGTTTTTTCTTATTTTCTGTAATATTGAGACTAGAATCATAAAATCAAACTTAAAGAGTTCTCTAAAAGGGGAAATTTTGATATTGCAGATATATATACATTTACAATAATGATATTTATTTTATTCCATTACGATGAGGGTAGCGAAGCACACTGGGTATAGCTAGTAAAATATAATATCATAGTTGCATTAAAAAATTATACCGTTTTGCTATTATATCGTTCTCTGGTTTATTAGGTTAAAATAAAATTACATTCGATTTACTTTCTACTGGATTTGTGTACTCGGCTTTAAAACGAGAAAAATTATGCGAATTCATTTTTAAACGAGAAATTTACTCGGTGTCGTTTTAGAGGACTGCCCCAATTGGCTTTTTCATTGCTGAATAATAAATAAAATATCTTTGTTTTTACGTTATTGATCATTTTCTTAATACAATTTTTTAAAAAAAAAAACTGATTTTCAGCAACACGTTTTATACGGAGGATAGGGTCAAATATAGGCCGATCATCGTAAAGAGAAAGGATTTGTTTTTAATTTTTAAGAATTTTTTATCCATCCCAGCATAATTTCTCACACAAATTTTGTGCCTGCTCTGTTTTGTTGTTATAAACAATATATTTGCTTCCAAAATCCCTCTTTCTGATCTCGCGGATTCCGTTTTTATTTAAAGTCGTTGAAAATTTAAAAACAAAACTTAGTTGAAGACTTAGCTGGGATTACTGTCGTTTTTAAACCGCCGCAGACATATTTAGTGTCAGTCGCCGCCGCCCTTAATAATTGTCGGCGCAGCTCTCTGTTTAGGACAACCCAATGCGAATTCAGATAAGGTGGTGGCCAAGGCGAATTCATATAAGGTGATGTTAATCAATCAATCGCCTGGTTTACGTAGCTGTCAAAGTTTGTTATTGTTTACATTTTGAAAATACCAATCAGCTCGTAAACAAATATCATTTTACGTAAATAATGGCATAATTGGTATGTATACAAATATGTTATTTAAGAAAAATATATTTTCTATTAAATGTTAACATATTACACAATATTGATTTATATTTAATATTAAAATTGTGTAGATAACGTGACTAACTTAACAAAATCTCTTTCGGAACACTTAATATTAAGAAACACATATGAAGTATTTTCCCGACAGGCGGCAGCTGACTTCTACGTTATGGCTTAATTTTGAAATCTATTAAATGTTAACAAATTAAACAATATTGTTTTATATATACACTATGTAGGTAAAGAGATTAACTAAAAAAGTCTGTTCCGGAACGCTTTCTATAACAAAACCCATATAAGGTATTTACTCGTCCGGCGGCTGCTACATTATGGCCAAATATTGAAAAATACTCCGCTGGAATAGAATTATCCATTCGCAACAAATATTCACTCATTCGTAATATAATATCACAGGGTAAACAGAGACGTCACAATGAAATAGCTATTTCTCGCTCTTTCGAATTTTTCTTAAATAACATATTTGTATACATACCAATTATGTCATTATTTAAATAAAATGATATTTGTTTACGAAATGTTTGGTATTTTCAGATATTTTACATAAATAATTCAAAATATTAACGAAGTTTTTCTCCGTTTAACGGACATTTTTAAATATAAAAATGTAAACAATAACAAACTTTGACAGCTATGTAAACCAGCGAATTAAGACAAAAATTATCAGCTGATTGAATAACACCACCTTATATGAATTCGCCTTGGGACAATTTATGGCATAATAAAGTAAGGTGACTGCAATAAAGCAGCTGATTATTTTTTTTATTTTTGTGTAGAGTATGCATAATGTCAAAAGTTGTTATTGTTTACATGTTAAGAATGCTATTTGTTTATATTTCTGATGTCATTTTTGACATTAGTATGATTCTAGTAGAAAAACAAAATACATGTTGTATTTGTACTGTTGTAGTGATGCAGTCACCTTTCTGAGTGTGCCCTGGACAACCTTATGTTGTATATTTAAGTGGAATAACAAACTTTAAAAGAACTATTCCACATAACAAAAATAAAGTTTCCGCTCTTTTGGATTATTTATTGTTGTGGAGATGCGAAAAGCTAGTTTAAGTTGTCTATGTAGATATAAAAATATACTTTGAAATAATGAAGGAACATGAATTATTATTGAATATAGATAATAAAGAGATTTTGATTGAGGTAAGCAAAATGTTGCTATTGTTTTGTAATAATATACATGTAAAAAATTCTGTTCAATTTAGATTCTTAATCATTCCATAGACTTTTTAATTGGAAATCAAGATGAACAACAAACGATGCGCATGTCACACAAATACGGGTTTCACAATCCTGATGACTTTCTATTAACAACAAAAAGTATTGCAAAATTCTATCGTAGTATCTGCACTAGCGATGTAAATAGTGGCCAACAAAGCGATTTTGTAAGATCGGAATTATCCAACCTTACACCGGAATTTCAAAAAATTATTACATCTGCTTTGCAGTCCAGACGCAATGAAGTACTGTGTTATTTGATACGAGAACAAAACGCTAATGAGTATCCTCTAATCGAATCATTCGATTGGGATACACGTTTAATTCTGGGCGATAGCAGTTTTGCACAAAATAATAAAATATTAACAACTTTAAGCTTGAATTTGCGTCAAAACCATCGGCGAAATGATCAAATGCAGCAACTGCATATTCAAATGGATTATAACAAATTAAATGAATTTATTAAAACGATTGAAGATGCTATTGTCGATTGCAAATAGATGATCAATTATTATTAATCTTAATGGTAGCAAAAGTATCAAATACATTTTAATAAATTAATAACTTAAATCAATAATCTCCGCGATTTAAAAAAAAATATGTATGTATGTATGTATGTATGTATGTATGTATGTATGTAGTTTGAAAAGTGGATCGTCATAGATAGCGGAGTTGATTTATTAAAGCATGAAAAAAATATTTGTTTTTCATGCTTATATAAATAAGCAACAATTACAGTAAAAAGTCAGCTATATATTCAATGACGACATTGTATAGGATTATATCCACCACTATGTCGTCAACGATAAACCACGTATTTTGTTTTGTTCTGTTGGCTTCTTTAAGTTATGTATTTTGTTTTTTTGTGAATTCTGTTCGTATATTTGGATGTAGGTTGGTTTTATTGCGCTGTTTAATTTGTTTTTGTTTTTCTGTATCTTTCGTTTTGTATGTTTAGATCAGTGGTGCTCAAACACATACTACCATAGACTACCATAGGTATACCCTACATCACCTTAGTGGGGAGGGTATATTGGGTTTGTGCTGATGTTTGTAACATACAAAAATATACCCTATACCCACCTTAAAGTATACCAATCGGCTTAGAATCATTTTCTGAGTCGATTAATTTTCAAGATAATTGGAATAATTGGAAATTTGGCACACACGCTTCTTTTGGTCCAAGGACGAAGCCTATTGAAAATGGTTGAAATCGGTTCATTATTTCGACTAGCCCCCATACAACCGCTTAAATGACTTAAAGGTCAAAATTCACTTACAAACACTAATAACACTTTTAAATTCTACATAAATAATATTGAAGGAGACCTACCAACATTTTTAAGGATAGGGCCATATTTTGCTCTACTCCCCTTTGAGCCCTATTGTAAAAAATCTATTTTTTGACAAAAAAAAAAAGTAAAAATATTCCGAAATATAGTTAAAAAACAAACCAAATGCTTTATTTTTCTAAATAGTATCGGGAAAAATTTACAATTTATAAAACTAATATGTTTAAAATACAATATGGTGAAGGGTATATACGTTTCGGATCAGCCAAATATAGCATTCTTACCTGTTTTTTCTTAGAAGTTTATTAAATAATATTGATGATAAATCAATAAAAAATACAATATTAATAAATAAAAATTAAACAAGTAAGAGTTCTATATTCGGCTGTGCCGAATCTTATATACCCTTCACCATGATGTGTTAAAAAACAGTCATTACGAATTTTATTAAAAAAATCAAAAATCTAAATTATTCCTGGCTCTACATGCTTAACTTCATATTTCTAGGTTCAATATTATAGAAATTTTAAAAAGTACATTTTGAAGAACGAAAAAGTACTAAAAACTTTCCTTTTATGGGTTCCCACTTAATCCAGGCTCTACATAATGTTTCTAGGTTCAATATTATAGAAAATTCAAAAAGTACCTTTTGTAGAACGAAAAAGTACCAAAAAGTCCCATTTTATGTGTTCTGGGCTAATCCGGGCTCTTCATACTTAATTTAATGTTTCTAGGTTCAATATTGTAGAAAATTCAAAAAGTACCTTTTGTAGAACGGAAAAGTACCAAAAAGTCCCTTTTTGTAGGTTCTTACCTAGTTAAGGCTCTACACGCTAAATTTCATGTTTCTAGGTTCAATAATATAAAATATAATTATATTTAAATGTGGCTTTAAAATATTACAATAAATTAAAAAAAAAAACTAATAAATAATACAATTCTATTTTCCAAAGTTTTATTTAAATTATGTATTCAATAATTTTATTTAATATTCAATACTATTGCATAAAAACAAATGAAAAAATGTTTAAACACATGTAATATAGCCTTTTAAATTAAATAATTTTTTATTAGTTTTTAAAATTTTGCTCGTTTAATGTTAGTGTTTGTCTTTTTAACAATATTTTAAAAATAGAAAATAAATTAAATATGTACCTATAAATAAATTCATAAATCATTTTATTATACAAGATTATGCGATCACTCTTTTGTCTGAAAGAATTACATATTATCGAAAGTAAACCACAAATATAGAAAAATATGTAAGTATACCACATAGTTTATTCCTTAAAGTAGTACAAATAACCAAAAACAAATAACATTTTTTTATGATATTTAATAATTCAACTTAAATTTAAATGCTGGTAAACAAAAAAAAAAAAATAATAATAATAATGATGTAAGATATACTGCGTGTTCCTCTAAATGCGAACGAACATTTCTTTCTCATTTTATATAAAAAACAATAACAAATTTTCGAATTTGTTTGTTGTTTTCATTATAAAACTATGAAATACTTGTTCGTTCGCTTTTAAAGGAACAGACCCATAAACTAATTATATAGAGACTAAAGCAACCCACAATCTCTTAATAATATAATAAAATTAAAATATTGTAAATCCTATCATCCAACCTGAATGCGGAGGTGTTGCATGCCGTAGAGCTCTTGACATAGACGGCAGCAAGTTCAGACTTACTCAACTAATACCGGTAGACATATATTGACTTTTGTAATAGTATGCACAAATACCAACAAGTAACGAAAATGCCGTGGTAACAATAAAGGATTTTGGTGTAAGCAACTGTGGCAATAAATGATTGATCAAATAATTGCCATTGGGCCTCGTATTTCGTGCAATTTTCTTTCGTCTCTCCAAAGCCATTTTTTCTTCCAATATTCTTTGCTGTTTTCTGAAAGTAAAACGCAATTTATTAATTAAAGAAATTTTAGCAAGCACATCATATAACTTACTCTAGTTGAATTAATTTTTCCACTTCCTTTTCGATTACAGTCAAAGAGTATTTTTCATAAAGATTACTCGATGTTTTTAAGAGATCTTCAAATGGCAAGTTGTCTGGTAACTGCAAATATACACATGAACATATGTGAGAAAAAATGATGTATTTAAAATCTTATTGTGAGTTTACCTTGGAGAGTAGACAATGTATCATGGCCATATCACATTCTTCAAGCAAAATATCTTCAGCGCGGTGCAATATTATCGATGCCGTTACAAAAATAGGCGAATAAATTGGAGAGGCCAGAAAGTAATCGTACAATCGTACGACTGCTTTGTACGAGTTCAAACTATGTCCGAACCATGTTAAATACCACGGCAAAGCAAATAAAGTACCGACGGAAGAACGTTGCAAAAATTGAAAAAGTTTTGGATTTTCAAAATTAACAACAGGCCATATGAACATCAGTCTCTTTTGGGTAGCATCCATGGTTTCTTGCATGCATTCGGAAAAATGATTTGTTGAGAGTTCTTCCATCACGGCGAATGCCACCTCTTCGCCAACGACGAGAAGAAAAGTTACTGCCACATCATGGTAGCCTTGGTAATATCGTAAATTTGGATATTTGTTAATTACTCGTAATATTAAGACGGTCAACTGATCTTGAAGGGCAATACGTTGTTCGTAAGGAATACCAGGTGGGAAACGTTTCAACGATCTATTTACGTCTAGTACGACCTGATTGTATTCAGGATGAGTCTGTAAGTCACTTAATTTGGGAGCTGGATCCAAAGAGGTAACATCAACACCAGCCAATTGAGGCCATAGTTTTCTTCGCAACTCATCTGTTACAAGACCATGATCTGATCGAGCCAATTCCCTTAACAATTTCAACTCAATTTTTCCATTACCCTCTTTTAATAGTTGTTCAATTTTCTGACGTTTTTCTTGTTCCTCTTGACTTTCCGGACCTAGTAATATGAAAATAAATTTTTATTTGTATGTATAGATTTCGCAAAACAAATGCTAGTTCTTAATATTCTCTTCTGATATGGGTATGCCAAAAATCAAAAATTTTATGTGTATTTGCTAATGATAAATTATTTACGTATGCTTTAACATATTTCTTCTTCTTATTCTGGTTGTTTTTGTGCAATTCTACAATCTTACGGCTATAAAATCAAACTTTAAAATTGGAGTATTAATTCCATGAATAGAAAGCATTTATTGCGAAGTCGGCATTTGATAAACTACAGAGGTGGAAGTCCCTGTGCCCAATCAAGGACAGGTTATATTAAAATGATTAATATTTTTGTTTGTTAAATATGACCCATACATATATATGTATGCATGTATTTTATCAATCTGTTTTTTTTTAAATCTAAATAGATATTTGAGGGCAAAGGTAAATTATAATTTTTTAATAATTTTCTATATTTTTGTTTCTGTTAAACGAAATGACACAATTTTTAATGCATCAAAGTTTAACAATGGTGTAGACGAACATACACTTACACTTTTCAAAGCTCAGCTCTTGGGGCTGATCGATTTTTATCACGTCCTCTTCGGACATTTTTTATTTTTCTTTTAAAAGCTTATTAAATTAAAACCAGATCTCACAAATATTTTCAAACGCACTGAACATACATAAGAAGTAATCCAGTTTTTTTTAATAATAAAAAACAATAATTTTCTCTGTATCCTTATAATATTAATATTTTTACAAATTGATGACTACTACAGCTGTTTTTTTACTGACTTTCAAATAAAATGTTGTTTCATAATAGAAACGTTGTGGAATTGGAGACAGGGTAACTCATAATATGTGCCGCTCCCATAACGCCAACGGTACGGTAATGCGGAAAATATACGTTATATTTAAATGTGCGCTCTCAAAGTACATATTCACCCTTATATTATGTACATATGCGAACACAAGTTGATTTTTCAAAATGCTTGATATTCGTCAGAAGTATTACTATGGCGAGAATCTATTACAGAATATGGCGTTTTAATGGAATATGGCGTTTTAATGGAATATTCAACGTGTATTTCACTAGTGATAAAAACATTTATAGCTTCTGGCATCAGTTCGCGTAGTTCGAATTAAATGAAATTTGGCAATCATGTGCCGGTTCAGAAAGCAAACTTTTTTTGTGAAATTTTAATTTTTGTGTGTGAGAGAATGCGATATCAACATCTCTTTTTCTCACATACAAAATCAGATGAACATTGACCTGGTTCTCACTAGGAAATTTTTTTTGGGAAACTATTCATTTTTGTGTGAGAAAATGAGATAGATATATCATCCATTTATTTCTCTCACACACAAAATCAAAAGTTTCTCAACAAAAGTTTCCTAGTGTGAACCAGGTCATACAATATTGTGTTCGAATATTCTCGAAATTGTGTTCGAAAATTAGAAATAAATGTCAAAAAATTGTTAATGGTTCTTAAAAAGTCCCTGAATCTAAAATGTTATTCAACTCAACACAATATAATATTTTACAAAATCAAATAGTTATAAGTTTATTAAAAGTTAATTGAATAAAGAAAATTATTTAAAAACAATTGACAAAACAAAATTATAAAATTCAGTGAATTATTCAAAATTATTTAAAGAAAGTAAAAACATAACATTTCCTCCTCGTCTATTTCAAAACATGGAAAATAAGGAGAGTAACGATCAGACTTCTTAATGCGGCTTGATTTGCGTAGTTGTGGTTTTGCTATTGCTAATGACGTTTCAGAAATTGATACCGAAGGATTTTCATCCATTAGGGCTCTAGGATCATTAACTTCAGCTCTTCGATTCTGACTATTTCCAATATTTTGTTGTAAATTTTCAAAAGTTTGAGGACTTTGTTGCGATGGTTGAACTGATTCTATAATGAAAGAGAAGAGTATATATAAGTTTGTCATTCCGTTTGTAATTTCCACAACATAATTATCCGACCCTATAAAGTATATATATTCTGGATCCTCATAGATAGCGGAGTTGATTAAGCCATTTCCGTCTGTCTGTTGAAATCAGTTTTCTGAAGACTCTAGATATCTTCGGGATCAAAATCTTCAATATTTCTGTCTGTATTAAAAATCAGCAAAATCAGTCCATAAATAACTGAGATATGGGCAAAAAGCTGAGACTACCTCCGAAAATTTCCTCAACAAATTACAAATAAAAGCATAAAAGCAACAACAAGGAGATAAAGCAGTAATGTTGGTAATACAGCTCATATTTATTTGAGAGTGGTAATACAGTTTGATGGTGGTAGTACAGTACAACGGTTAATATTTCTTTCTGCGCTAATACAGTTTATATTTGTTTGTGTGTATGTTATGTGTGACATGTGTGCAGATATACAAGTAGATTCAAAACGCGGCTTGTTTGTTTTTTTAAGTTACTTAGTTTCCAAAACTAAGATTTATTTGGCCTGCAATAAAAAGTTATACAACTCCATCACCAATTTTAGCTAGAAAAAAAAAATAGCTCATATGTTCCAAATTCGAGTTCTTTGGTTCACCACCATAATCAAAATTAAAACTTAGGTTAAGTTAACACGATTGCACATGTAAATATGCACCTCAAGAAAAACTGTAACTCGGTACAGTTATCTGACGTCACACATTGTCCAATGCGGTTTGAAACGTAAAACTCTAGAAGGCAGAGCAAAAAGGACGACCTGATTACCCTTAAGCACCACTATTGCGCACAACGGTCTTCCTCCACCCAGAGCTGAATTACGAATGCAAAACGCGGCTTGTACTACAAATTAACTGTTTATTTGTTATTGTTGTTTTTACTTACTTTGATGCAGATATAAAATGTAAAGTTATAATAAAATACAAAAATTAATTGATATTTTATAAAATTAAATTAAGTTCTAAAAATAAATAAAAACTGTTTTTTAAAACATAATTGGTATTTTCGGCACAGCCGAATATAGAAATCCGTCTTGCTAAAATTAGAGTTATTTAGCGATTTATTCAAACGAATTTGATTAATATGACGTTTCCAAACTTTATTTCCAACATCAATTAGAAACATCATATTCCCAATAGTTTTTATTATTTTTTCGGGTATCCATTTATCCCCTTCCCAAATGTTTCGGCACAAGACAATATCATAAATAATAGATAATGCTTCATTTTCTATCTGACTATAGTTTTTCTGACCTTCATTTAAGGTTTTTGAAGTACATGCATTCGGACATTCCGATTTTCTTTCTTAATAGATTCAGATTCTTAATAGATTCAAATTGTAGATAAGTTTTTAATAAACGAAGCGTAATAGTTAACTTTTCCTAAAAATGACTAAAGTTCTGCAATATTTCTTGGTCGAGGCAACTACTAATGGCTTCTGTTATATTTTCGCATTGTTGAATTTCAGAAAAACTAATAATATAACCAAGATACTCTATCTTTGGGTGCATAAAGGAGCATTTTTCAAAATAACCTCGAAAACCAGATTCATACAAACGAGTTAAAAGAAGTTTGAGATTATTAACATGATGAATTAAAGGGAAGATCTTAATTTTCAAATATTAAAAATGAGTCCCCAACTGCTAAAATACCAACTATTTTTTAAGCAAACATACATTACCCAACAAACGACAACAATGGCTAGATATATGTAAAATTTCCGAAGAAGATTTGCCAAAAGAGCCAATCTTATGCTCCGACCATTGCATTAAAAGTAATATTTCAGTTAATGCAAAACGTGTAAGATTGGATAAAAATGCTGTGCCAATGACCACAAGGTAACTTTAAAATACTAATTGATCTGCAAACATTGAGTTTTAAGGTATGTATATACATATCTCCGATCACAATCGAATTTTTTTTGGAAATAAATCTGAAATTTCTAAACTGCTAGTCCAAATAGTCCAAAATAACGTAATAGTAAATTATTATTTAAATTGTAAATTTTAAATTACACATTTTTGTAAAAAATTTCTCGAAAATCAAAATCATTTTTAAGAATGTGGCAACGCTTTATATAATGCTCACAAAAAACTAAACTTCAAAAATCCTTATTTGATAAAAAAATTTTTGATTGACACTACCTTCTTTATTTTTATCATGGTTAAACCTGCTCTTGTAGTACAGATTGACTTAGATTTGATAATTATGATTATATAGGATGGTAATACAATATTATGTTCGAACATTTAAAATTGTATCAAACTGTTTTAAAATAAACTCTGAATAATAGAAACTAAAAAAAAAACTTCGAAAATGTTGTGCGCTCCTTATCATAAAAAATTAATTATTTTTCAGTGTTCAGAAAATCAGTTTCCTGAACGCAATTCCTAAGAATCTTCCAATCAATGTTAGTCAGGAACAACATCTCTTCCAAGATACTTGGATCTAACTTTGACGAATGGCTGACAGTGGCAATGAAAGTGCTCCAGTGTTTCACTGTCCTCTCCACATGCTCTACATACGTCTGGTTCCGCTCGTCCAATTTTGCATAAATGTGCTCGTAATCCTGTGTGTCCACCCAGAATACGTACTATCATACTAACTTCAGACTTGCTCATTTGGAGGAGATTTTTCGTCTTGCTCTCATCAGGGTCACCCCATAGGATTTTCGTGGTTCTACCCATTGTTTCATTATTCCCATATTCTTATGGGATTCTCTCCCATATTTTTAGTTCAGCTTCATTTGCGTCGAATGGTTTTGCATTTGTCAGGTTAATTTCCTCGAGCTCCCTTCCCTTTAAAGCTATTACATTCGCTCTTTCGTTACCCCTACTACCGAGTGGACTGGTACCCAAATAATGTGAACCTTACCTCTGGGAGAGTATTCAGTTAAAGCATTCTTACAATCCAATACGGTCATAGATTTAGTTCTATCTCCTAATTGCCTTCTGGCTGTCGGTAAATATATAAAGCGCTGAGGGCGTCATATTTATTCTAATCCAATTTACGCATTCCGTTATTGCTCGTTCTTCTGCCTGGAAGCTTGTATTATGATTTGGTAAACGGTGGTATATTTCTGCTTCTGGATCTTCAATATAGAACCTCATCCCCACTTTATCCCCCAATTTAGAGCCAACCGCGTAACAACGGATTCCTATTAGTACTTGCCTTAATGTTCCGCTTGACTAATACATTCTATCTATGATCAGCGTTTTAAAGTTTCCGACATATTCTGATAGAATTAGTCTAATTACACTTTTATAAAGCCAATTTGTCATAGTAGGACTAAGGTCAAATTTCATGCCTATAGTTCTCCTACATATTGCCCAACACCGATGTACTTTGTTGCGCCAATCCTCTATGTGGTGTCTCCACTTTAATATTCGCCCGTGAATTACATCTAAGTACTTAACTTTGTCGGCCATTGGTTTCTTCTTGCCAAGGAAGCAAGGTTCGATATACATAGAAATTTTTGTCTTTCTTGTGAAAAGACCGATTTCATTTTTGCCGGGTTAACATTGAGGCCTCTCGGTTAAGCCCAGCTTAAGGCCGTATTCAGAGCTTCCTCAGCTCTTCTATACAAGTAATTGGAATCCTTTCCCTTTAAAAGTAAACAGATGCAAGGTATATGTTGCCACGACCTTGCTTCAGCACCGTTGCATCCGATGTGGATAATCCTGTTGAGAGGAGAAAACATACGTTTTTGTGACATAAGATAGGTACATGTTCTCGGTCGAGACCCTGTGTCAGCATAGAAAAGTTGGAAATTTACGTGATTTAATCCAGAAACCTTGTTGCGAATCGTCCAAAGTTCCTGGATTAAAGCTATATGTATCTTGCCTGTGTTAATTTTAGCCATCAGAGCCTTGGTAGCCGTCTCACTCCGATGGAGGTTTAAATTTTCTTCTAGCGAGTTAGTGATCAGCTCCCCGCTCGTTGGATTTGACTCCTCCGTGGAACCTGAAGTGGCTATTGATGCAGTGGGTACCATTGATGGCGCTGCGGGGTCCTTATCAGGCATATGGACAGCACTGCTGTTCTGTCTTTTGGCGAGTGAGTGATTTCCTCCTCACTTTTAGGATTTGACTCCTCAAAATTACCAGTACTTGCTAATGATGCTTTGGGTATGGTCTTAGTGTCCCTATTTGGCCGGTTTTGACTGCCCCATCCTTTTATGTAGCCAGTGGACTTCAAAAACACCCGAAGCTCGCACTTCTTTGGCAGTCCCAGCTAAGCGCCGTCCCAGGGGGGACGTATACTTTCCGCCAAGTTCTTTAGGGTGCTAACACATTGGCCAACCTCATTATCATAACGGCCATGCTGAACTCGCAGCTCACGCTCTCAATTGATTGTTTGCTTGCGATTGCGTGGTCCACTATCTTTTTATTCACCAGACTTTCTACCTTACTCTGTTGGTCTATTGGAATTTTGCATGTCGGATTACCGGCATCGTAAACTGCATAGCAGAGATCGTCCCAGAGTCTTCTTCTGGCAACTTTGGCGGAAGATGGCGGCTCTTTTTCTTTTCCACTGTCTAGCCTCTCTTTCCCCGCTTTTCAGGGCTTCTTTTGAGGTACCTGTACCTTCGAGGTTGTTTTCGCCGACGTGGTGGTCTTTGGAATATCTTTCTTGGCGTTTTCACCCTTATTTGAAGTTCCTTTAAGCGAAGTATGGCTTGGCTTCGACTGTGTATTAGAAGACGGGGAGCTCTTTCTTTCTTCTTAGGTTTAATTTCAGTTGTAAACTCTTCGGGAGTCCTGATCCTCTTTGCCTCAGATCTTGTGACAAAGTCCGATTTTTCCTTTGGAGTGTCGTTGGATTGACTAATTTTGATTTCCTGAAGCATCCTTTTCAACTTCCTCCTCTGTGCTCCAGATAGTCTTTTCTTATTAATAGGTAGTTTACTTCATCCTTTTTGGGATTTGCTATAATGGTGTTGTTATTATCATCTGAGGATTCAGAGTCGGAAATTAAGTTCACAAGATTTTAATATATTAAAAATATCTATGGATCAAGAGTTTTAAAGTCATTTTCTAAAGGGGCCTTATATGGGGGAGGGTCAATTAAGACCCGATTCACAAAAAATTTGTTTAAGAGATTTTGGGTCGCAAGGAACTTACTTGAGTCGAATTTCATTGCTATACTCGTATTTTTAAGTCAGTAATGGGCCTTAAAATAATTTTCTGAAGGGGACCTTATTTGGGGGGTAGGGTCATTTATAGACCGATCCACATAAAATTTGGTAGATAGATTTTGGCTTGTATAAAATTTACATCTGTAAAATTTCATCGCTGTACACGTATTTTTAAGCCAATAATGAGCGTTAAAGTAATTTTATGGAGGGGACCTTATATTTGGGTAGGGCCAATTTTAATCCTATGTCCGGCATAATTCAGAATTTTATTTCAGACGACAAAAAACTGACCTATGTGAAATTTTGTGGTATTTGCTTAATAAACAACGAATTTGTGAATGTTTGAAGCGCTTTATACAATATTCCGGGGTGTACATTTGTATGGGGACTATGTGAAATCGTTGACCGATTTTACGCATTTTAAATACCAAACATATCTGATCAATAAAATAAATTTTGAGAAAATTTCATCTCAATATCTCTTGTTTTGTGGTTGCTATCGTGCCAACAACAGACAGACAGAATCTTACGAGGTCCCACAATATATATATTTATGGGGTCTGTGAACAATATTTCGACCCCCCCCCCCCTCTTTATTGATTGTGGGTATAAAAAAAAAACAAAACAAAGAAATGCAGAGAATTGTGCTTCAATCGACGAATTTACGTAAAATGTTTTGTGGAATCGTTTGTCGCGATAAGCTAAATTCGTCGTTCATCCGAATTGTGCATATATCGTTATCTTCAGATATGTTCCTGTGAATTTTTATGAATATAAATATAACTCACAATATTTTAGTTAAGAAAAAAATTAACTTTTTATTGACAAAACTTGAATTATGGGTTATTTACATTTAAATTAGTTTTAAGTGTGCAACGTAGAAAATAATCTTATTTTTATCATTTTTGAAGAATGTTTACTTTAATAATATTATAGCCTTTTGCGATTATTTAAAAATTATTTTTTTAAAGAAATAAAATAAAAGAAAATTTAAACTTATATAAAAATACATTTAACAAGCATTTAAGTACTCGTATTTGCGGATTACATACAGAAAAGTCTTTTGTTTTATTATAGAAATTATCAATTTCAGTTTTACATAATAATAACGATAATATAAAAAGGTTAAATACATAGTATTTTGTACATTTACATAAAATAAGTTTGATTTCTTTTTTTATTTCGAGGAAAAGTCTTACATTTTTATTATACATATTTTTAATTTTATATAATTTAATATTATTTGTTTATGTTTCTTATATGTTTTATTTGAATTATTTTTTTTATGTAGGTAAATTTATATGTATGTAAACAGTACATAGTTATGTTTTTATAAATGTGCAATTTATTTATTTTAGTAAATATAATCTTATTTTTTATTAAGTTTTTTATGTTTACGATTACACTCATAAAGGCAGGTTGATAAAATTTAATTTAAAAGGAAAACTTGTTTTTTTTTCTTATTTTTTTAAACTTGCTTGCAATAATTTTACACAAAAACGTTAAAAAATCTGCATATTTTTTCCTTATTGTAGTTTTATAAAGCTTAAATGATGCTAACGCATCAAAATAGATCTAATTGCAGCAAAAGAAAACAAGACAGACTTTATATTTTTTGTAATTTTAAAATACCGTATCAACTACGAGGATGACATTTTCAATTTTGACCTCATTATTTAAAGAACATAAATTATTAATACTTCACCATATACAAATTTGTCACTTTGTATGTAATTTCCTCCTTATACCCCGTTCACACAATCCAAACATTTACTCTCTTACACCTGGTTCACACTAGGACCTGGTTCACGCTGGGAAACTTTTGATTTTTATGTGTGAGAGAAAGAGAAAGAAATATCAAACATCTCTTTCTCTCACCCACAAAATCAAAAGTTTCTCAACAAAAGTTTCCCAGTGTGAACCAAATCTAGGGAACTTTTGTTTAAAAACTTTTGACTTTGTGTGTGGGAGAAAGAGATGGTTGATATTTTTTTCTCTTTCTCTCACACACAAAAATCAATAATTTACAAAAAATCGTTTCCTTGTGTGAACCAGGTCTTATTCTTCACGTTTAATTGTATTAAATGATTCGCCATAAAAAATCATCTGCGAATTGCACAAGCTGTACGTAATTCAGTTTGGATTACCTTCAAATGAATGAGTGTCATTTCTAATTTTAATCATTATCAGAATTAGCTGTTTGTTTTTATTTGTTAGAAATAAATAAAAAATAAAATAAAAAAAATACAAAATATATTACAAAATTGTTTAAAATAATGTATCAAACGTATTTTGTATCATATACACATATATTAAAAAATAAAATAAATGAACGAATTACGTAAATCCGAATTAAGTAATTTAACTCGTGTGAACTTGGTATTACGGGTTGTGAACTTGTCTTTTGATTTAATGCGAAGTATATCACACCCCCTAATTATCTGACTAACTATATATTTTGAAAAATTGTTGGAAGCGGTAAAGTGTAATAGCACCCAAAAAGAAATAACTTCTAATGGATAAAATGAAATAACTCCATAAAATTGTCCATACAAATTGACACGTATTCCATATGAAATTTTCTTAAACCAGAGTTGAAAAAGTATTTCATAAGAAAAAATCCTAGTTTTAAACTGAAATAATGGAGATTAAAAATAACAAATTATTTAATAAGTCTGTTTTAATAAAAGTTTTAAGTCTTGTGCACCTTCGAGTGGAAGGGAGATGAAATCATCTCTCTTGTGGTACGGTGTTTCTTGTACTCGTACAAAAAAAGTCAATGTAGCAACAATACTTTATCTGTGTAGGTTAACATTAAGACCTGGTTTACACTGAGAAACTTTTGATTTTTTTCAAAATTTAAAAAAAAAAAATAAAATATCACCTAATAAAAGTTCATACTTTAAAACGCAATATTTCCCGATTTTGACTCAACTTTTCAAAACGAAGTATGCCACTATATTCTACGACCCAAAATTAAGTGTCTGGGCGTTTTTCTGTGTCTTTTTGACATACTTGCAGTGTAATTATTATAATTGTTTTTAGTAAAGAAATGAGTCATCATTTCTGTATACTTATTTTTTTTGATTTGGTTGTACGAAAGATCAAAAAGTTTTGATATTCTACAAACGGGTCGCAACATAAAAATGCTTGTCGTACAACATTATTCGGTTTTACTCGTCATTTTGTGGTGACCGCAGAGCAAATAACATCGTGTGTGCGTAAAACATAATAAATACGGTGAAATAACTCTCTTTACTTTTTTAAAATTATTAAAATTTGTATTTGTTATAAAAAATAATAAAATTAATATTTGCGATTTATTGTTTTGCTTTTAAACAAAAAGTCATAAGACCTGGTCACACTAGAAACTTTTTTGGGATATTTTTGATTTTTGTGTGTGAGAGAAAGAAATATCCACTATCTCTTTCTCTCACATACAAAATCAAAAGTTTATCAACAAAAATTTCCCAATGTGAGCCAGGTCTAACCAGATATTTTTAAAAATGTTTACAAAATTTAAAATTAAATAAAATTAAATTTTATTTTGTTCTTCTTTTCGGTTTCTCTCAGTGATAAACTGCAAAAACACAATTTTTAATGGTGATCACAGCAATTATCCTCATAAAAACAAAGTCTCTGAAAAATATTTTTAGTTGCTTGATTCAACAAAGTATCTTGATGTAGCTTTGACCTGGTCCACACTAGGAAACTTTTGTAGAGACAATTTTTCTTAATTCTCTTTTGAAGTTTCCTTAACAAAGAAACTTTTGTTTCAGAAACTACGTGTTAATTGCATTGATTTGTTGTTGTACGAACGAGAAATATAACAAAACAACTTTCCGAGTACGAGAAACTCCGTACCGCGAGTGAGATGAATGATATTCTTTCTCTCTCATGCAAAATCAAAAGTTTCCCAAAAAAAGTTTCCTAGTGTGGATCGGCAGTTTGTTTTACAAATGGCAAAAAAAAGTTTTAAAAACAGCTGCACAAATTGCAAACTAGAGAATAAAACCTGGTTCACACTGGGAAACTTTTGTTGATAAAATTCTGATTTTATGTGTGAGAGAAAGAGATGGTTGATATTTCTTTATCTATCTCTCACACAGAAAAATCAAAAGTTTTCTAGTGTGAACCAGGTCTAACTTGCAAAAACTCCAAAAAACTTTCAGGAATTTCTTTCGAGTAAATTTGTAATTCCATTTCTCTCTGTTTGTTTAAATGTTTGTTTTAAAGATACAAATCTTTTTTCTATTTTAAAAATTTGTTTTCTATATGTAATTTTTATTTATATTAAAAGATTTTTTGAAAGTATTAGGTATACAGTACCACTTAAAGGTACTTTACATTATCTGATTTTGTATTAATACAAAGTATTATTTGATAATGTATTGTAGTCTTAAAAACTAAAACATTTTTTAGTTTGAAATGTATTAAGCTTTTAGAAAATTTTTAAAATCTATTTCTTTACAAAATACACAATTTATTTGTAGTTTTCTTTTGGATTTTAATTTGTAAAATGAGTTTCTTTTTTTTCCCATAATTTTCTTCATAATCAATTTAAAATTGAAAATAAACTCAAAAAACGGGTTTCATAATACGTGAATGAGAATTTTGACAACAAATTTTATTTTGTATTAAAGACAATGAAACTCTGATATTAATACAAAGTTTTGTTGAGGATCTTAAAAAAATATTTAAAATTCATTATATCGAGTTTAAAGTTTACTCATTCATTCGTATTACAAGGTACTCATTGAAAAAATTTGTCCGCTCATTAAATCTTAAATTCGCTAAAATGAGTATTCTAAAACCGTAAAAATACTGTTTTACTATAATTTTGACACCTATTTCGATTAAAAGTGAAAATAATATGCTACCAAAATTTCCATAGAAGAGGAAATTTGTTGTAGACATTTTTAATAACTTAAAAACTATAGCCTTTGCCTTACACGTAAAAGAATATAACTGCTTAACGGAAGCTATCAATATATATTATTCACACTCCTTGACGTTCACAGAATAAAAAAAAGAACAATAGTTAGAATTTTTCGTACATATTTTTAATGAAGATTAGGATGTGTGATTTAATTATTATGCTGCGTGTAATATTTATGGGGAATATATTTTTGCCAACGTTTTTAAACAAGATGCATTTAACAAGAATAAAAACGTATGGTATTTCATCGTTGTATAAGGATTATATTATAATTTTAATAATGTAATGGTCGTTTGTTTCTAATTTTTTTATCTATTACTTAAGAAATCAAGAAAATGGTCCTTATCCTAAAAATACATTGTATATATTTTTGTTTTTTACTTTATTCACTTTAAACTACAATTATTATTAAAGTTTTGCATAAAAAAGGGAAATAGAGAGAGATAGGAGGAAAGGAGATATAAAGATAAATTAATAATTATTACCTAATAAATTGCATTAAGAATACTCGTAATATTAAATATTAGATTAGGTGAGTACGTAATTTTATATTCTCGTAATATTGATTGTTTCATTTATTGATTCGCTTCGTAGGAGCTGTTTGGTATCGTTTTCTATTTCAATTGGCGAAACGCCAACACTACCATTATTTAGATATGAGTTGTCTTCTTCCACTATTTTTTCTAATAAAATATCACCGGAAGTATTTAAACCTGTAAGAAAATATTAGGTAGTTATAGTAATAATAAAAATAGATAATTTGTAATCATTTATATTACGTCCAACTATGGATCCATTTGGTACATTGTCTGTTGCTGAACTATTTACTAAAGCCACATCAGTAGTTGAACCATTTCGCACATTTTTTTGCAAGGCGACTGCTTTTCGGGCATGGCGTGTTGTTAAGACGCCAGTTTCGACATCCCGTTCCAAACGATGTCCTGATCGTGATCTAGTAAGTTGACGCTGTACGTAGTCTTCTAGATCTTCTTCCTCTTTTCGACTTATCAAACAGTTTAATATCAGCAAGAATAAACCCAAACCCAAAGAAAATAATCCTGTGCATGTCACTTCATTCCACCATGCCGAACTTGAGCCTAAAATTGGAATAAAAAAAATTACTTTTATTTCAAATAAGTCTTTAGTGATCTTATAAATTAGCTCAATTTAAAAAATACACTTTTAAATAATTCAGCAATATGAGGTACTGGGAAACTTTAGTTGGGAAACTTTTGATTTTGTGTGTGAGAGAAAGAGATGGTTGATATTTCTTTCTATTTCTCTCACACAGAAAAATTAAAAGTTTCCCAAAAAAAGTTTCCTAGTGTAAATCAGGTATTACAAGTACAAAAGCGTAGAATGCCTTAACGCGTGGAATACTTATGGTGGAAGCGCACAACACGCGTTGAAGCGGCAACGCTTCTTCATATTCGGCTGTACTGAATCTCATATATCCACCATCAAACCATATGCCATAAAAGGAATGCTTCCCATCACTCATCAAATAAACTGACCGTTTTTCATTAAAATTTTTGACCGATTTAATATAAACATGTTTACATCGAATATTATCGCTGTACTAGCATTTTTATGTCAGCAATTAGCGTTAAAGTAATTTTCTGGAGGCTTACATATATGGGCGGGTCGGGAAAGTTAAAAACACTTTCTGCATGCAATTCGGCAGGAAGATTTAAGTTCTTATAAAAGTTTTTTATATCAAATTGTATAACTTTACACGTATTTTAAGAAGGAAATGATCATCAAATATTTTTCTGAAGGGGACTCTATTTGCGGCTAGGGACAATAACGGATTGATCCGCAATAAATTTGGTAGAGAGATTTTAACTCGTATAAAACTTGTGTGTGTCGAATTTTATTGCTTTACTCGTATTTTTAATCCAGTAGTGAGCGTTAAAGTAATTTTTTGAAACGGATATTATATTAATCAGTTGAGATGGTTTGTCTCACAAGAAACATACATATGTCGAATTTCATCTCAATACTCGTACTTTTAAGCCAGTAAAGAGCGTTAAGGTAATTTTCTGAAGGGGACCTTAAACTGGGATAATTTTCTGAAGGGAACCTTAAACTGGGATAGGGTCAAGTATGGACCGATCCTCATACAATTCGGTGGAGAGATTTACGTTCATAATAGATTAATTTGGAGCTCATTAGAAACTAATGGTATGTTTCCACTGGCTTGAAATCTGCTAGATTTGCGTAAACCTCTTTAAGGTGTTTTGGTCTATTTGTAGTTTTCGTTTCGTTGCATAAGCAAATCTTGTTGGAAAAAATGCAATTTCGACATGTTTTAAATCAAATCTAGTAGATTAACTAGATTTGGATGTATCAAAAATGTATGTGGAAACATATCATAACTTATATATCATATTTCATTGCTAAACTCGTATTTTTAAGTCAGTAATGAGCGTAAATGTCATTTTCTAAAGGGGACCTTATATGGGGGATGGGGTCAATTATGGACCGATTTATTTATGTTGAATTTCATTGAATTTCAGGGACTTTTTGTGGTCCACTTGTATGGGGGCTATCCGAAAACGTGGACCGATATGGCCTATTTTCAATCTTTAGAATAATATCGGAAATTGTATTCTTTACAAAAGTTGTAATAACATCAAAAGTTGTACGACGAACAATCATAGAGATATACGCAAAGATTTGATACTTATGATCATTGACTTCCACTATCTCATTAGGATCGTGACTTTTAGATCTTTATTTAGATTGTTTAGACGATGCTGTATACCTGTTTTTATATTACCCTCTAAAATTCTTCATTTTGGCCAATTTGTCCGGTAATTTAGATATAATACGTTTCCAAAGCTAACGTCCGCTGCATGGCATTATAATTGGTCCAGTATACCCCTGAATATTCAAAACAGGCACGATATGTATCAAATTCAAAATATATATTGATTACACATTCTATTGTGATATTTACATATATTTGTTCAAATTAATGTATATTAACCTTTTCAGGGTCAAAAATAATTTATGACGAGTAAAAAACTTGAAATCTTATATTTAAGATAATTTAAGTATGATAAATTTGGGGAAAAATATTTTTTGAGTTTGAGTTTTGTCTAGTGAGTTATAGAAGGTTAAAGTCAAATATATTCGACATTCGAAAAACAATATAAATCTCTCTATATATTGGATCTATGTCCAATTATGAACTGATAAAAGTCTACGTTGGAAATATGATTGGTGTTGAGGAAGCCAGCAAAAACGCCACTACTATGTAGGACATTTTAATAATTTTAAGTCATTGAAGGCAATTACTTACCACAACCGCATACAAGTAATTAGAAAAAGTAGTCTTTGTAAATCGCATGAAAAAACGTATACAGCTTCTATAAAGTGATTTTTGCAGACAGAAAAACAAACTGTGCAATATAATTCCATTAAATTCACCACACTTTTGTTTCTCTATGAGAGCTTGACACCAATTGAAAATTAGCGGAATCGGTTCCGATTTCATATTCCTCCCATACAAATGTTCATATTCCCGGAAAATGTGTTTATTTTTATCAACTTCCGTTAACAATTGGTCATAGCTCCCATACAGGATCTCCTGCCGAAAATAACTTAAAGACAAAATTAAGATATTTTTACAAAATTTGGCGCAAATATAATTTTCCACAATGGTCCACAATTGGTCATATTCATACAAAGTTTGACAAAAATATCACATTTATAGATGCAAATGCTTTTTTCATTTTACCCACAATTGGTCATATCTTCTATATAAGATCAGTTAAACGCATGTAACTCGTTAACAAATTAAAATAAAAATATTACTTCTATGCACAGAAAAGTCACTGTAAAATATCGATCTATCCACAATTGGTCATAGCTCCCGAACAAGGTTCTCTTCAGAAAAACAATTATGGACGATTCTTATAAAAACTTAGTAAAACTTATACATAGTTATAAACAAATTTTTCAAGCCAGTATTTAGCGTTAAAGTGATTTTCTGAAGCGGTCATTATATCGGGGATAGGAATATTTTGTTATCGTTTAACAGTTAGATATTTTGCCGACTTAAAATATGTTTGAATAAAAACTGCCAATCTATCATTACGATAAACTATAACTATTGCGAAAATGGGGGTCATCTGTTAAAGTTGTTTTACGAGAGGCACTTTAATGGGGACTATGCGAAAACGTTGGCTAATATTGCCCATTATACAAACCGTACCTATGAAAATAATCCTTTCAACAAACAGTCGGACATGGTTTGATAGTCTTAGAATTCAATAATGACCCAGAATCTATGACCTATATTTCGATGTGTTACATACGGAATGACAAAAGGAATCCCTATCCTTTTTGAGGAATGGGGATGTTTTATTCAAAAAGGGGCAAAAAGTCGCCAATTTAGTTCATTTTGACAAGGGGTCACAAAAAGTATCAAGCATCATATTTTATTAACTGGTGCATATTTTACTTGGTGCTTTTTTAAGCTTTCATAAGGGCGGTGCCAGTAATATTCCTTGCAAACAGACTGAAAACGATTAGTCTTCGTTTCATCGGACCATATAACCCTTTCCAGTCATCAACACTCCAATTTTTTGTGCGTCTTCCAAAATATAAGACGATCCTTCATATTTTTTTCTTATAACGTTGGTGTTTTCTGCTTTACGGCTGATATAAAGCCATAGTTTTGCATCTCTCTCCGAAAGCAAGCGCGATCGACCTTTCTTAACTTCTTGTGTGCTTATATTTTTTTCTTTTTCGCACTTGTAGAACTTTTCGGTGGCAAATTCCTAACTTCTTGGCAATTTGACAAGTACAGTAATTATTTTATGTCATTTCGACCTTTTGGTTTTCCAATAAACTTGATATTTTTCTTATTAAAACTGGAAAATTAAAATACTTGCAAAATATTACAAATATGACTTAAAGAACGGTAACTTGTGTTGCTAGATTAATTAAATTTATAAGTGCAAAAGAGGTAACATTTACATTTTTAATAAAATTAACTAAAACTTGAGATAAAGTTTAAATTTTCTACTGTTTTGTTTTCTTATTCCTCTATTGCTTATTTTAAAACAAATACCTATTTTTTAATATTTTCTGGGTTTTATAGGGTTTTTAACACACACTTGATTGATATGTATCCAGTTTTGCTCGACAATGTACATACATACATAAATATGTAGCTTTATTTAACTAATTATAGTTAAACGGCGACTATAAAATAGTTTTTAGTTTGTGTATATATTATTATTTTATATTCAGAATACATAAAAAAACACTCACTGAAAACATTCCAGGACATCGTTTCATCAGGTATAATTCCAGCTCCACACAAAAATAAACCGAATACAATAAACACAATACCAATGTGCAGCATTCCAATACTTGTTACAACCTATTAAATAAATTGATATCATAAATATTTGTCAAAACAATTATAACAGAATTTGAATTATTATATCGCTCATTTAATACTACAAAACTGGCATAATTAACTGAGTTTTTTTACTAAAGTCTTTCATATGATTTTATAAAATTTAAATTTTTAATTTTTTTAATTGTAAATATAAAAACTAATGTTTTCAAGAATATTAGATAAATACAAATTAAATTTAAATAGGAAACATATTTTGCAAATCTCATTTGTTTCATTTTAGTCCACGGAGATATGAATCAATGTTTTCAAAATAATCCAAGTATGATACAAAATATATTTTTGAGTAATATAAATTATTTTTGATTGATCATGATTTAAAACTTTTTTTAAAGCTAGAAAACATTTACCTGACTATCCAGACCTGGTCCAGGCTTAACAGAATTATGGGCTTGATGAAATTTACGTCGAAATGATCCACTCGGAGAATGAAATGTTTCTCCACTTTCGGAACTCTGTGTACTGTAACGTCTTTCTCTAGCACGTTTCTGTTCATCACGCCTCTTACGTTGGCGTTTTATTGCCATGGCGGAATGTATACCAACTGCATGCATTTTTAGGCTAAATAACAATAATGATTTAATAAATTTTTAAATGTTAAATGGTTTTTGAACTAGTTAAAACAAGTAAATAATTAACAAGTTAGAAAGTATAGTCGGCCAAGTCCGACCGTTTGATATCGTATGCCAGTAAGGAGTATATTTAAAATGCTTCTTTTGCAATAAACGTTTTTAATGTTTAACCTTTTTGTCGAAATTTAGCTAAATTCAAATATGCGTATTTATGAGTGTAGGGGATCTCAGAGAGGTATTTTTGGTATTTTTTGGTTCTTCAAAAGGTACTTTTAAATTTCTGTAATATTGAACCTAGAATCCTAGAATGAAATTAAGCATGTATGGCCAAGATTAGGTGAGATCCCATAAAAAGGGTAGTTCTGGTACTTTTTGAAATTTCTATAATATTAAGCATGTATGGACAGGATTATGTGAGATCCGATAAAAGGGGTATTTTTGGTACTTTTCGGCTCTTCAAAAGGTACTTTTTGAAATTTCTATAATACTGAACATAGTGAAATTTAACATGTATTGAGCCTAGAAGCATGAAATGAAGTATGTAGGACTTTTTGGTACTTTATCGTTCTTCAAAAGGTATTATTTGAAATTTCTTCAATACTAAACCTAGAAACATGTAGGTAGGTAGGTCGATAGGAGGATGTATACTACATCAAATCCGAAGAAATACACCTAGGCCACTATCGGGCCTGTTGTGCGCTCCTTACCATGAAAAAAAAATATTTTTCAGTGTTCAGAAACTCAGTTTCCTGAACGTAATTCCTAAGAATCTTCCAATCAGTGTTAGTCAGAAATGTTATTTCCGGAATAACATCACTTTCAAGATACTTCGACGAATGCCTAGCAGTGGCGAAGAAAGTGCTCCAGAGTTTCACTGTCCTCTCCACATGCTCTACATTCGTCTGAATCCGCACGTCCAATTTTGCATAGATGTGCTCGTAGTCCTGTGTGTCCACTCAGAATACGTACCATCATACTAACTTTATTTTGAGGAGATTTTTCGTCTTGCTCTCATCAGGATCACCCCATAGAATCATTATTCCAAGAGGCCTTATGGGATTCTCTTACCCATATTTTTAGTTCAGCTTTTGTTGCGTCGAATGGTTTTGCGTTTGTCAGGTTTACTGCCTCGAACTCTCTTCCCTTTAAATCTATTACATTCGCCCTTTCGTTGCCGACTACCCGAGTGGGCTGGTACCCATATGATGTGAACCTTACCCCTGGTATAGTATTCAGTTAAAGCTTTCTTACAATCCAATACGCTTTTAGATTTGGTTCTATCGCCTGATATCGCCCTAATTGCCTTCTGGCTGTCGGTAAATATATTAAGCGCTGTGGGCGCCATATTTATTCTAATCCAATTTACGCATTCCGTTATTGCTCGTACTTCTGCCTGAACGATTGTGTTATGATTTGGTAAACGGCGGTATATTTCTGTTTCTGGGTCTTCAATATAGAAACCCAGCCCCACTTTGTCCCCCAGTTTAGAGCCATCCGTGTAACAACGGATTCCTAATGGTATTTGCTCTAATGTTCCGCTTGACCAAGACATTCTATCTGGGATCAGTGTTTCAAAGTTTCCGACATATTCTGTGTCTGGTATACGATCAGGCAAGTCCGATGATTGTGTATATCCTTCCAATGTCTCCAGTATACATTGATGACGTGTCCTATAACCGCTTTTGGTCAGTTCACCTAAAGTAAAGAGCCGTTCGGCTGTAAGCACCGCCTCATATTAAATATGTTTCAATGGGTGGAATATCTAGCAAGGTTTCGAGAGCCTTGGTTGAAGTAGTACACATTGCACCACTTATACCCAAGCAGCATGTACGCTGAACTCCCTGTAGTAGTTTGATATTGCACTTTTTGTTTTGCAGTCCACCAGATTATTGAAGCATAAGCTAGAATTGGTTTAATTACACTTTTATAAAGCCAATTTGTCATAATACGACTAAGACCCCATTCCATGACTATAGTTCTCCTACATATCGCCCAGCACCGATGTGCCTTGTTGATCCTTTAAATGTTTTTCATTATATATATATATATATTATATATTATATATATATATATTATATATATATATATATATATATATATATATTATATATATATATATATATATATATATATATATATATATATATATATATATATATATAATATATATATATATATATATATATATATATATATATGTGTGTGTGTATGTATATCAAAATATGTATTGTTGGTTATCGCAGTTAATTTGGTACTATTAGAATTTGTCTAATTTCGTTTTTATAAAGACAATGTTGATATTAGATTTATATGCATATGCATAATTTTGCGGCAATACCAATATTCTATTTCCCACTTTCTGCTGTATGAACATTTGTATAGGAACTAAATGGCAAAGTAATCCATTAAATTAAAACGAGAAATTTAAAGTATTACTTTTCTGTAAACAGGTAAAAAATTCCTATTCAAAAATCATTTCCAAACGGAATCTATGATCGATGACACGGGCTAAATGATATGGAAGAGGTAAAGAAACTCCTAATGGACTTTCAAACGAGACTCTGGAAACTTTTCTGTATGCCTAGACTAGTTTAATGTTGATCGAGTGCTCCGTAACTGTTTGAACTCTATAGTAAAAAACAGATGAAGAAGCTGCGAAATTTACGATATTACTATCAGGAAGGATAGTCATCTTGTCGCGATGTGAAGGCTTAAGTGCGATGAATCTCATGGGCCATGCTGACGGAGACAGCTTTGCTTGAGCTGGCTGCCTTCTAGGGGTCACCCTTGTCAGACGGGTCATGAGACGAGCACGAAACAAAGAACTACCCCTCCCACCTAACAGATGTCTGTTTCCCACATTGGGCGGTCTGTTAGTTATCTGTTGATTTGCTTCTCCTGTCACTGAGACAGGGCAATCAACAGATAGTCCGTTTTGAATCTTTTGATTCACGCACTTAAGTGTGCAAGTCCTGAAATCCATCAAGCATCTGCTCCAGATTGGGCGGCTTGATGGTCTATTTGCTCCCAGTGGGACGGCAGTTTATAGTCCTGGCAGTCGGCCAAAAATGCAACAAACACCAACCCACCCAAAGCAGCCCTTGCTGATTCAAAGTCAGCTCAATCCTTGACTTCGGGTGACAACAAGGTCTCCCAAGTGCCCTGTGCGAATGTGGAATCGTCGACCCTGATGTCGGATTCCTCTGCCGCACCTCCCCCTACATTGGAAAAGTCGTCGAACTCGTTGTCGGGCTCTTCCAATGTATCCCTAGAGTCTTCCCCCAGGCACAAAACACCTTCCAGAAGGGCTTTTGTTTATCGTCCCTCGATTGGGCGAAAAGCCTCCTGGCTAGGCTAAAGGGCTCCAATCCTCCAGCCGAGGCAGAAGTGGTTAGACCTGCTGCCGAGGGGCCTAAACTGCAACGATCCGAGGGGGAGACCCTTACTTCTATGCCGAACGACCAGCCGACTAAACGTCAAAAACAGGCGCAAACCATTGTCATCAATAGGCCTTTCAGTGAAGCTGCTAGAAACCTCAAGGAAGATCCTCATGGAGAATCCAGGACCCGCTCCCCAAAATGATGATGCTGGCTGGTACCAGGGTCACATAAAGCTGCTAGCTTGTTCAAACGAGCGCTCTGCGCTTCTGCTCAAGCTATTAAGTCCCTTGGGGAAGTGTGGCCAGGTGCAAGGTTGGACGTGATCCCGGTAAGCGAAATTCCTCGCAGACCGAGATCAATTGCCACCATCCCAACTGAGCCACATGACCCGGTGGAAATTCTGGCGTTCCTACAAAGCGGAAATCCTCATCTACCTACCCATGACTGGAAGGTGGTGAAGGTTTCCGCCCCGATGGGAAATGTTAGAAAGGCGACTGTGGTCCTTAATAAGGACCACACAAAGCGGAAATCCTCATCTACCTACCCATGACTGGAAGGTGGTGAAGTTTTCCGCCCCGATGGGAAATGTTAGAAAGGCGACTGTGGTCCTTAATAAGGAAACGTTGGCGCCATTGCGTGAATGCGGAGGTAAGGTTTACTATGGCTTTGATAGTATCTCCCTTCGCATTTACCGCAGTGACGCCAAACGCAGCGCCGCCGCCTCTGGTTCCAAACTGGAGGCTCCGCCCAAAGAGGATAATGGAAAGGCCGACGATCCCGCTGGTTCTGAGAACCAAGAAGACTCCCAGTCTACCACAGGTATGATGGGTGAGCTTCTTGGCAATCTGAAGTTAGCGGAGGATGGAGACAGTTCGCAGGATTCCGATCCTGAGGACGTCGACGTCACTGTCGTGTACGATCCTGATCTTGGAGATGGTGAAGGTAACCCAGATTAACCTTCACCACTCCAAAGCAGCATCAGCTGCTTTGCTCCTCCGGTTGACTGAGAGAGGAGAGGAGCTCATCTTGGTACAAGAACCGTGGACCCACCACGGCAAAATCCTTGGACTATCTCTCAGAGGCTACAAACTTCTGTATTCAAATCCTGCAGGTAATATTAAAAATATTAGAGCCTGTATTCTGGCCAAAAACCATTTAGATATCTTCATCTTATCTGATTACAGTGATGAGGATACGGTAGCGGCGGCACTTGAGACCGGAAATTCCACCATCTGGCTCCTAAGCTGCTACATGGCGCATGACCATGTTGAACAAACGACCTGGTCAGAGACTTAATGCGCAAAGCAAATAGGCGTCACGTTCCTGTGATAATTGGCGCTGATGCAAATGCTCATCACAGTGTCTGGGGCAGTTCAGACACCAACAGTAGAGGTAAGTGTTTACTTGACTTTTTATTAGAATTTAATATGACAGTCGTTAATAGAGGTTCAGAACCTACTTTTGTTGTGGCAAACAGAAAGGAAGTTCTTGATATTACAGCTATTAGTACAAACTATATAGAATTGATCAAAGAGTGGAATGTCTCCAATGACTGCTCCTTCTCTGATCACCGCTACCTGGACTTTGACATAGAGGTCCAGGTCAAAGTTTCAAAACCCTTTTTAAATAGAAGGAAAACAAATTGGGAGAGGCATAAAGCTTCTCTGAGTACTATTCTTCCCTCTGCTCTGACGGTAGAAAGTATAGGGGATATTGATTTGGCTGCAAATTGGATTGCTAGTTCTCTGAGCGTTGCCACGAAGAGATCTTGCAAACTATCCAGTGGCCTGGGAAGGGACATACCACCGTGGTGGAGTCCTGATATAACGAGCATAAGAAGGACATGCCACCGGTCTTTTAACGAGGCTAAGAGATCAGGTAACTGGTCCCTTTATAAGGCAAACGTTAATAAGTTTAAAAATTTGGTTCGGAATGCGAAACGGAACTCGTGGAGGGCACATTGGGCGGTCTGTTAGTTATCTGTTGATTTGCTTCTCCTGTCACTGAGACAGGGCAATCAACAGATAGTCCGTTTTGAATCTTTTGATTCACGCACTTAAGTGTGCAAGTCCTGAAATCCATCAAGCATCTGCTCCAGATTGGGCGGCTTGATGGTCTGTTTGCTCCCAGTGGGACGGCAGTTTATAGTCCTGGCAGTCGGCCAAAAATGCAACAAACACCAACCCACCCAAAGCAGCCCTTGCTGATTCAAAGTCAGCTCAATCCTTGACTTCGGGTGACAACAAGGTCTCCCAAGTGCCCTGTGCGAATGTGGAATCGTCGACCCTGATGTCGGATTCCTCTGCCGCACCTCCCCCTACATTGGAAAAGTCGTCGAACTCGTTGTCGGGCTCTTCCAATGTATCCCTAGAGTCTTCCCCAGGCACAAAACACCTTCCAGAAGGGCTTTTGTTTATCGTCCTCGATTGGGCGAAAAGCCTCCTGGCTAGGCTAAAGGGCTCCAATCCTCCAGCCGAGGCAGAAGTGGTTAGACCTGCTGCCGAGGGGCCTAAACTGCAACGATCCGAGGGGGAGACCCTTACTTCTATGCCGAACGACCAGCCGACTAAACGTCAAAAACAGGCGCAAACCATTGTCATCAATAGGCCTTTCAGTGAAGCTGCTAGAAACCTCAAGGAAGATCCTCATGGAGAATCCAGGACCCGCTCCCCAAATGATGATGCTGGCTGGTACCAGGGTCACATAAAGCTGCTAGCTTGTTCAAACGAGCGCTCTGCGCTTCTGCTCAAGCTAGCTATTAAGTCCCTTGGGGAAGTGTGGCCAGGTGCAAGGTTGGACGTGATCCCGGTAAGCGAAATTCCTCGCAGACCGAGATCAATTGCCACCATCCCAACTGAGCCACATGACCCGGTGGAAATTCTGGCGTTCCTACAAAGCGGAAATCCTCATCTACCTACCCATGACTGGAGGTGGTGAAGGTTTCCGCCCCGATGGAAATGTTAGAAAGGCGACTGTGGTCCTTAATAAGGACCACACAAAGCGGAAATCCTCATCTACCTACCCATGACTGGAAGGTGGTGAAGTTTTCCGCCCCGATGGGAAATGTTAGAAAGGCGACTGTGGTCCTTAATAAGGAAACGTTGGCGCCATTGCGTGAATGCGGAGGTAAGGTTTACTATGGCTTTGATAGTATCTCCCTTCGCATTTACCGCAGTGACGCCAAACGCAGCGCCGCCGCCTCTGGTTCCAAACTGGAGGCTCCGCCCAAAGAGGATAATGGAAAGGCCGACGATCCCGCTGGTTCTGAGAACCAAGAAGACTCCCAGTCTACCACAGGTATGATGGGTGAGCTTCTTGGCAATCTGAAGTTAGCGGAGGATGGAGACAGTTCGCAGGATTCCGATCCTGAGGACGTCGACGTCACTGTCGTGTACGATCCTGATCTTGGAGATGGTGAAGGTAACCCAGATTAACCTTCACCACTCCAAAGCAGCATCAGCTGCTTTGCTCCTCCGGTTGGCTGAGAGAGGAGAGGAGCTCATCTTGGTACAAGAACCGTGGACCCACCACGGCAAAATCCTTGGACTATCTCTCAGAGGCTACAAACTTCTGTATTCAAATCCTGCAGGTAATATTAAAAATATTAGAGCCTGTATTCTGGCCAAAAACCATTTAGATATCTTCATCTTATCTGATTACAGTGATGAGGATACGGTAGCGGCGGCACTTGAGACCGGAAATTCCACCATCTGGCTCCTAAGCTGCTACATGGCGCATGACCATGTTGAACAAACGACCTGGTCAGAGACTTAATGCGCAAAGCAAATAGGCGTCACGTTCCTGTGATAATTGGCGCTGATGCAAATGCTCATCACAGTGTCTGGGGCAGTTCAGACACCAACAGTAGAGGTAAGTGTTTACTTGACTTTTTATTAGAATTTAATATGACAGTCGTTAATAGAGGTTCAGAACCTACTTTTGTTGTGGCAAACAGAATGGAAGTTCTTGATATTACAGCTATTAGTACAAACTATATAGAATTGATCAAAGAGTGGAATGTCTCCAATGACTGCTCCTTCTCTGATCACCGCTACCTGGACTTTGACATAGAGGTCCAGGTCAAAGTTTCAAAACCCTTTTTAAATAGAAGGAAAACAAATTGGGAGAGGCATAAAGCTTCTCTGAGTACTATTCTTCCCTCTGCTCTGACGGTAGAAAGTATAGGGGATATTGATTTGGCTGCAAATTGGATTGCTAGTTCTCTGAGCGTTGCCACGAAGAGATCTTGCAAACTATCCAGTGGCCTGGGAAGGGACATACCACCGTGGTGGAGTCCTGATATAACGAGCATAAGAAGGACATGCCACCGGTCTTTTAACGAGGCTAAGAGATCAGGTAACTGGTCCCTTTATAAGGCAAACGTTAATAAGTTTAAAAATTTGGTTCGGAATGCGAAACGGAACTCGTGGAGGGCTTTCTGTAGTAATATTGAAAGCTCTTCCGAAACCAGTCGTCTCCGTAAAATCTTGTCTAAGTCCCCTTCTGTTCCTAGCTATATACAGAAAATAGATGGGAGCTGGACTTCAGGTAGTCAGGAGACTTTAGAGGTTCTCCTTAATACTCACTTTCCTGGTTGTATTCCAATAAGTGATTCGACTAATTTCTCTCCAACTTCAATGCGGACTGTACCCACGTGCCTATTGAAGATGACATTATCCGTTGGGCAATTAAAAGCTTTGATCCCTACAAAGCGCCCGGCCCAGATGGTATTATTCCTGCAGATCTTCAACACAATATAGATCTTGTAGTTCCTTGGCTGCGGAACTTATACACAGCCTGTCTCTCTTGGTCATACATTCCTACACAATGGACCAAGTGTAATGTGATTTTTATTCCCAAGGGGGGGTAAAACTTCACATACTAAGGCAAAAGATTATATACCAATATGTCTGGCATCATTTATGCTCAAAACATTGGAAAGAATAATCGATATCCATATTAGGACCTCGATAGATAAATCCTTTCTCTCTGTCTCTCAACATGCATATACGAAGGGCAAATCTGTTGAGACGGCTCTTCATACTCTTGTTGGTCACATTGAAAAATCCATGGGTATGGAACTATTCACTGGTCGCCTTTCTTTATATAGAGGGCGCTTTTAATAACGTCAATCCTGTATCTATCTGCCAATCTCTATCTCGAGCTGGGTTTGGTAGGTCCGTTGTGGGATTTGTTGAGAATCTTCTCTCAAATAGGATCATTGAATCCTCCTTAGGAGATACAGTAATCTCTAGAAAAGCTTTAAGAGGTACTCCACAAGGGGGAGTACTTTCACCACTCTTATGGAACATGGTCATAAATGATATTCTGGTAAAACTAGACTCTCTTGGCTATAAAACAGTCGCCTATGCTGATGATGTCGCGGTTGCGGTATCAGGCGATCACCTTGAAACCATATCCCAAAGGCTAGAACAAGCACTAAAGATCATTAGCTCGTGGAGTGTCGAATGTGGTCTTAGTGTTAATCCTAGTAAAACGGAACTTGTGCTATTCTCTAACAAATATAAGATTCCTTCATTTCCTCTTCCATGCCTTAATGGCGAAGTATTAAAACTCTCGGACAGCGCTAAATATCTGGGCGTTATCCTAGATAAGAAACTATCTTGTAGTACAAATGTACTCTCTAGGACATCTAAAGCCATTACGGCACTATATGTTTGTAGGAAGGCCATTGGAACATGCTGGGGCATAAATCCAATGAATGTTCACTGGCTCTTTGAGGCAGTTATTAAGCCTATTATGCTATATGGGGTTGTTGTCTGGTGGCAGGCGCTTGAAAAGGCTTCACTCAGACAACAACTGGAAAAAGTAATGAGATCAACTGCGCTTCTTATTACAGGCGCTCTCAGAACAACTCCTTCGAATGCGATGTTTACTATGCTCAACTGGCTTCCGGTCGATCTCCTTGCAAGGAAATTGGCTATGTCAACTGCGGCCAGACTGAGTGTAACTGGCAAGTGGAATCAATGCTCTATAGGCCATGCTAGGATCATGGATCTTATATCGGATAATCAGTATATTGTTGATTATTGTATTCCAGTACCGTCTCTAGTGAGAAGGTTCCAATATCTTATCTCTTCGGAGTCTGAGGAATCTCTCCTTCCGCCAATTAATTGTTTCCGGGTTTATACAGACGGATCCAAGACGACGAAAGGAGTGGGTGGTGGCATTTTCATTGAGGAATTTGGAACGAAAATCTCCTTCCGACTTAATGATGAATGTAGTATCCTTCAGGCTGAAATATCGGCGATAAGAAGGGCGGTAAATTGGCTAAGGTACTATCGGATATCTAATAGGGATATCAGAATTTATACTGATAGTCAAGCTGCTATTAAATCCTTAACTGGTGTGTTCTCCACATCCAAAATTGTCCATGAATGCCGGACGTCTCTCAATAAGATGTCGAGTCATTCGAACAACACCCTAATTTGGGTAAAGGGACATGGGATTTCGTATGGCAACGGTATTGCTGACACATTGGCAAGAGCTGGCACTATGCTCAGCAGCATGGACATAGATCAGTTCTGCGGTATACCACTACTTGCAGTTAAGAGGCAAATCAGTGAAAAATGCCTCTGCATCGCTCGCGACATATGGTCGCGTGAACATACGTGCACAACATGTAGAGTGCTGTGGCCACAAATGGATCCTCAAAGATCTAAATATCTTCTTGGTCTCCAAAGACCGCAGTTAAGTAGGCTGATATCGATTATCACTGGCCACTGTAAATTTGGAAACCATGTCAGACGCATTGGTCTCCCGTTCAACGATTACTGTAGGAGTTGTCAAAATGAGGATGAAGAAGAGACCATTACTCATCTTCTCTGTGATTGTCCTGCTTTGGCGGAGGCTCGTTTTCAGACGCTTGGATCGACCTACTTTGGAGATCTAACCGAGCTGTCAAATATTAAATTAGAACGTCTTCTAGAGTTCATTAATTTGTCAAATTGGGTGTGAATCCTATAACTCACACTACCCACCCATGGCAACTGCCCTGGCTTTCTCACTTCTCATCCTCTCCTTCCCCTTCTCTTTGCAACTGTTTCTGTTCTTTCACTCTCCTCAATCTCTCCCTCTCTTCTCTTTTCTTCTTCTTACAGGTATTTTTACAAAGGGATCAACATGGACCCAAGTAAAGCCGACATTGGCTACCTGTGCAAACCTAACCTAACCTATCAGGAGAAAGGTATTTCGCGGTAAGCCACAGGGTGGCGTTTTGTCACCTTTATTCTAGGTTACCACGATCAATATCCTCTTAGAGACCCTAACTGAGAAAGGACTTAGACCTGTTAACCCGGCGAAGACGGAAATCTGTCTTTTCACAAGAAAGACAAAAATTTCTACATATACAGAACTTTGCTTTCTGAGTAAGAAAATACCGGTGACAGACAAAGTTGAATACTTAGCGGGAAATTAAAATGGAGACACCACATAGAGGATGGGATCAACAAGGCATATTGGTGCTTGGCGATGAAATGGGGTCTTAGTCCTACTATGACAAATTGGCTTTATAAAAGTGTAATTAGATTAATACTAGTTTATGGTGGACTTCAAACTACTAAAGGGAGTTCAGCATACATGCTACTAGCGTATATGTGGTACCACATGAACTACTTCAACCAAGGCTCTGGAAACGTTGCTATTTATTCCACCCAATGAATCATATTTAAGATATGACGCGGCGCTTACTACCGAACGTAACTTTAGCGATTATAGGATACGTCATCATTGTATAATAGACACATTGAAAGTTTACTTCGGACGTGCTTGACTGCATACTAGACACAGAATATGTCGAAACTTTGAAAAGCTAATCCCAGAACAGGAATCCGTTTCTACACTGCTGGCTCTAATTGGGGAAAAGAAGTGGGCATTGGGTCCTATATTGAAGATCCAGAAACAGAAATATATCACTGTTTACCTAATCATAGCATTTAAATTGAATAAGAATAAATATGGCGTCCACAGGACTTAATATATTTACCGACAGTCAGAAGGTAATTAGGGAGATATCAGGTTATAGAATTAAATCTATAACCGTATTAGATTGTAAAAAATCTTTAACTGATTCTCTCAGAGCTAAGGTTTACATATTATGGGTACCAAATCACTCGGAAGTAGTCGTAACGAAAGGGCGAATGTAATTGCTGTTAAGCAAATGGAGCTCGAAGTAGTTAAACTGATGAACGCAAAACCATGCGACTAAACTAAAGCTAAATTAAAACTATGGATGAAAAAATCTCATAAGCCCTCTTGGAATAATAAAACGGTGGGCAGAATCACAATGATCTTATGGGGTAACCCTGATGAAATGGAGCTCGAAGTAGTTAAACTGATGAACGCAAAACCATTCGACTAAACTAAAGCTAAATTAAAACTATGGATGAACAAATCTCATAAGCCCTCTTGGAATAATAAAACGGTGGGCAGAATCACAATGATCTTATGGGGTAACCCTGATGAAAGCAAGACTAGAAATTTCCTCAAAATGAGCAAGTCTGAGGATAGTATGATGGTACGTATTTTGAATGGAAACACATCTATCCAAAATTGGACGTGCAAGTATCTTGAAAGTGATGTTATTCCGGAAATAATATTCCCCAATGATTGGAAAATCACACACATTTTTAATGTGTTTGATTGAATTTGTAATATTTTTTTTAAATATCTGCTAAAATTTATTCAAGATTTAACTAAAATGCAAAGTATCCCCAATAAAATACTGATATTTTTACATAATTGTGTTTTTATTAAATACTAGATATACCTTGTGTGCTTTCCTTTCCAAAAATCAACTTATCTAATATTACGATTTTTAAAAATTCGACCATAACCGTTTCCCATATATACCAAACATATGATGGAAGCCCCCTACTGAAAGTCCACCAATTTATTACCCTTATATTTACATGGATGGTAATGTTTTCCGTGCAAATTTTTATGAATTTAGCTCTAACCGTTTCCCAGATGTACGAATATGGGAGGTGCTAATCCTCCCTAATGATAGTCCGCCCGTTAAAGTTCTTCGTACAAATTTTGAGAAAAACGAATTTTAGTATTTATGTAATCGATGAAAAATTTAATTTATATAGGAATTGCTAAGACCCCTTTTTTCATAAAAACTTAAACATAAAAACTTATTTTGGGTTTATTAACCAATTTTAGACAAAATTGAATTCTATTGTAGGCCAACAATAAGGAAAAAAACTCAAATATAGGCATTATTGGATTAATAGATGGATATTTGACAGTATACAAATTGGGCAGCAATTTTTAGACAATTTAGAAATGCCCGTCTGTCAAACAGACCAATATATTGTTGTACCAATACAAAATATATTCGCCTAAGTTAAAATTGATCAAATATCAAAGAATTTTATCAATATTTGCAATAATTTATCAAAAATTGCAAGAAAAAAGTAAAATAAAGAACATGTACAATAGTGATGTTTATTTTGTAGCAAAAATTTTGGATACTTTAAATAATTATTAAAAACTAGCTAAATGTACCCGGCGTTGCTCGGGTTTTCTTCGATTCTTACAGATATTATATAGCTCTTGTTAGGGTAAAAATTAAAATGGTCATAAATTATTACTAATGTTGATTAGAGGGTTTTTAATGACTTTTTGTTTTTGAAGTTCGAAATTTCGATTTGGTCATCATTATTTCCAAAAAAAAAAAAACATTGTGTAAGCTAATATTAAGTTTAAGAAAAAAATAATAGTGCAAAAAAGTTCCTTTTGAAGAACGAAAAAGTCCCCTTTTATAGGTTCTCACTTAATCCATCCTCTACATACTTAAATTCATGTTTCTATGTTCAATATTATAGGAAATTAAAAAAGTACCTTTTGAAGAACGAAAAAGTACCAAAAAGTTCCCTTTTATAGATTCTCATTTACTCCGGGCTCTACATACTTAATTTCATGTTTCTAGGTTCAATATTATAGGAAATTCAAAAAGTACCTTTTGAAGAACCAAAAAGTACCAAAAAGTCCCCTTTTATAGGTTCTCATTTACTCCGGGCTTTACATGCTTAATTTCATGTTTCTAGGTTAAATTTTATAGAAAACTCAAAAAGTACCTTTTGTAGATCGAAACAGTACCAAAAAGTCTCCTTTTATAGATTCTCATTTACTCCGGGCCCTACATGCTTAATTTCATGTTTCTAGGTTCAATATTATACAAAAATCCAAAAAGTACCTTTTGAAGAACGAAAAAGTACCAAAAGTCCCCTTTTATAGGTTCTCACTTAATCCATCCTCTACATACTTAATTTCATGTTTCTAGGTTCAATATTATAGGAAATTCAAAAAGTACCTTTTGAAGAACGAAAAAATACCAAAAAGTCCCCTTTTATAGATTCTCATTTACTCCGGGCTCTACATTCTTAATTTCATGTTTCTAGGTTCAATATTATAGGAAATTCAAAAAGTACCTTTCGAAGAACGAAAAAGTACCAAAAGTCCCCTTTATAGATTCTCATTTACTCCGGGGTCTACATGCTTAATTTCATTTTTCTAGGTAAAATTTTATAGAAAACTCAAAAAGTACCTTTTGTAGAACGAAAAAGTACCAAAAAAATTCGCTTTTACAGATTCTCATTTTCTACGTGCTCTACATGCTTAATTTCATGTTTCTAGGATCAATATTATAAAAAAACACAAAAAGTACCTTTTGAAGACCGAAAAAGTACCGAAAAGTGCCCTTTTATAGTTTCTCACTTAATCCAGGCTCTAAACGGTTAATTTCATGTTTCTAGGTTCAATATTATAGAAAATTCAAAATGTACCTTTTAAAGAACGGAAAAGTACCAAAAAGTTCCCTTTTATAGGTCCTCACTTAATCCGGGCTTTACATGCTTAATTTCACGTTTCTAGGTTCAATATTATACAAAAATCCAAAAAGTACCTTTTGAAGAACGAAAAGGTTTCAAAAAGTCCCCTTTTATATGTTCTCACTTAATCCAGGCTCTACATACTTAATTTCATGTTTCTAGGTTCAATATTATAAAAAATTCAAAAAGTACCTTTTGATGAACGAAAAGTCCCCTTTTATAGATTCTCATTTACTCCGGGCTCTACATGCTCAGTTTCATGTTTCTCTAGTTTAAATTTTATAGAAAACTCAAAAAAATCTTTTGTAGAACGAAACAGTACCAAAAGGTCTCCTTTTATAGATTCTCATTTACTCTGGGCTCTACATGCTTAATTTCTGTTTTCTAGGTTCAATATTATACAGAAATCCAAAAAGTACCTTTTGAAGAACGAAAAAGTACCAAAAGTCCCCTTTTATATGTTCTCACTTAATCCATCCTCTACATACTTAATTTCATGTTTCTAGGTTTAATATTATAGGAAATTAAAAAAGTACCTTTTGAAGAACGAAAAAGTACAAAAAGTCCCCTTTTATAGATTCTCATTTTCTACATGCTCTACATGCTTAATTTCATGTTTCTAGGATCAATATTATAAAAAACACAAAAAGTACCTTTTGAAGACCGAAAAAGTACCGAAAAGTGCCCTTTTATAGTTTCTCACTTAATCCAGCCTCTAAACGGTTAATTTCATGTTTCTAGGTTCAATATTATAGAAAATTCAAAATGTACCTTTTAAAGAACGGAAAAGTACCACAAAGTTCCCTTTTATAGGTCCTCACTTAATCCGGGCTCTACATGCTTAATTTCACGTTTCTAGGTTCAATATTATACAAAAATCCAAAAAGTACCTTTTGAAGAACGAAAAGGTTTCAAAAAGTCCCCTTTTATATGTTCTCACTTAATCCAGGCTCTACATACTTAATTTCATGTTTCTAGGTTCAATATTATAAAAAATTCAAAAAGTACCTTTTGATGAACGAAAAGTTCCCTTTTATAGATTCTCATTTACTCCGGGCTCTACATGCTCAGTTTCATGTTTCTAGGTTAAATTTTATAGAAAACTCAAAAAATATCTTTTGTAGAACGAAACAGTACCAAAAGGTCTCCTTTTATAGATTCTCATTTACTCTGGGCTCTACATGCTTAATTTCATGTTTCTAGGTTCAATATTATACAGAAATCCAAAAAGTACCTTTTGAAAGTCCCCTTTTATATGTTCTCACTTAATCCATCCTCTACATACTTAATTTCATGTTTCTAGGTTTAATATTATAGGAAATTAAAAAAGTACCTTTTGAAGAACGAAAAAGTACAAAAAGTCCTCTTTTATAGATTCTCATTTACTCCGGGCTCTACATGCTTATTTTAAATAACGAAATAAAAATTCTATTCCAAAATGTTGCAACATCGTAGTGGGAGCCCGTTATTACGTATTTATATGTATAAGTTAATAAACCAAAATCAATGTTTTATGAAAAAAGTACCAAAAATAGGTACAATTTTCACCCCTTAAACATCCGAATAACCAAAAAGTACTAAATTTATATTTTTATTTTTTCGTCAAGTTATGAAGTAGTCAAAAATATTGTTTTAATGTTCACTGGTTTAAAAGATACATGGGGTGAAAAAAAAGTACCAAAATACAGTTTTTACCCGTTTATTCCCTAAAGGGGCCGAAATTAAAAAAAGTACCAGACACCTCTCCGCTTATTTTTTAAATGAACGACGATAAGCTTTAAACTATTTTTGTATCTTTTCTAGTTTAGGAGATATGAGGTTACCGATTTTACCCGTTTTTACCCCCTAAACATTCGAATTTCCAATCCGAAAATCCCGTCTTAGTGGATCTATTTGGTGGGAGACCAACCCCCTGTCCAAATTTCAGCTCTTTAGCTTTAACCGTTTAGGCTGTGCGATGATGAATCAGTCAATCAGTCAGTCAGTCGGTCAGTAACGTTAGAATTTTATATATATAGATTATATGTTGTACTTTTACATTTACTAACTTTTGTTATATCCATGTATATACAGTGAATGAATTAAGTAATTTGCCTATGTAAAATTTTATAAATTTTAAGAAAAAACTTTATCTGAACAATTATTTGCAGCAAAATAAAACTATTTGTTTGTTGTATTTTTTAAAGAATATCTTATATTTTAGTTTTCTACCATAAAATGTAAAATCGTGATATTATTTAACGAAATTTTTGATAAAATGAGAACGTATTGTTATTTTTTTAGGTATTTTGCATTTTTGGGTTTTTTTGTTATTTTTTCAATATTGCTTAATTATTTTAATAATGGAATAACATTTTTAGATATTTTAGTAGTGGAACGACATTTCTTGGAAATTTCTTAACTGATTTATTATCCTATATACCTATAAGAATTTATAAATATTTGACTTAATATGAAATCTATCATTTCTTTGATTAAATTTCGAAAATAATAAGTAATCTTGAGCTGGATACATGATATATTAGATAATCAATGGATTTGGACCTAGAAAAAATGTTTAGTCAGGTATAAATCTATATATTATAACAAAAATAATCTAGGTTTTCGGAAAACCCATTATATTGGGGAGTACTGTGTAAATTTTATTTAGAATTGTAAAATATTGATTCTTATTCAATAAATCTAACTAAGTACCATCCTAGCCACTCTGAGTATGGGGACATCACCATATACCACTATAAAACTATTACATGATAAAATCCTGATTTTCAACCTCATATGCGTATTAGGATCTGGATAGTTATTCTTGATTTGGGTTCTAAATATTTATAAGTGTATGTATTAGCTGAAAATTTTTTTAGGGTATGATAACCACCTCTATTTTAAAATATCTAAATTAGGTATTTTTCCTGTACTACACGACAGTTTACTTTACATTTGTTCCAAGCATCCTAAGGTCTGTTTAGAAGTCTAAATTTAAACATAGTGATCCTCCTAGTTCGTATATGGATTTTGGAGAAGATAAATCAGGAGTCCAATGGTTTTCCATGGATACAAGTCGCTTCCCTTTGGTAGTTAAAGATTTTGAAGCACCACTCAGTGCGTTTTTTCTAATAATTCTTTAGATCATTTCATCAATTACTCTATTTAATATTTTTTAGTGTTATTGATTAAGCATCTCATAATTATATTTCATTGATTTACACTTGTTCTAGAAATCTAAACTAATTTTTTATATCGAAATTGCCTCATTATTATCCTTTAAACATTTTTAAGGCAAATAACATCACATTTTTACACAATGAGGATATGATTTTTGCAAATTACAATTGAAAAATACTTAACACTCGTCCTTTTAACAATATAACGGCGAGAAATCAAAATCAAAAATGTCACATTTTTGTCATGCTTTGTTAAATAAGCAACAACAACACTGTATATTAGAAAAGTTGTACACGTGTGTGTAGATGTATTTGGTTTTTCATCTGTGTATTTCGTTTTGTATGTTTGGATGCTGTTGGCGTCATTGAGTTGTGAATTTTGTTTTCGTGAATTCTGTTCGTATATTTGGATGTAGGTTGGTTTTATTGCGTTGTTTATTTTGTTTTTGTTTTTCTGTGTTTTTCGTTATGTATGTTTAGATTTCTGTTGGTTTAGATGCCTTGTGTATTTTGTTCTTTATTTCGTTTAGCGTTGTTGTTGTTCATTATACCCTACACCACTTTAGTGGGGAGGGTATATTGGGTTTGTGCTGATGTTTGTAACGCACAATAATATTGGTCCTATACCCACCTTAAAGTATACCAATCGGCTCAGTATCATTTTCTGAGTCTGTCCGTCCATGTAAACCTTGAAATCCAACTACAGGCCGGAATTTTGAAGATAATTGAATGAAATTTAGTACATGATCTTCTATTGTCAAAGGGACGAACCCTGTTGAAAATGGTTTAGATCGGTCCATTATTCCACCTAGCCCCAATACAACGGTACCCCCAAATAGGGCTTGTAAACATTGTAATCAGACTACAGGTCGCAGTTTTGGAGATAATTCAATGAAATTTGGCACATGATCTTCTATTATACCGTAGACGAAGCCTATTGAAAATGATTAACATCGGTGCATTATTTCACCTAGCCTCCTTACAACTGAACCCACGAATAGAGAATCATTTTCTGAGTCTGTCCGTCCATGTAAACCTTGTAATCAAACTACAGGTCGCAATTTTGGAGATAATTCAATAAAATTTGGCACATGATCTTTTATGGTACTGTAGACGAAGCCTATTGAAAATAGTTAACATCGGTCCATTATTTCACCTAGGCCCCATAGAACTGAACCTGCCAAATAGGGCTTTTGAATTTTGAATTTTGATTTACTCTCTGAGGGAATGTTGTTGCTCTTATCATAAAGAACCAATTGTGAACATATAAAAACCTTTATCTTAATGATCAGAATCGCAAAAATTTAATTTGTTTTACATTTTTTCCTTGTTTAGGCCTATAAGTAGCAAACCGTTTAACTTTCTTAGGAATGATAGGTAAGTCAAAAAAGTTTCTGAAATTTGTTTAATTTCATTTGTTTTTTCTTTACTATAAAGTTAAGATGCAATGCTATCTATTACAAAAATAATATAAAAGTATTAGTATTTGTTTATAATGTTGATGGACCTTGACATGCAAATCGCACACTTTAAGGTTGTGGACGCATTGTATCTCAATGTTGAATAGAGTGTCCCGAGGAACAGCCTTTTTAAAAATTTCATGTAGGAAACTCAACCGATGCGTATTAGTGTACTGAACGCGAGAAAAATAAAATATACATATATTTTTTGGAATGATGTTATATGAAATGGGTGTCAAAATTGTTGTAATTTTTAGCTCATACAGAAAAATATTCCAAAAATTATTTGACATTTTGTTTTGTCCAATTCAGATTTTTTTTTGAAATTTGTATGCCCCTTACGGTTTTCTTAAATTTTGAACGATTTTCTACTTAATTTTTGCGATTCTGATCATGAACATAATTTTTTTGACTTTACATGTTTTTTGGTTCTTTGTAATAAGAGCAACAACATTCCCTTAAAGAGTAAATCAAAATTTTGAACGGTTTGCAATATATGATCCTGAGAATTGTTTTCAAAAATTACACCGAGGCCCCAAATCTTTTGAGCCTATAACTAAAAAAGTACATGACTTTGGGTAAAAATGGTTATTTTTGGTCTTTTATCATATAGTGATGTATATGGTTATTCAACCATGACTTAAAAAATTTTACACAGTGTTAGTCCATTCCGCTTAAAGGCCAAAAACGGATGTAAGACAAAACAATCCAATTCACTTGCAGCTTTTTCCGAATATCATACAAATTATTTGTTCTTAAGTCCACTTCGCCTATAGGCCATTTTCGTTTAAAGGCCAAATTGTCTTTTATTTTGTTTAAAGAAGTGGTTTTATTGAAGAAAGTACATAATGTGTATTATATCAGGATTCAGTTACAGTCCTCAAAGTGTCTTAAAAAGAAATTCGGTTATAGTCCATAAAAATTGTGCAACTGTAGTTGTGGGCTATAAGCGAAAACTACTGTAATAGTTTCCAAGAGTAACGAATTTGTGTATTGGATTTATATGGAAGGTGCCACTCCCCCTAATGGTAATCCGCTCACTTTTTGTTATAAATAATCATATTGACACTAAAGTCGCTCCGAGAATCCGTATATTTGAGAACTCTAACTCTTATATTATCTCAAATGTACGGATTTAATATTTTCTTAATATGGGTGTTGCATCTTGCACACTTAAAATTTCAAAGCAAAAAGTAGCCTATTGTTCCTTCCAACTATAGAGAAACACTCAGTGAAAATTTCAAGATCGGTTCAGGTAGAAACAGAGAAACATATATTGTTTTATATATAAATAGATTCTATGAATATATTAGGAATATAAGTATATCAGTTTAGTCTCATTTATAATACTAATAACAATCGAATAATAACTCATATTTGAGACGTTATAACAGGGCGAAAAACCCCTTTTTATGTTGTCTGAAAATATATGTGAACTTTCTTTATCGTGCTTTTAACAGACAAACACGCATATTTTTTTCATCTTAATATACAATAAGGATCCAGAAAATATACGTGGGTCTATGACTAATATTTCGATGAGTTAGAAATGGAATGATAAAATCTATATTTTTGATTATTTTGGAAAAATGTGGCATCATGTCAGATTTTGTAACGCCTCTTTATCATTAACCTAATAAAGAAGAAGAGAATTACACCATATTACTCTATTATTAACTAGTATTAACAAAATGTAATCAAAATTTAAAATGTATTTAGAAATAATATCTGAAGACAAAAATTAAATAAAAATAACTCTTTGTATGTAATTTTAAGAGTTTCTTCTCTGTCTTCCTCAACAGGTTTATTTTTAAAAATCAGAGTATGGAAATGACTAATAAGTCCAAATAATATTTAGGTATGTACATACATGCGTATCTGCATGTATGAATATGACATATACAATGTATCCAATAAAAACTAATAAATATTTATAATATTTAATAAATTCCTTTTATTATAATTTCATTCATATGTAGTTTAATGAAAATAATATTATGTGTCTGAATAATTAAATACATGAATGTAGATATTAAACTGCTACTTACCTATTAAGTTCTTCTAATAATAAACGAAAAAAATGTGATTAATAATACGTTTGCCCTGACCTACTGTTTCTTTACTAGATTTTTTATTTTAACTACTTCATTATACATACAGATGTGCTCGAACATATATGTATGTATGGTAAGCGTGTGTATGTAATTTAAAGATTTTTTATTGAAATTTTAAAGATTTGTCAAATTGAGTCCTGTTTTTCATTTATAAATAAGTAAATGTTCACATAGTTTTGCATCAACAGTCGGCAACAACGAAAAATAAATGAGTTTACAAGGGAGTAGTTGCGTAGAATTAACTCTGTGTATCGATTTTGTACATTGGGCAATTTGTGAAATGTAAAAACGAAGTAGTCTTTTATGAATTTTTTTAGCAATAATAATTTTATTTTGATATATTTATTACCGATTTTATATAAATTTTTTTAATAACTATTGTATTTAAATTGTTAATATATATTTGTTTTTTTTTTTTCTTTTTTAATATTTAGCACAACACTAAATGCAAGTATATTTTTATTTTTGCGACAAAAAAATGTGTGTGTTTGTATGTTAATGATGACTTGTTTTGCTGGTGCACAAATCCTTCGTTATCCTTGTTCGCTGTCACAATTAGAAGCATAATCTTTAAAAGCTTTCTGTCATGTCAGTGTACATAAAAATAGTTTCGTTCAGTCAGGTCAAAAACCATCTAAAGCTTTTAGTTACATTTTGCTTAAGTACATACAACACAGAAGAGAGCATCCTGCTGTGCACAGAAATTTCGTCTCGCTGTGCACAGCAAAACCATTTTTTTATATGTGCTGCGTCAAGTTAAAGTGGGCCTAGGGATACGCAGCAGCCTAGCTCCCATAAGAAATACACGTGTTTGTGTGAAGGCGCAGCAAAATCTAATTCGCAGCAACTACTCTCTCTCTCTCTCATAGCAACTTGAAAGATGAAATGATAGCGAGTGACAATTTGTGAAAATATTTCTATGTGGTTTCAATAAATGTCATATTTTTTTCATATATGATTTGACATTCTGGAAACTGAAAGACATGTGTATGTTATGCTCTAGTATAATTCCTCTCAGAGAGAGAAGAATTTATGTTTTATGTTATATTGTGCCATCTATGTTTCATTTAAAAATGTCTGTAATTAAGTAATGGCACAAACCTGTATTTAAGCGCCACCTATAAGTCAAAACATAAAGCATAGTGTCATCTAAGTGTCATATATAATAAATATTTTTAATTTTAAAAAATGTATAAAAAACACCCCAAGGGTGAAACATAGATGGCGTAATATAACATAAAAAATAAATTCTTCTCTCTCTCAGAGAAATTATACAAGAACATAACATACACATGTCTTTGAGTTTCCAGAATGTCAAATCATATATGAAAAAAATATGACATTTATTGAAACCACATAGAAATATTTTCACAAATTATCACTCGCTATCATCTCATCTTTCAAGTTGCTATGAGAGAGAGAGAGTAGTTGCTGCGAATTAGCAGATTTTGCTGCGCCTTCACACAAACACGTGTATTTCTTATGGGAGCTAGGCTGCTGCGTATCCCTAGGCCCACTTTGACTTGACGCAGCACATATAAAAAAAATGGTTTTGCTGTGCACCGCTCGGGGAAATTTCTGTGCACAGCAGAATGCTGTGCTGCTCTCTTCTGGAATATATTATTTTTTTTATAAAAATTGCGCCATTTCTAATATTTCCAGTCAAAAAAATGATGCACGGCGTCATTTCAAATGCCATTCTTTTCTATTGGTAGTATATAAAATTGACAAAATAAATATAAAATTTATAATTTAAGCTAAATTTAAACGTAAAAACGGATCCATGACGATACTACGGAACTGTTCCAGAAGAGGAACACATTATTTGTTATTGGAACAATAAAATCCCAGACTAAACCTTAATAAAATACTATCCTAGCAAATTGTTCTAATTTATAATAAAATAAAGTTTATTATTACTACTTGTAGTAGTACCATGACCATCATGGTACCAATTTTATTGAACCAATGAAATTCCGAAGAGCTGTTACCAATTGGAAAATAAATATGGCGACTTTAATAAGGGTTGTTCTAATGTATCCTCAGATTCCAACAAGGATAAATTTATTATAGAAAAAAACTCCTATAAAAGAAAGATATGACTAATGTAGTCACAATAACAAATTTAAGGTAAGCTACTATTTAAAATACTAACACATATACTACTTTGTGTCGAACTGCGACTGAAAGTTTGTGTTTAACGTACATACATATAAAAAATATATAAAAATATTCGGGCACAGCCTCAACCAAATTCTTAGAAATCCAAAAAGCCATAAATTTTCTTAATGCACTATGTAAAATTTTATAAATTTTAAGAAAAAAACTTTTTAAAAACAATTATTTTTAGCAAAATTAAGCAATTTGTTTCTTGTATTTTTAAAGAATAACCTATATTTTAATTTTCTACCATCGTCTTATTAATTAATTAGAGTTTTGATAAAATATGTAAACGTATTGTTCATTTTTGATATGTTTTTACTGATTTATTTTCCAATATACCTATAAGAACGATATTTGATCAATATTTGACTTAATATGAAATCTATCGTTTCTCTGATTTTATTTCGAATATAATAAGTAATTTTTAATGGTATACATGATATACTAGAAAATCTATGGATTTGGACCTCGAAAAAATGTTTAGTGGGTATAAAACTATATACATATTATAACAAAATAATCTTTTTTTGTAATTTTGTATTGATAAACAAAAACTACATTACGGAAACCCCTATCTATTTTGGGAGTACTGTGTAGATTTTATTTTGAATTGTATAGAATTGATTATCCTAATATATATTATAAATCTCTTTGTAAGTCTGTTCGTTTGTTTGTTCGTCAATCACGCCTAAACGGCTGAACCGATTTTCTTCAAATTTGGAACGTTGGTAGATCTATCCTTGGTAGGTGTTATACGCTATATCAAAACTTGAATGCAAAAATGGGATAAAATGGGTGAAAAACGGTCAAAACTAGTACTTTTGAGCATAAATATCAATTATTGTCTTTTCGTAAGCCAAAATATATTTCATTAAGCTTTTTAAAGCTTCAGAAATATGAATTAGCATAGTACTGTTGCGAAAGTTGTACCAGAAGGGGACAAAAAATAGGACAAAAGGGGAAAAATGCAAAAATTAGTACTTTTATGCTTTAAGACCATTTTTTATGTTTTAAAGCAACTACGCCTTTTTATAGTATCGGAAATATGCATATTTTTGAAATCCACCAAAAGGGGGTAAAAAGGGGTAAAAAAGGGAATTCTGTATATCGACTTTATTATCACCAATAATACCCGTGCAATGCCGGGTATAAGCAGTTAGTTATTTAATAAATCTAACACTAAGAGACACCACCATATACCACTTTAAAACTATTACATGCTATAAACTTTATTTTTTACCTCATATTTTAAATGCTTTATTTTATGAATACAATATAAATAAGGTGTTCAATGATTTTCCATGGATAAAAGTCGCCTCCCTTTGGTAGTTAACGATTTTGAAAGACAGCTCAGTGCGATTTTTCAAATAATTCTTTGAGTCATTTCATCAATTACTTTATTTTATATTAATTTTTTATTTAATGATATTGATTAAACATTTCATAATTGTATTTCATTGATTTACACTTGTATTTTAACGCAAATAACTTCATAAGGATATGATTTTTGCAAATTGCAATTGAAAAATATAAATTTATGTAGATTTTAATAAAAACAAGTAGGAAAGTATAGTCGGGCATGGCCGACCATATGATACCCTACACCATGAGTATATTTTTACAATTTTTACTTTTATAAAATTTTTATTTTTTGTAAAGAAATTTTTACGTTGAATATTACCATAATTCTAAAATATTTAAGCCGGACGGACGGACATGTCTTAATCGACTCAAAAAATGATTCTGAATCGATCGGTATACTTTAAGGTGGGTATTGGACCAATATTTTTGTATGTTACAAACATCAGCACAAACGTATAATACCCTCCCCACTATAGTGGTGTAGGGTATAAAAAGCTGTATATTTAACAATTTTTTTCGTTAAGGGTTTACTAAAATTTTTAATAATAATATTACTTACGATATTTTTTTCTGTGTAGGGCTGTTGAAGTACTCCTTTGGAGAGTTCAGCGCCACATAAAATTTTGGAGAGATGGATCTGTCAACCTACGGGGAACATGACACCACTGTGGTGTCTGCTCATGGTCGGAGCATGGTCCCCTAATACTGACGAAGCCAAGCAGGACCAAAGTAGGCTATCGGAAGAAGATCGTCCACATTGCGCAAAGGACGCCAATCTCGTTCGGCAAGCCTCTGTGGAGGAGTCACCTAGAACTCCAAGCATCATGGGCATCGATGTTGTCAAATGTGGAAATAAAAATACCACGGTTGCCATGCTTGGTGACCTTTGTCCAGACTCAAGCTCATGCATCTGATTTCCCTCGCTGGATCAGTATATGGCAAAGAACTTACTTTAACAGGTGTACTTTTAATTGATTAAAAAAATACTAACTATGAACATAAAGAAGTTATAGATTATATTGATGCCAAAAGGGTTGCAGAACACGAACAAGCCCAAGTGTACATGCCAAAATTTTAAGTTATCCGAGTTCAAATGTTTTTACGGTATATGGAAAATCTACAAACTGCAAGACGACTTCCTTCAAATTATTTTTCAGGGATTTTTTATTAAGTTTGTAACATATACGTCATATTACATTTTAACGACAGAATAAATTGCATAAATAAAAATATTGTATGTATATATGAGCTCAAAAATATTAAATAATTTCGCTTATATTTTGACTAAAGAGTCATAATTATAAAACATTGTTTCGAGTAAAACATTTTAACAAGATATGTGACATAACTTAAAAAAACATTAAATAGCAAAAATAAAAACAGGCACATATACATGTACATATACAAAAGATTCAATTGAGGTTATGAACCTTTAGAAAAAAGCGGTTTAATAAAAAATAATAAACATTTGATAAAAATAAAATAAAAAAAAAAATAAAGTAGATATTATCATATGTATAAAGTAGAAAATAAATTAAGACATTACTGTAAAAGCACATTCCGAACACAATCCACACAACTTTTGTACGTTAATATTGATTTTTGAAACTGTTTTAACTTTTCCAAATAATGTAAATGATTCTTCGATCGTATATTTTTATAGGTAACGCCATCGACCATTTTTGATATGATATATGAGATCCAATATATGTTTGTTTTTGGTTCGAATGTCTCCCATTTATTGCTATTAAGTATAAAATAGTGAAATAATACAATTAGAAATTATTACAATTACATTGTAAAAAGCGACTCATACTTTAAAACTTTTCGCATCATTCGATATATTTCAAACTGATAATCACCGGTTGCGGTAAAAAGCTCTTCGTCACTGGATAAATCGTTGTAAAAACAATAGTCATTAAATGTCATTCGTGATAAAGTGTAGTCTATAATAGTTATTTCAATGCCCTTGGTGGGTATAGTAATATTATCATCCCCAAGCTTATACGGTATACTTGGTCGGTTGGTATTAAGAACTAAGACATTGCCCCAATGTAAGTCACGATGCTCAAATTGAAATTCATTCTCGCCCACAGCTAATGTTAATATTATCTAAAAATAAAAGGCAAATTATACCAACACTTAATAATTATCTTTTAATTGCACGCGCTCTTACCTGTTGTAAAGCATAAAATGTCTGTTCAGCATTTTTGAACTGAAATCCTTCTAGATCTCTACCGCTATATGCTAATTCCAAGACTATATATTGCTGATCTTTTGTAAAACAATTTGGGTGATCGTTTTCTGACTCTTTTTCCAAATCGTATTCCTCCCAAAGTTTTTGAAGGTATGCAGGATAAGATCCTTTAATGCATCTTACCTAAAATTTATATTTAATTCATAAATAGTTTGGAGTTTCCAAATTAAATTGATTTAATACCTTTTTAAGATTTACAAATCCAGACGTTACATTCTTTATGCGGTTGTCGTCGCTTAAATTACATAGTTCCATTGAAATAATAACTTCAGGAAGAATTTGTTCATAGGTTTTTTGCACTTCACCATTAACTACTTCCTTTCCCTCTATGGGTATTATTTTTAATACTGTCTTTTCGACACTGTCGTTGTTAGCTTCTCGATTATTAGGGTTTGAATGAACAAAAACCTCCCCATAAGCTCCTTCTCCAATTTTGTAACAATTTCGTAAGTAATCTTCGTTGTATGCACTATCAAATGTTAAAATGCGACGTTGCCCGCAACGCTGCAATATCTGTCGCTTAAAATCATTACTTCCTAAGCTGTATGTTGACCTTGAACCTGATCTAGTTTGAGTTGAATTTGATGGTATATAAATTGATTTACGGTTACCAGCGATACTTGTGGTAGTTGCTAATGATTTAGGTCTTCCAATAACACCTGTACTTCTACCTTTATGGTGCTGTTTCGTTAATGATATACGGTCTTTTTCTACAATCCAAATTGAAATTAATTAAAACATTTAATGTAATTTTATAAATATATTTTTCATAAAGTATTAGCCCTTATTCATAAACAACATTTAATTTTTTAAAAGGTTTAAAAACGATATTTTAGAGTATACGTATTTAATCTTAATTTATAAACTCTGCAGTTCAAAGGTCAAATTTTGCACTACTTCGCAATTCTCAATGTACCATATTAAAATATTCTTTGTCGGCTATATATAATAAGACTGACTGAATTTTATATATAATTTATAAGGTATTTAAAATAGTTAATAACTAAGTAAAAAACTTCTTAGAAATAAAACCAAAAAAAATGTTTTCACATTTCGAATCCTTGTGCTATGCAACACGTCAATGGTATTTGAGAATTTATAATAAACTTTGTTTAATCTACACAATGTATAAGGATCTTTTACAATAAAATTCAAATTAATTATTGGCAAGTTTTGAGCAAAAACTAAAAAAATAAATTTTACCCACTTTTAAATGCACCTGGAAATTCAGAACCGTTGTGGTTCCTGTTAACGTTGTTCTATCTATTTTTTGCGTGACACGGTTTTACAACACAATGAACGATTCAAATGAACATATGCATATTTTACGATGCATCCGAAAATAATTCGTTTTGAGTGAAGAGTTTATGAAAAATATTTCTACTCAAATTGAACTCAGATTCCACTTACCTAATGTAGGATGTTGTGTTCGACGTAAGCAGTTTAACGATTTTCGCCATTTTCCAGGCTGTAAATCTATCTTAGGGCGTAAGGGTGAAGGGTCTAGCTCTACTACCTCCAGCTTAGAATTATTTGTAATTTCATTATCCTTATTCAATTCATTGGAGGCAAAACAAACTTGTTTTTGACTTTGTTTGGATTTCCATTTCTTTTTAACTAATACAAGCGGGGAGATCCCAAGTGAATATATATTATTTGATTCTTTAGGACTATTTAATTCCTCTACGTATTCAACATTAACTATAGGATTATTTGTGATTGGTGTAGCGTTAAATTTCACATTACTATTTTGGCTTTTGCACACATTTTGGCTTTTGTTACTGAAATGTCGCAAATCCCAAGGTCCTATAGGAGACAGAGTGCATTTGAATGGATTTGCTATACTTTTATTTCTGACGGGAGTTGAAATTACACCAGATAGCATACATCGTTCATTTCCTTTTGAATTTGAGGGTATATTAAGATAGTGTGCATTTGTCGGTAAGGATGCCTGTGATGAACATGAAACGGAGGTATCCATTTGTTGTGGTTCATGCTTTTTAGACATAGTGTTGTCATAACTACTATTTTCGTAGCTTGAGTTCAGATTAAAGGAAGCACGTATATCTTTTTTTATTACATTTAATTCTCTTAAGGCACTAAAAGCAAGATTTTTAGTTAAATTTTTTACACATGTATATTTTTGAACTTACGGTCTTTGGTCTAATAATTTATCAAATGAATCCATCCATGCATCATCAGGCAGAGTGTCGTCTGTTTTAAAATCCATGTTGAGTATAAAAATACAAAAATATATATATTTTAAAGATTGAAAAGAATATAATAAATACACTTGTTTAAAATAGTTTAAATCACAGATATTTGTGGTTTAAATATTTAAATTGAAATAAAATAAATAGTTTGGGGCGTTATTACATACTGACGTTTTTACACTTTGTTTCAGTGTTATCAATTAAGCAGTTTCCGCTCTATATAAACACATTTTGCTTTTTATACCCTTCACCTTCGTGAGAAGGGTATATATAAGTTTGTCATTCCGTTTGTAATTTCTATAATATAATTTTCCGACCCTATAAAGTATATATATTCTTGATCCTTATAGATAGCGGAGTCGATTAAGCCATGTCCGTCTGTCTGTCTGTCCGTCTGTCTGTCTGTCTGTCTGTCTGTCTGTCTGTTGAAATCAGTTTTTAGAGGACCCCAGATATCGGCGAGATCCGAATCTTCAATAATTCTATTAGACATGCTTTCGAGAAGATCGCTATTTAAAATCAGCAAAATCGGTCGGTAAATAACGGAGATATGAGCAAAAATCCAAGACAACCTCTGAAAATTTCATCAAAAAATTTTTAAAAAAGCAACAAAAACACTGTACATAGAAATAGATGTACACGTGTGTGTGTAGATGTATTTGGTTTTATTCAGCTGTGTATTTTTTGTATGTTTGGAATCCAAACATACAAAAAATACACAGCAAAAAAAATGATTTGCATTTTTTGTTAAAATAAAATAATTTTCCCTTTTGTTTTGCAAATATATTTTTTAATGAATAGAAAAAAGTATTTAAAACGTTTTCAATTATATGAGAGTAGATTGTGAGTTATTGTACAATAATTTTTATGCGAATAATGTAAGTTTGAAATTTAAAACTAATACAATTTTTTTCCAAGTGCTTTTTAAAACAATTTTTTTACGATAAACAAAAACAAAATCTACGTCTCGTCAATGTTTACCAACAATGAATCAGAGGTCGAAGTCGACCGGCTTCGAGTCGGAGCATAGCCGCCGCCAAACTATTTTTAGTTGCTTGAGCCGCCGCCGAAACATTCGGCTTAAATCGACTCAAATTTTTTTAATGTTTTTATTAACTAGACTGTAAGATCAATTATGTTTAAAATACACTATGGTGAAGGGTATATAAGATTCGGCACAGCCGAATATAGCACTCTTACTTGTTTTTAAATATAAATAAACACTAATTCAAGAGTAAACCCCATGTCTATATTCGACAATTATATATCACAGACTTAACATTCACAGAAAATTTTTTTGTTTATGTTATTGCATAGGGGTAACAAAACGTTGATTCTCTCACACACAAAAATCAAAAGTTTCCCAAAAAAAGTTTCCTAGTGTGAACCAGGTCTAACAAGTTAAGGCCCAAACACATGAAATACTTTGCGTCGAACTGCGACTCACAGCTATGCAACGTATAAAAATAGATGTCCAATCGTTGAGTTGATAAAGAATGAAGAAATAATTTAAAAAATTCAATATTTAATATAAAAAATATTTAATTTAAAATGGTTAAATGGTATATACAATTATACCTGGTTCACACTAGGAAACTTTTGTTGAGAAACTTTTGATTTTGTGTGTGAGAGATAGAGATGGTTGATATTTCTTTCTCTTTCTCTCACACACAAAAATCAAAAGATTCCCAAAAAAGTTTCCTAGTGTGAACCAGGTCTTAGTGTTGTATAAATCGACTTTCTTATAATCGAACAATCAAGTCGATAATTTTGTTCCAAAAAAGTCACGTCTATGAAAAAAGTCAAAAAGTCAACTTTGTAAATAAAAGTCGAATAAAATCGACAAGTCGTAAAAATTCCAAAATTCAAGAAAAGTCAAAAACTCTAAAATAGTCAGAAAAACTCGAAAAAAGTAAAGAAATAGTCGAAAATAATTAAAAAGTCGGAAAAGGTTAAAAACTGGAAAAAGTCGAAAAACAGTCCAAAATAATCAGAAAGTCGAATAAAGTCGGAAAAAGTCGATAAGCAATATTTTTGAAAGTTTTTGTTTTCATATTCTCTTTTGTACGCCAAAATTTTATATTTTTCAACTTTTGTACTTCATGCACAAGTTTGACGTTTTAATTGTGACCGCTCTCATTAAAACAAACACAGTCAACACGAGCTGCAACTAGATGGTTAATATTTCTTTCCCTTTCAATTACACACAAAAATTAAAAGTTTCCCAAAAAAGTTTTCTAGTGTGAACCAGGTCTTAGACCTTGCATGCTTTATAAGACCTGGTTCACACTAGGAAATTTTTTTGGAAAACTATTGATTTTTGTGTGTGAGAGAAAGAAATATCAAACATTTCTTTCTCTCACACACAAAATTAAAAATTTCCCAGTGTGAACCAGGTCTAAGCTGCAAATTAGTCACCACGCTTCAATTCGATCTTTCTTATAATGTTTTTTTAACACTATTACTGTTTTAAAAACCAAAACTTTAACTTTTTTAAATTTTTATTCTTGTTCTTTCATTGTTGGAATAAAATTAATATTTTATTATATATTAATGTATCTTTATTTTACACAAACTTTTCGCTGCAGACGCGTTGCAAACTTCAGTGTGTAACTTGTAATATGAATATCTAATATTTCAACTATTTTTTTTACAAAAGCGTATAACTCTCATTCCACATTCAACCTTCAATTACATACTGAATTACAAAATTTCATCTGCGAATTACAAAAGCTGCGGGGTATTTGACATAATCAGCTGTTTTTTTTAATTGGTTAGAGACAAAGAAAAAATATTACAAGATGAAAACTTATTACCTAATTTGTGAAAATAATGAAACAATCTTATTTTTGTATCATATACACAGTAATTCCCCTACAAGAATAGTCATTTGACTGACACTAGTGAAGGAAATATCGATCATTGCGCAGAACAAACCCTACAAGAACAGTGACAGTCATTTGACTGACACTAGTGGATGAAATATCGACCATTGCGTACAACAAAGTTTCTATCAAGTTCTTAAGGGTAATATGAAAAATTTGATGGAAACTTTTGTGTACATGTGATCTTGCATCTCCCTTGCACTTACGAATTCAACCGATTTTAAAACATATATTTGATCTGCTCACTCTTTTGCTTTTACCAATCAAGGATGATGGAAATGTTAGTCGCGATTGACTAATCATTCTTTATGGATATATCCATCACAGTTGACCAAACACTCTTGTTGAATATATACGTCAAATCTAACGGCTATACCAATTTATAATAACTGTTCGTGAGAACTTAAGGCCACTTCACACGATCACACTTTACGTACGTAAAGTCTAATGAAAAAGTAAAATGAAATTCCATCCGTATTACAAAAAAGAGAATAAAAGTCGTATGATTTATATTTTTTGTGTTCACATGATTGGTATAAAACAATAACAAAAGTAAGATGGAAACAGTTGATTCACTGTTTTGTATGTATTTACATAAAAATACATCCCCGATCTAATGCTTTCTGCTTGTTTTTTGAATCATTTCAAAAAATGAAGAGAACCATACGACTGTCAAATTTCCCATCCGTATTCTCTCTCAATCTGTGATGGTTTTATTACATATTGCGTTTAGACGATCCCATCCATACTCTTCTACACAAAATTTTGACAGATCATATGACTTGTGTGATCGTGTAAAGCCAGTTTTAGTCTTAAGTATTATTCCAGCACCATAAATCGCTATAATTTCCTCTTTTCGATAAAAAATTTTTAGCGGCTAAATTAGTTCGAAATCGCTAAATTTAAATAATAATTTAATAGTTAAATTGACATCACTAACTGATTATATAACCTCGAAAAACGATAATACGTCTATCCGATCGTCTTCAGTGATCTGCTGATAGTCCCTTTCAAAAAGAATTGTGAAGATACAAAAATAGTGTAAAATGAATAGATACTCAAAACAGTTGTTAGGACTAATTAAATCCAAAAAGCCAGCTTTAACTCGATCACATTTCACATACTATCCAGATAAAAATGTAACACCAGCTGGATCACAAGGCGTTCAAAAAATGAACATGTTTCAAGCAATTAACAATGCTATGGATATTGCTTTGGAACAGGACAAAAGCGCTTTGTTGTTTGGCGAGGATGTCGGATTTGGCGGTGTATTTCGTTGTTCTATAAATCTACGCGATAAATATGGAAAAGATCGAGTTTTTAATACACCCCTTTGTGAACAGGGTATCGCTGGTTTTGCAATTGGAGTTGCCAACGTAGGAGCTACTGCGATAGCAGAAATTCAGTTTGCAGATTATATATTTCCCGCTTTCGATCAGATCGTAAACGAGGCTGCTAAATATAGGTATCGAAGTGGTGGTCTTTTCGATTGCGGATCTTTGACCTTCCGCGTACCTTGTGGTGCTGTTGGACATGGTGCATTATACCACAGTCAAAGTCCTGAAGCGTATTTTGCCCATACTCCTGGCTTAAAAGTGGTTGTGCCTCGTGGGCCAATCAAAGCCAAGGGTTTGCTCTTAGCTTGTATTAAGGATCCTAATCCATGCATTGTTTTTGAACCAAAAACTTTATATCGTGCAGCTGTTGAAGAAGTGCCTGTAGATAACTATACATCAGAAATTGGAAAGGCCGATGTTCTTCGAAAGGGCAAAGATGTGACTCTAATTGGTTGGGGAACGCAAGTACACGTACTTCTTGAGGTATACACATTATTAAGCTCAACAGTTATAAATAATTATTAATTTTATTTTTTTTTTTAAATATTTTAGGTTGCTGAAATGGCTAAGAAGGAATTAAAGATTGACTGTGAAGTAATTGATTTAGTATCAATTCTTCCATGGGATCGCGATACTGTTACTAAGGTAAGTAAAACAGGAAATTTAAAGCTGATGTTTGCATTGAGTAAACAGATTTTAGTTGTTAGCAGTGTTAACAGAAACTTCGCAAAAAATAATTTAAATTTGTTGACATTTATTTCTTGTTTGTTTCAAGTTGTGAAACTAATTTTTTATATTAACAAGAAATTTTCATAAAAAAGTCAGTAATTCGTATTACATAATATATTTTTGTTTTGAAAATGTCGATTAAAATAACATAATAAGTTAATAAAGCTATATGAAAGGCTTGTTGCGCAGTTTTGTAGCCATCAGCTCAGAATACTCCAAATGTGGGATTATGCCAATCTTGTACGGTGGAAAATGCTCTTTCGAGCAAAAATATGACAAAACACAACATCTGTATCTCTAATCTTTTTGAGAACCTGTAATCCTTTTTTGTGAACCTGTATAATACACTGCGAATCACTTAAACAAGGAATTCAATTTTGTCAACATTGAACGAAAATATGTTTTAAACAAAATATTAGAGTATTACAAAATTATGGACTTTACAATGAAAAGTGAGCTGAATTTTATAAATTAAATTTTTCCTCTTTACCTATAATAAAAAAATATTTTTTTTGCATCTAACTAGGAGGAATCTGGTATTTAATATCGTCGAATGTCATATTATAACTAAGAAATGAACAGCCAATTTTGAAGATTTACTAATGTACAAATACGCAACAACGCGTAAAGAAATGCAAATAAATCTGAAGACATGTTTCAAATTCGTGCATGTTAATTTATCCAAATCAGACTTTAAAGGCCGAAAACATAATTAATTAATTTTAGGACTGTGGCCTTTTAAAGTCCATAATTTTGTAATACACCAATATTTAGTTTACAAGATATTTTCGTTCAAAGTTAACAAAATTAAATTCCTTATTTAAGTGATTCGCAGTGTATACAAGTATTTAATAATTTTAATATATATATATAAATATATTTTCAGTCTGTTAAAAAAACCGGACGAGTAATTGTCTCCCATGAGGCTCCTTTAACACAAGGCTTTGGATCGGAAATTGCTGCTTATATTCAAGAGAAATGTTTCCTCCATTTAGAAGCACCAGTAAAGCGAGTAACCGGTTGGGATACACCATTCCCTCATGTTTTCGAACCATTCTATTTACCAAATAAGTTCCGTTGTTTAACTGCTATAAAGGAGTTAATAAATTATTAGATGATTTTATTTATAAAACTCACATTTAGCCGACAACAAAAGGAACATACAACAATTATTTTGTGCAATTTTATATCTAATGTAACGGATGCATTTATTTAGATTTTAAATTAATTAATAAACAATTACGAGTAATTTTAATTTTCATAATAAGTAATAAACGTTTTTAAACGATATTTTAACAAGCATATTAAATGTTTTCTTTTATAAAAGACGCTATTACAAAAATGTATAACTTGTATAACTGTATAAATTTTGAATGAAATATTATATACATTAAACTTAATATTAAGATAATAAAATAACGGCTTAAAAAAGTGGATGACATACATATATACCTAAATTTTATTTTAGATTTATGGATTCAAAAAAAAAAAAAATAATTAAATTTTTTAATAGCACATCAATGTTACTTTTTTGTGTGTGAAATTATTAGCAATTTACTTTACACAAACACATTTAATTTTTGTCAAACCGTTTGTATTGTTTATATTCATAAATAACCAATTTTTTACAAAATTTATATTTTGAAGAAAAATTTATATTTGTATTTTTGCAAGTCCACAAAAACGTGAAAAAATCGGTGTTTTTACTAGCAATGTTTGTGTAGTGTGTGTTGAAATGAAAAAAATATGTTTGTCAAGCCGCTTGTGTAGTCTATTTGGGCCTTTAGTTCTTATATGCCACTTCTGATGTCGAATTTGAATTACTGCATTGAAGTTAATGCTGGTTCATCGAATAATACCCTTAATAGACTTGAAGTCACGTGATCAATTGACATACCTGTTATAGGCTATAAAATTTTCTCATATTCGCATTTAACTGTGGTTGCTTGAATATGGAATAGCCTGTCTTCAGATCTAAAAAGTTTTTCGGAGATTTTATGTTTTTAGGAATAAACTTCTAGCTTATTTTAATCTCTAGTGGGACTTTTAATGTTTTTACTTTTTGATACTCTAATCCATGATTTAAAGTGGAATTCCATATCCACAAACAGAACACTAATTGATATTGCACTTGAACGTAGATACGAGATTTCAGAATACGTTTGTAAAACGCATCGTAATAAACATGTTCACGTCCCATTAGTTCTTACAAAATAAACAATTTTGGCAATTCAATATAAAGAAGTGATCCCAAATGCAGTTATTATCTTTTCATTGCATGTACGAAGCAGTTTATGGATATCCGAAGGCTCTTGTTACAACAACGAAGTGGCTGCAATCATATTAACACTTTCACGCTTTCACGAATTCCTAAAATTTAGACGAATTTTTTCGTCTTATGGCGAATTGTAACAATATATTATTTAAAATAGGTTTTTTATTTCAAATTTATACACATAAGAAAAAAATATTAATATGGTAGCATTTTGTTAAACATAAACTTCAAATCGCCTTTATTGTCAGATGGTTAACCGGTTGACATAAGGAGAGATTGCAACTACCTTCTAATATTTTTTATACCCTTTTCTGAGCCATATAGTACTACTATGTGTATATTTAGGTAAATATTTCCTATTATAACTAACCCAATTCATCTTGTACAATATTTGTTTAATCTCAAATAAAAATATTACATTATTTTATTTAAGAAATGTTAATTTATTTAAAACACATGCTACAACAGTTTTATTTCGAATTTATAACGAAATAAGGAAAAAATGGAATATAATTTATAATCACAAACATAACAAAAATTTTATTAACTATTTATAAAAATAGGTTATTTTGTCCACATATCATTCATAAAACATATACAAATTGTATATATTTCATCAATGATAAGCTTTTGTTTTTATTTTATTTATGCAACAAGTATCACATTCAGCGGATATATCTCGGTGATCTCTAACTTCTATTTTTCATGTATAAATGTTAATATTTGCGTGAATACATACGTTTGTATGAATTTATATTTTATTGTTTAAGGGTGATTCCATTGAATTGAATGCAAATATCAGTTAGATACATTTGTAGCAAATATCCTGCATTTATTTATTGCGTTTTTGTTTACTACAAAAAAGGAGAATATACAACAAATTTAATAATTATACGTAAATTGTTTACGTAATTTTATGCTAAATCAAAAGATGAATAATAATATATAAATTTAAAATGAATTTAAAACTTATGTTATAGTAATGAAATTAAATAATTAATTAGTTTCCGTTATGTATCTATCGTTATTAATGATGGTATTAAAATACTAAAATAATACAGAAACTAATTGTTTTTTATGTACATTTTAACGATGAATATATGATATGTCGAGAAATTATTGACTATTACTTTTTCGCTAGAGCTATCCCAAGTCCAAGAATTCCTCCCAAAACTAAAGCAGCACCACCAGCTACTGCCATGCCCTTGGCCATTTCCTTGTCGTTTTGTTTTTTAATATATTCCTACAACGAAAACATATAATAGTTATTAGAATTTTAGCTTGATAAACTTTGCCTATGCCTGTACCTCTAAAGATCGAACTTGATCATTTGATTCGATATCCAAAAATGCCCGACAATATTTTAGGCCTTCTGAATAATTTTTTATTCGAGCATTACCAAAAGCCAAATAATAAATATAGTCGCGTCTTCCCTCCGGATGTATTCGTGCTAAATCCTCCAATATCATAATGCCCTAAAATTAGATTTATTGGAATATTCCAGTAGGTCGGGTTAACGAGATCGAAATTAAAATCAATTAAAGTTAGTGATTCATTGTCACACTCCACATAGCATGTACAAACCTTTCTGATGTCGTTGGTATATCTGCTGCGAACTAAGCAGAACCCATACTCGAATTTGGTTTCTACAGATACTTCTCCATCTAATTCAAGTTCATGAGCATATTTTTTCTCGAATTTCTGTAAATTTATAAATCTATTTTAGAGCCATAAATATTTAAATGTTGCTTGGAAATTACCTCTAGCTCATCCTGGGGAACAACCTCGTTTAAAAGTTCCTCCATTATTTATTTCGCAATATTTTTTCTATTCACTGCTTACGATGATTACTTATTATTTCTTTATTTTTAAAAACAAAAAAATACTCAGTAACAGGGTTGCCGGATTTCTTTAATTTATCATCCCCATTAACTTCGTTATATCTGCGCGAATAATCGAACAATCGACTTTTTGTCGAAAAGTCGATTATGTACATAAAAGTCAAAAGACGAAAAATCTAAGTTTTTTCTTACAGTTAAATTTTTATTTATTTAATACAATTGTATAACCAAGGCCATAGGGCCAAATATTTAATTTTATTAATTTGTTTATTTATCTGCTGTTTCTAGATAATGAGCGAATATTTTGAGCAGAAATTTTACATGTATTTTGTTATTGTAACAAAAAAAAAAAAAAAAAAAATTACTAAAAAATGCTGTGGGGCTATAAGTTCGCTTGGATTGTCCGGTATGGGACACAAGGGTCGAGAATTTAGACAAGCTTCGATCCTAGCCAAATAATAATCAAGTAGATTTTTGATTAAAACTGTGTTAAGGGGTTACTATCAACCGAATTTATATATTTTTGGCCTATTTGTTCCAAAAGTTTGGAGCATTTGTACCAACTTTTCATGTAATATCATTAAAATTGCGATTTTTGACCATATTTGCAATTTTTTCCTTTTTTTCAGAAATAAAACCAAACTTTAATATTGGAATTTAATAGACCCCTCGGGGTATATAAAAATAACAATTTTTGTTATAAAAATCTGTACTTAAAAGTTCCAAGTTGTATTTTTGGTGTCGTTCTTCTGTTTCTAATTGAATTGTATGGATCTTAAGTCCCTTTTCATACCACTAGGGTCGATATTTTCCGACAAAGTTCGCTAGTATACATTGATGTACATATTAGCACTAATATACAGTGTTGCCAACATTGGTCAAGCAAAACGCGCGCAAAAAAATTAAAAAGGGGTAAAAAAGCGTAATTTTCTAACTGAAAATGGGTAAAAAAAGCACTAACGTTTTTTCAGTCAAATATTGTTTATTTTAATAAAAATTGCACATTATTTCGCTCATTTCCTACAAGACTCCAAAATTCGTTTTTTAGAACATTGGGCTGCAAAACAAAACATGCGTCATACTAAAGTCTTTCACCGGTGTGAGTTAGATTTTTAGTAACGTAAGAACTAAAACTAATGTTTGACGAATATTAGATAAATAAGATGAGAATTTTAAAAATAGTAAAATTTCATTAAACATTCAAACTGACAGGCACACTACCAACTGGCCAACCGATGTACCCACGCCCAAATTGTAAAATTTTACAAAACTTATGAAATATATTTTTTTTTTGCAAAATCTATATATATTATTTTTAAGTTTTTTGAGTTCTGAAAAAATTGTTAATTTCACTGATAGTAAATAACATAACTTATTTTAAAGTATTTGGAATATTTTGTTTTTTTGTTTTTGAAGAATATTTGCTTTTGTACATTTTGTATATAGATTTTGTTTTGTTGGTCAGTTATAGACCAATCGTCATAAAATTCGGCATAAAGAATTATAATAAAAATCTTTTTATTGCGAGTACAACGATGAAGTAATCATGGAGGCTTTATATATGAGGGATAGATTCAATTGTGTAAAAAAATTATATAAAACTTATTTTTTGTCAATTTTCATCGCTGTACTCATATTTTTAAGGGGACCTTAATAGGGGGTAGGGTACGTTACCGATAAATCCGAATTAAATTCGGTAGGAAGATTACATTTGTATTAAAGTAGTTTATTTCGAATTTCTCCGCTAAACACGTATTTTTAAGTCAGTAATGAGCGTTAAAATCAATTTTTGAACGTGACCATATGTTGGGGTAGGGTCAATTATGGACCGATTGCCGTAAAATTTGCTAGAGAGATTTTGGCTTATATAAAACATATTTATGTCGAATATTTTTAAGTCGGTAATGAGTATTAATGTCATTTGGTAGATAAATTTTGATGCATATAAAAATTTGTGGAAAATTTAACTCGTTTGCTCTTTATGTTCTAACCCTATCGTGCTTTCAACAGACAGACGGACGGACAGATGAACAGACGGATGGACATGGTTAGATCGCCATAGAATTTAATAAGGACCCAAAATATATACGACCAATGTGTTACAAACGGAGTGACAAAATCAACATACCCCACTCATCTTGGGTATATGTTGGGTATAAAAAGCACTAAATGCACTGTCATAAAATTAGAAAGCACCACTTTAGTGCCTTTTTGAAGAAAGGCACCATGAGCAAAATTTTCCGCGTTTGGCACACCAAAAAGCACCGCAAATAGTGCTAAAAGCACTAAGTTGGCAACACTGCTAATATATTTAAAGTTTTGAATACATTATATCGGTATACAATTCCAAAACATGCCTTTACAAAACGTCATCCCATACAGTAGATTTCAGTTTTTACTACTCGTAATATCAGGCTTATGCTGCCCATTACAATAACACAGTAAGTGCAAAATGTTGGGTTTATTTTGATCATAGTAATCAATATTTAAAATAGATATCGATATTTTTGAGTTAGACCATAATGATATAGTGACATGCAGCCTGGACGTCATTGGTATATATACATATATTGAATGGTGTTTCTTCGAGGCATGTTTTGGAGTTGTACACTTCCACAATACATTGAAAACTTAAAATATATAAAAGCTGATATCTAAAAGAATATATACTAGAAAACTTTCCCCGAAAATTTTTGACCCTTGTATTATGAAAATGGACTTAAGTTCCAATATATTGAATTAGCGACAGAATAATAATATCAATAACATATCTTGAATCGTTTAAATGCAGATTCTTGTAACAAAAAATACTATCTTTAGATACTCCAAGGCATACAATAGGTATACATAGAAATGAAGTCGTGAGAGTGTTTTAGTTGAAAAATATATAACCCCACAAACACAAACTCTATCGTTTAAGAATTTTTTATATTTATTTGATATTAAATTTCGATATTTTATGTAATAATGATTTTAATTAGTTATTTTTATTAAATTTCAGTTGAATAATTCAAGAACGATTTTAATTAAAAATTATTTTAAATTTGAAATAAACTCGTTGTGTTTGCTGGGTTGGACCAATATTGACACTTGAAAATAATATTAAAAAAATAAATACAATTGAAAATTTCGTTTTTTTTTCTAAAAATGTTTTCAATATTTTTGTGGCAAAAACACAACTTTTAACAATGTTTATTGCTGAAGCAGGGACTATTGGGCCATGGGAATTGTGTAAATGCTTGAAATAACGCTTAGTATAAAAGATTGTTGTTAATTTCAATGCATCCCAAATGCAGTTTAAATACACCCTACACCACACTTTTGGAAACGGCATTTTGATTATATATTGAAGTTAGTAACACTTGCGTCAATGCAATGATGTTATCCGTCAATAAAATAAGACTTTAGAAGCGGTATATGCTATACAAGAATAGGATCTTTACAAAATTCGACTAAAAAAATTTTATATATACGAAAATATTACTGTAAATTGTTATATTGAGCAGTACATTTACATATAATTTCTAGATTAAAAACTACTATATAACTTATTGCAACTTACTCGCAATGTGGTAGGGTATGTGTATAGAGAAGCTGGAAAATGTAATGATTTTATACTCTTTTATGTAATAAACGCGACTTTATAAATTTTTTTTATTTCTCCTTTATTATACTGTTTTGCACTCACTAATCTCTCACTGATGCTTATTTGATATTAAACTATGTTTTAGATATATTGAATTTTATATTAACACAATTTATTACAAAATCTAAATTTCACAATATATCACACAACTGATCACAATGAAATAAATATATTTACTGAAATGTGCAACTACTTTTCCTTCTGAATTTTGAGAGCAAGAATGATTCTGCATTAAACTATCTTCTTAGTGTATTAAAAAGTGTTAGTTTTTGAAATTTTTATTCTATCTACTTATTATCATTTAATTTTCCTTTTGGTATATTAAAACGCACTAAAATTTAACAAAATTATGATCAAAATTAGAAAGTAATGTATTTGTTTTTGTAAATTTTTTAACTTAGCACTGAGAAACATAAAATTGAGCCTTTATAGTTACTATTCAGTTCATGTATCCAAAATTAAACTCAAATTTGCTGGCAGGGTACAAGTGTATTAAATTCACACAGAACTTGTACATGTGTGAGAGTAATATTTCTTACTCTCAGTAACATTACTATTTATTTCCCAATATCAAATTTTGGTTTTATCTGTGGAAAAAAGACAAAAAACAACAAATTTTGACAAAAATCGCCATTTTAATAAAAAACATAAAAAAGGATACAAATCCCCAAAAATTGTGGACCAAATTGGCCAAAAATATATAATTTCGGTTGATAGTAACCACTTAAAACAATTTAAAGCATAAAAACCATTCGATACTAAAATTTGTGTTTCGTATAATATGAAATACAGGAAAAATTCGTATACTTTGTGATACAATTTTATGGACTTTTTTTAAAAAAGGTAATTTAATTTAAGTAAATGTAAATTTTTCAAGTTTAAAAAGCGCGATATCAAACCTAAAGACTGTTTAGGCAATATAAAATATTAATTTATTTTTTTTTTTTGCACTTATTCGAATACTTATGAGAGATACTGTACATAAGACTTTGTTATTCGACACGATCTATGCGTAAAGGTTTTTACATTGAACAGACCTGCAAAATCAACCCCAATTTGCATACCAATATTTGTATGCACCTGAGGGAGCGCCGCCATAATTTGATTACATGAACGTTTTCCTTCAATCATACAGCGTTTGCAATGATGAACTACTGTACGTATCAATGTTCGCAATCGAGGGACCCAATATTCACATCGGTATATTCCTAGCATTAGCTCGTTTCCGCCATGAATCGTCAGCTGATGAACTAATTCTGCTTTAAGTTTCGCTAACCGACAACCGTAAGGTAGAATAATGGGACATTGCTCCCGATAAGATAATGAATGTGATTTGACTAATCTACCATTTAATCGCATTACTTCCCATTGCTCGATGAAAGAGCAATGGATTTAATGGAATCAGTGAACTATTTGATGGTAAGGGTTTCTATTCCAACAGACAACCATATTCTTCTGAAATTTATCTTGTTTTGTAATTGCCGTTTTTGTACAGGGTGGCACGAGTTAAAAAATCTCATTATGTTGGCTATAAAGCTCTAGTAAGCAAGACGTCTTGATATTGTGTAAGAAGGAAATATTCATCTTTAGCTTTCGAGGTTCGAAATCAGTATTTATATCATCCAAGCTACATGATTTCCATTTTGATTTATCTTGAATTAATTACGATGGACCATGCCATCACAATTCGCTTCGAGGCAAAACAAGAGGATTTACTCCTTATCTGCCTATGTCACACAAAGGGTTGAATTTAAGAAAAATGGAGATTAACTGAAAAAATAAAATTATTTTTTTTTGAAAATTTATTTTTGCTTTATTAAAGAGTACAAAATTCTACATAACTAGTAAAAATTTCAATGTCATATGTTGTTGAATTATTCTGCTACATAGCTTTAAAATCAGAAAATTTTGATGTTTTTGCAAAAAGTTGAAATAATTTAAATTCGGGCTATTTTGAAACTGTATAACCATATTTAATACTTTAAAAGTGATATTTTTATTATGGAATCATGAACTTCAGTCAATTATGTGTGTTCGAAAAAAGAATAGATTTATAAAAACATTTGGAAATATTTTTATTATTTTTTCTTAAATATGTCCTTTATATATACCAAATTTTCTTGTCTTAATTTGTTTATCAACGTTTTCGTCGTTATGATTGTTATTGTATTTTTATTCAGTTTCGATTTATGTTTACAACAAAGACGAGCAAAACCACTCAAGAGATAATCGAATCAGGCGTGATCTTAAATTATCGTAATTTTTTACTTTTTTTTATTCATTCCCGTGGTCGTAATCAATATCTATCTCTAGAGAAAATATTTATATTTTATATAACAAGAAATTTTATACTTATTTATTTAATTTTACTTACAAATCTATAAAATTATAAATCACAGTACTGACAATGAATCCTAGAAACGAGGCCACTATAATGATTATATAAACATAACTCAGATAGTTTGATTCCAGTAATAGTTTTAAATTTCCCACAACAACAACTACAGTTGTATTAAGATCGAACCAAATATATAAAATTCAGCAGTTTGTCCATTATTTAATATGACATTATTGAGGGTTAAGAAGAAATAGGCCAAAATAAAAGACAATTATCGAGTGAAAGGCACCATTGAGAATCCATCGTAAAAATACGGACCAGCGTACTTGACGATTTTGACAATTTTTCCTGTAGAGTTCTGGCTTGCTGGAAGGAGAAAAATAATAACTTTTGCTTAAAAAATGGAACTGAAAATGACTGGAAATAGTACTTTTCTATTACAAATCATTCCAACTTACCTCAACAACACCTCTTCCGTATATGGTTTCTCACTTATGGCCAAGAATGTAAAACTAAATGATATTTAAATCACATCAAACATCCACAAATACAAGAAATGATAACCGATGTGGAAGAATATAAATCATACAACTGGAACATAACCATAATACCGGTAATCAAAATATTCTTATAGCAATAGAATAAAACCAAAAACGATAAACGGGCTGTATTATAATGACCATGTACCAGCAATAAACGTTTGCAACATAAAAAATTTCGCTATATAGAAAAATCGGAACATCTAGCGGCTTGTAAACCCTCTTTGCCATAATACCTATACCCACATCGGCCTCTTGAATCATAGACACATCATTGGCACCATCGCCTACGGCAGCGGTTAGGTAACCTTTTTCTTGCTTAATTAAAGAGACTACTTCGGATTTTTGCAAAGGATTTAGACGGCAACATAAAACCGCCGAACATTTTAAAGCCATTGCGCGGAATTCATCTGGGGCTAGCGATAAAGCCGTAGACAAACTAATACCATCCATTATTAAGGCTATATTGGTTTTATCTTTTATAACCTCTAAAGAATTTAGAAATTCTTGTTTAGTTTGACACTCTAATATAAAGTGTCTATAGGAATCGGGGGTTATGTGACCACAAGCTAAAGCTATATTAACAGCAGTTTCAACTTTATCTCCCGTTAAAACCCAGATTTAATACCAGCCCTTTGTAGAGACCACAATGTTTCAGTTACATGATACTGTAAAGCATCCTCCACGGCAGTAGCTCCTAGTAACTCAAGATCTATATACAAAAGACAAACATTTTTGAGATTATAAAACGAGTTTTTCATCCCTAAACTTACCACACTCTATAGATTTATAACAATTTTCCATTAACTCTTTCCTTTTGTCAAAGGCCAACTGTGCCTGCCTTAGATCATTAAGAAATTCCTCATACTCTTCGTCGGGTATAAATCTTCTAGCTATAGCTAATGTTCTTAAACCCTGTAGTGCAAATTCTGTTATATGTTGATTGGTGCTTAGTATCAAGTCTTTTGACTTTTCCCCACATAACGCAAAGACCACATTTTCAGCTCCTTTTGTATATAACCATTTACGTTCCTTTCCGTCCGATATTATAAACACTCATACGTTTACGTTCCGATGTAAATTCTAAAGTATGCAAACGTTTAAATTCTAATATTTCGGAATTTTCTGGTTGTTTGGAATTTAAAACTTTTAATTTAATGACATCATTTTCATCGTCTAGATAATGAAGTCCTAAATTGGAACATGCTTCCAAAAACGCTTTTTCATCGGGACTTGAGGCCTGATATTGGGGGCTGTTTGTATGACTTATATTATTGTCAATTTCACTGGTAGTTTGTGCAATTTGTACGGTGTGACAAAGTCCAAGAGCTTTAAAGAATTCCAATTGAGATTTCTGCAATAATATATTATATATTATATATATTTATATATATTATATATATATTTATATATATATATATATATATATATATATATATATATATTATATATATATATATTTATATATTATATATATTAAAAGAGTAGCGTTACTGACTGACTGATTCATCATCGCACAGCCCAAACGGCTTAAACCTAGAATCAAGAAATTTTGACAGTAGATGTGTTTTTGGTTATGTAGATCCACTAAGGAGGGATTTTTGGAAATTTGCACATTTACGGGGAAAAAGGGGAAAAACGGGAAAAACATTAGGTTTTCTTAATTAACTTACATAATATTAGTGATACAAGAAAAATTTAAATGCGCCTGTATCTACTCTTAAAATGAGCAGATGGGTGTCTGGTATTTTTTAAAAAATCGTACTTTTTAAAGGGTAAAAATGTGTAAAAAATGTGATTTTGGTACCTTTTTTAGCCTTTATAACTTTTAAACTAATTATTTTATAAATATTTTGGATACATCTCTCAAAATTATGAGACACCTGTTTCTTACTTTTTTAAAATTCAGTCCTTTTTGGGTGTAAAAGGGAGAAAACTGTATTTATGGTACTTTTTTAGCACATTAAGTACCAAAAAGGGGTAAAACGGGAAATTTATTTTATTCAAACTCATTGAGTCAACTTTTATAAAATTTCAAAAAGTAGTTTACTTACTCACACAAAATAAGCTTTTGGTATATTATTTTGGAATTCGAGTACTAAGGCTATATAGGACCAAAATCAAGTAAATTTTTTGGTACCTTTTTTAAAGCACAATTTTGCTGGAATAAATGAATGCAGATTTGAATCGTTTGAGTTTTATCTGTGATATATATGTAGATTTAAATACGAAACATTTTGTAAACGTAATTCTCGAAAGAGTATACTTCTAAGCGTAAAGGGGAAACATTGTACTCTTTTTATTAGTGCTTTCCACTTAGGTAAACTTTATTCCACTTTTGGTACTTTTTCTTCCTTCAAATGATACTCTATGTATGTTCTTTAATATGAACTGAAAAAACACATGATTATTAAACATACACGGTCCTTTTATTATCTCATAAATTGTACTTTTTTTATTTTCTAAAATATTCAACCTAGGAACATTAATTTTATTGAGAGATATCTTTGTACTTTTTCGTTTTTCCGATGGTACTTTTTGATATTTTTACGATATTGAACATAGTTAGGGTAGCGAAGCACCCAGGGTATGCTAGTATAGTGTTAATCGTATATGAAAGGTAGTCCTGTTATTTCTAAATCAAAAAAGATTATATTCTAAAAAGAATAATGATGACCCTTATTCATTTCATGATCCCTTATTTTACCATCTACCAGAATCGAGCCGACATTAAATTTTGAACAGAGACCCTCTAGTAATCCATAACAAAACTAAGCCACCCTTGTTATCACACTCAAGATTGAGGTCCCCCTGGATACCTAACATTTTATAGTGTGACATTATTTTTTACAATTGAGGGATTTATCTGTTGTTTTCGTAAAGATTGATTTCAAAAATCTTACTTTCGTAATTTCTAATCTATCATCTGATTCTATTTTTACTTACATCATCCGATCCATTCATTTCCCAACGAACAAGCGTTTCCTGATCTTCCAAATAACCATAACGATACATATATTTTCTTCCATTTATGGAACACTGCTGAAAAATCATTTCATTCTTAGTCAAAGTGCCCGTCTTATCCGAAAATAAAATATTTATTTGACCCAAATCTTCATTTAAATTTGAAGAATTAACCACAGCTCTCTGATCAGTTTCCGCGTCATATAATTGCAAATCCTGCTGTATAAAGAAGGCATTGAAAATCCGATAAAGTTCAATATTCATATACATCGATATAGGGACCATATAGTTGAAAAGTATTAGAAATGCTAAGAAATCTTCAATAATATTAGTGATTTCATTAACACGTATAGGAGGTCCAAGATAATCCATCAGAGGTACTACATTGAGTTCTTCATATCTGAAAGAAGAAAAGAAACATTAGATATAAATTAGTAAAGATTAAAAATATATATATTTTTTACCTTCCCAGCATATATAGAATAATACAGGCCACTATCATTATAACCACCAAAAATATTAGAAATTTATTAATATAAATCTCACTGGAGGCAGATTTATTACCGGTATAACGGCTATTCAATTGTAGTTTTGTCGACATGCCCGTGTATACCGCACAGCCTATAACTTTATCGGTAATAAAATTTGGAGTTTAGATCGACTTTAATAATTTTACAAAAACCTAACGAAATAAATTTTTATATTTTTTTCTTCATAAATAATCATACTACATCAAAAAAACCCCATTTTATAAAAAAAAATAATAAACATTTTTTTGGCTTATTTGAGACTATTTTGAATACGAGCATGACTACCAATTTGCATTAATTTGGAAATAATTAACAAATTTTTTTAATATGTCATTAAAATGTGTTATTAAGTTTATTTATTATTATTTTAAAAAATGCGGTAAACTTTTTAATATTCCCCATGGTTCCAAAAATTATTATCATAAACCAACTAATATAAATTCATATAAATTGTTTTTACCAGACATAACTGTATCCGAGGTTATAAGGAACCTATAATATCTAAGCTCCCTATTATTAAGAAACATGAACACTAATGTACAAATAGTGCTAAACTATGTAATAAAAACCAGCTCTCAATTCTTTATGTAAACTAGAGTTGTGATCGTGAGTACCTTTTACCCACGACCATGTAAGTATAGAAGAGTATAAAGAAAAATCAAACACGGTCAATTATTGGTCTACGAAATGCCTATCAAAAAGTACCATCGGAAAAACGAAAAAGTACAAAGATCTCTTTCAATAAATTCTCATTTAATAAGGTTAACCATTATAAAGAATTCATTTGAATAATAGAAAAGTACCAAACAGTTCCCACTTCCAGAATATTATTCAGTCAAGACCATGTATGTTAAAATTAATGTTCCTAGGTTGAATATTTTAGAAAATTAAAAAACTACAATTTATGAGATAAAAAGTACTAAAAAGTTGTCTCTTAAAGGATCTTATTCAATGAGGACCGTGTATGTTTAATAATCATGTGTTTTCAGTTCATATTAAAGAACATACATAGAGTATCATTTGAAGGTAGAAAAAGTACCAAAAGTGGAATAAAGTTTACCTAAGTGGAAAGTACTAATAAAAAGAGTACAATGTTTCCCCTTTTCGCTTAGAAGTATACTTTTTCGATAATTAAGTTTACAAAATGTTCCGCATTTAAATCTGCATATATATCACAGATAAAACTCAAACGATTCAAATCTGCTTTCATTTATTCCAGAAAAATTGTGCTTTAAAAAAAGGTACCAAACAATTTACTCGAATTTGGTCCTATATATACCCTTAGTACTAGAATTCCAAAATAATATACCAAAAGCTTATTTTGTGGTAGTAAATAAACTACTTTTTGAAATTTTATAAAAGTTGGCTCAATGAGTTTGAATAAAATTAAATTTCCCGTTTTTCCCCTTTTTGGTACTTTTTTACCCAGTAAAACAGCAAAAATTTTATTACCATAAATATTACAGAGTTAGTCCGTAATTTAATAAGAATAATTCAATAAACCGAAAAAGTTTTCTTAATGTGCTAAAAAATAGTACTATAAATACAGTTTTGTGCCTTTTACACCCTAAAAGGACTGAATTTTAAAAAAGTACGAAACAGGTGTCTCATAATTTTGAGAGATGTATCCAAAATATTTAGAAAAATTTGATTATGTTAATTAGTTTAAAAGTTATATAGGGTCAAAAAAGGTACCAAAATCACATTTGTTACACATTTTTACCCCTTAAAAGTACGAATTTCAAAAAAGTACCAGACACCCATCTGCTCATTTTAAGTGTAGATTCAGATGCATTTAAAATTTTTCTTGTATCACTAATATTATGTAAGATATTTAAGAAAACCTGTTTTACCCGTTTTTCCCCTTTTTACCCGTAAATGTGCAAATTTCCAAAAATCCCTCCTTAGTAGATCTACATAATCAAAAACACATCTACTGTCAATATTTCATGATTCTAGGTTCAGCCGTTTGGGCTGTGCGATGATGAATCAGTCAGTCAGTAACGCTACTCTTTTATATATAGAAGATATATATGTCCAAAAAAGATTATTAACTTAATAATGGTTTAAAACCAAAAAGTCCCTGTAGGTTCTCACTTAATCCGGGACATACACGCTTAATTTCATGTTTCTGGATTCAAAATTATAGGAATTTCAAAAAGTACCTTTTGAAGAACGAAAAAGTTGCAAAAAGTTCCCTTTTATGGGTTTTCACTTAATCCGGGCCATTCATACTTAATTACATGTGTCTAGTTCAATATTGTAGAAAATTCAGAAAGTACCTTTTAAAGAACAAAAAAGTACCAAAAAGTCCTCTTTTAAAGGTTCTCACATAATCCAGACCTACGTGTTTAATTTCATGTTTCTAGATTCAACATTATAGAAATTTCAAAAAGTACTTTTTGAAGAACGAAAGTACCAAAAAGTGCCCTTTTATGAGTTGTCACTTAATCCGGGCTCTACATACTTAATTACATGTTTCTAGGGTCAATATTATAGAAATTTCAAAAACTACCAGGCGAAGAACAGAAAGGTACCAAAAAGTCCCCCTTTATGGGTTCTCACTTAATCCGGGCTATACATACATTCATGCATACATACATACATACATACATACATACATACATACATACATACATACATACATACATACATACATACATACATACATACATACATACATACATACATACATACATATCTACATAATTACATGTTTCTAGGTTCAATATTATAGAAAATTCAAAAAGTACTTTTTAAAGAAAGAAAAAGTATCATAAAGTCCCCTTTTATAGGCTCTCACATAATCTGGGTTCTACATGCTTAATTTTATGTTTCTAGGTTCAATATTATAGAAATTTCAAAAAGTACCTTTTGAAGAACGAAAAAGTACCAAAAAGTCCCCTTTATAGGTTCCCACATAATCCGGGCTCTACATACATAATTTCATGTTTCTAGGTTCAATATTATGGAAATTTCAATAGGTACCTGTTTATGGGTTGTCACTTACTCCGGGCTTTTCACGTTTCTAGGTTCAAAATTATACAAAAATCCAAAAAGTACCTTTTGAAGAACGAAAAAGTACCAAAAGTCCCCTTTTATAGGTTCTCACTTAATCTATCCTCTACATACTTAATTTCATGTTTCTAGGTTCAATACTATAGGAAATTCAAAAAGTACCTTTTGCAGAACGAAAAAGTGCCAAAAATGCCCCTTTTATAGATTCTCATTTACTCCGGGCTCTACATGCTTAATTTAATTTTTCTAGGTTAAATTTTATAGAAAACTCAAAAAGTACCTTTTGTAGAACGAAAAAGTAGCAAAAAGTCCCCTTTTATAGATTCTCATTTACTTCGGGCTCTACATGCTTAATTTCATGTTTCTAGGTTAAATTTAATAGAAAACTCAAAAAGTACCAGTCGAAGTACGAAAAAGTACCAAAAAGCCCCCTTTTATAGATTCTCATTTACTCCGGGCTCTACATGCTGAATTTCATGCTTCTAGGTTTAATTTTAAAGAAAACTCAAAAAATACCTGTGTAGAACGAAAAAGTACCGAAAAGTCCCTTTATTATTAATTTCATGTTTCGATTTCAATATCAAAGAAAACTCAAAAGGTACCAGATGGAGAATGAAAAAGTACCAAAAAATATCACTTGGTACCGGGGTTCCAAATAACACCTCATTAGCATATTTAGTGTTTCTGAATCTAAAAATTTTATCTAAACTGGATCATTGTGTTTGAATAAAATCAAATTTCCTGTTTTACCCCTTTTGGTACTTTTTTCTACCCATTAACGAAATAAAAATTCTATTCCAAAATGTTGCAGCATCGTAGTGGGAGCCCGTTATTATGTATTTATATGTATATAAGTTAATAAACCAAAATCAATGTTTTATGAAAAAAGTACCAAAAATAGGTACAATTTTCACCCCTTAAACATCCGAATATCCAAAAAGTACTAAATTTATATTTTTATTTTTTCGTCAAGTTATGAAGGAGTCAAAAATATTGTTTGAATGTTCACTGGTTTAAAAGATACATGGGGTGCAAAAAAAGTACCAAAATACAGTTTTTACCCGTTTATTCCCTAAAGGGGCCGAAATTGAAAAAAGTACCAGACACCTGTCCTCTTATTTTTTAAATGAAGGACGATAAGCTTTAAACTATTTTTGTATCTTTTCTAGTTTAGGAGATATGAGGTTACCGATTTTATCCGTTTTTACCCTTTTTTACCCCCTAAACATTCGAATTTCCAAAATATTTCCAAAATACAGTTTTTACCCGTTTATTCCCTAAAGGGGCCGAAATTGAAAAAAGTACCAGACACCTGTCCGCTTATTTTTTAAATGAACGACGATAAGCTTTAAACTATTTTTGTATCTTTTCTAGTTTAGGAGATATGAGGTTACCGATTTTACCCGTTTTTACCCTTTTTTACCCCCTAAACATTCGAATTTCCAAAAATCCCGTCTTAGTGGATCTATTTGGTGGGAGACCAACCCCCTGTCCAAATTTCAGCTCTTTAGCTTTAGCCGTTTAGGCTGTGCGATGATGAATCAGTCAATCAGTCAGTCAGTCAGTAACGTTAGAATTTTATATATATAGATAGATTGAATGTAGAAACATGAAATTAAGCATGTTGAGCCCGAAGTAAGTGATGTAAATGAGGATTTTTTGGTACTGACTGTATTTTTAACACAGCATAGTGAAAGGTATGTAAGATTTGGCACAGGGAATGTTTTAATTTTATTGATATTTTATACATTTAACAGAATTTAAAACTGCGTAACATGCAGTACTGATCAGAATTGGGATGCAAATATTTAAATTCGATTAACATTACCAATGTACACTTTCTTCAAAATGCATTTCAAAATAATATTTTTTAAGATAAATGTATTTTTTACAAGGCGATAATAATTAATTTTTCTAAAATTTTCAGTAATAAAATCCTATAAGGTGTTAAATCGGTATTAGATTGTAACAGATCAGCCTTAGAATCAAATAGCTGTTCATTATGAAAAAAATAAAATATGCGCTGACCATAAAATAAGAAAATGTAAAAAATATGCACCAAAAATATTTCTTTGTAAAGGTACATATTAATAGATATTCAGATCTAAATACAGGTTTTTAAGGACTGCTTGATAATGGCAAATATAAAGACTATAAAACAACCTTAAATAGTATAATTTAATTTCTGAAAGTGGAACGCAATTCTAAATTATATTTCTTTCGAATTTTATCGTTTGGTAACGTTTTATATTAAGTATAAACAAGTAAGAGTGTTATATTCGGCCATGCCGAATCTTATATACCCACCATCAAATCATTCATGTTAATGTAGAATTTTACTGATGTACTCACATTTTTAGGTCAGTAATAAGTCTTAAAGTCATTTTCAGAAGGGGACCTTGGTAAAGTCAATTATAAATCCATTTTCATTAAATTTATGAAAATGATTTTATTTCCTACAAAACTTTTTTACGTCGAATTTTATTGCTTTATATATATGTTATGAGCAGATATGAGCATAAGTTTAAGTTCTCATTAAACATGTTTGTGTTGAATTTCACCGCTATTGATACATCTCTTAGCGATAAAGTTATTTTCTGAAGGGGGCATTATAATAGGGATAGGAGAAAAAATAAAAACTATTTCGTTCTTCAAATGGTTCGTTTAGAAATTTCTATAATATTGAACATAGAAATAAGAAATTAAGCATGTAGAGCCCGGATTAAGTTACAACGTATAAAATTGGACTTTTTGGCACTTTTTCAGGCTTTGAAAGACACTTTTTAAATTTTTTAAGTATGAAGAGTCCTAAAGTACATTTCCGTTTTACAATTGGTATTTTTTATATTTTGTAACAAAATTCGTACTGACTGTTTTTTAAACACATCATGGTGAATGGTATATAAAATTCTGCACAGACTAATATAGAACTCTTACTTGTTAATCAAAAATAAGTTAAAATATTATTTTTGGAACTACTAAAACTTCACCTGTCTTATACGAACTTCGCTATAAATGAGCTTGACTGTACATAGCTTTCAACTGAAAAAAATCAGTATATATACCTATACTTACCTCTTAAAATGAGAAAACCCCTAAAAACGCATTTAATTTTAATTACTTTCCTGACTACAAATCGTAATCTAATGCAGAATTTTGTTGTCTATCGAATTGTGTACATATTTAAAAAAAATTAATTTATTTTTGCTTTTAGGCCAGCTTTTCAAGCTAAATGCCATATAGTGCGTCCGTCCATGTAAACTCAGTATTCAAACTACAGGTCGATATTTTGGGAGATTATTAATAACATGATATTTTATGGTACCGGAGACAAAGCTTATTGAAAATAGTTAATAACAACATCGGTCCATTTTTTCACCTATTCCCCATACAATTAAATCCGCTGAATAGGGCTATTAAGTTCATCATTACTTGTCAGAGAATGACAAAAGTAGTAATCGTAATGTATTGCAACTAAACAAGTATGTATATGTATCGTGAAACACAAAGCGCACAATCATATTCAGCATACTCATACCAAATATCAGCATTTGGTTGTGTCGGATATTCATACATTTTTCTTTCAAATATAACAGGTTTGACGTAAGCAATGTGAATATAAATATAAGTATGTTTGGAGCAGTCACGAGCAAAACTGAAATTCTAATGCACGCGTGCATAGGCCAAGAAATTCTGCTGACGCTTTGTTGACACACCTACACTATAAGCTTGTGTGTATTAGTGTGTCTGTGTTTTACTAAAATGACCACTTGTTTGTTGCTTTGTTACGATCTCAGAGATCAAAATCAAATCAGTTGCTGTTCAGCTTTTGTAGAAGCAAGATCACGTTGCGGATTTTTTTATGCTTATGATTTTTTCTCTTTTATTACACCTAGCAAAATGTTTGATATAAATTGGGAAATGATTTCTTTTTTATAGAAAACATGGACGGTGAGGCACAATGCGTCGTATGTTATAAAATTATATGTAGAAAAGCTTTATTTTTTTTGAAACTTGCCATGGACCCTTAAATGACCTTAGGGGACATGACAGAAAAAAGTAAAGTTTTTGCAATTAAAAGCAGAGTTTTTTTTTAAAATTTATAATTAATGAAACAACAGCAAATAATTTGCAACAATCTTCCTTTAAATAGCCAAAAAAAATCATTGCCTCATAAAAAGGCATCTTATGTAGTTGCTTTATCGTTAGCAAAACAATGTCGCCCATTTGAGGATGGCATTTTTTTCTTAAATTTAACTACAGATATTTTGAGTTGTTTTGGAGAAAAATGCCATGAAATCTCGTCGTACTATAACAAGAAGAACGGAAGATATAAGCAAATTTATTAAAATGTCAGCAAAAGAAAGATTAATTAATTGCAAATATTTTTCGATTTCTCTAGATGAGAGTACGGACAACAATAATATTTGCCAGTTAATTATTTGTATTAAAACAGTTAATGCAAATTTAGAGTGCTTCGAAGAAATGTTTGAAGTGGTTTCACTTCAAGGTCATGTAGCAGGACAAGTTCTGTATGATGCATTAGATGTTAATGTTTTTGCATTTGCTGACAAAATAAATTAGCCTCATATGTTCGGATGGAGCAAAGGTAATGAGAGGCAAAAATAAAGGACTTTTGGGCATTTTAAACAAAAATGGAATAAATTGACCAACAAGCTCTTTTCTCCAAAGAGTTGGGTATGAAAAACACAATGGATGTTGTTGTAAAAATAATAAATATAATAAGAGGGGGCACAATTCTCTGACACACAGAAAATTTAAAGATTTTCTAGAAAACCTTAATTCGGATTATGGAGATTTACTTTTATATACCGAAGTCCGTTGGCTAAGTCGAGGCAAAAGTTTGGAAAGACTTTTCCATTTAAGAAAGAAGTACTCGAATCTTTAAAAACTTTATCCAATAAAGATACAAAACACCTTACTAATTGTCTTGAAAATCCCGACTTTCTATTAGATTTCGCATTTTTATGTGATATTACCTGCAAGGTAAAAATATAAAAATATTTCATTTGAATAGAATTATTCACCAATTTAGTACAAAATTAGATCTCTTAATAAATCAATTAAAAGTAATAGTATATCAAATCTTAAGAAAACTTCATCAATATTCATAGAATTTAATTTTAATACGTTTGATTGTATTCAGAAATACGCCAAAATAGTTGAGTCCATAAAAAAGAATTACAATGACAGATTTCAAGACTTAAAATTTATAAAAAAAACAATAGAAATACATGATAATCCCCTTAGATGTGAAATAGAAGAGCAAGATGCTTTTCTTCGCGAAGAATTGCATAAAATGCGTAATGATTTTGAAGTTCCTATGGGAATCTGGGGAAAAATTTTGGCAAAAGATAGATGATACAAAATATTTCAATTTAAAAAACGAAATATATAAGCTATATTCCATGTTTGGCACCACATATAACTGTGAGGTGGCATTCTCAAGTATGAAACTGATTTTAAGTAAATTGCGGAATAGGCTAACCGATCAACACATTGGTGACTTATTGCGTATTAAGGAATATAAAGGAAACATTGATTTGGATAGATTAGTTGAACTTTAAATTAAGTTCAGTTAATATCTCGGTAATATCCCTTAAAAGTTCGAAATCGAATAGAAAGTCGTGTTTTCTTAATGATATTTCAGTAGTTTTATTTAATACTACTTTTTAAAAATACTACTACTTTTCTTAAATGAAAAACTCTTTCCCTTTATTCCATTTTTGTTTAAAATGCCCAAAAGTTCATGAGTTTTTCTCGTCGTAAAAAGTATTTGCAATAGAAAACAAATTTCAAAACTTTTCTCAGTGTACCACCATTTTGTTATAACGTGCAGTCATCTCTCTGCTGCTTAACGCACACAAATATACACATGGTGGTATGTGTTTGCCCATGACTGGTTTGGAGTATGCGAATACGTAGTATTTCACCAATACAATAGCAAATAACAAAGCAAAAATTAATGAAATGATGTGTAAAAAATTAAAGTTGTTGATTTTATGAATAAAAATTTTATGTATAGAATTTACTAGCGTTATAGAAATTTCTAGCTAATACCCGGTTACCCCAATCGAAATTAAATAAATAATAACCAAAAAATTATATATATTTTTTAAAGGTTTATGATAATTTCTCTTGATGGCAATATATTTCATTTAAATTGTAAAATAAAACATTAATAAATCTATTTACTCTTATACTTGCTAAAATTTAATATATACTTTTATTCTTATAAAAAATAATTTATATTCTTATGCCCTGGAATATACAATACTTTTTTATTTTACCCTCTAGTATAAATGAAAAACCCCCTTAAAGATTATGAATATTCTAACCACAATAGTTTTTAAGATTAACAATATGTTACATATGAAAAATTTGAAGTATCTAACAGTATTAAAGATATACGAAATTTTGTATTAAATTCATATATGTGGTGCCAAGCCCCCTTTGAAAGTCCGCCCGTTATTTCCTAAATGTTTACAAGAATTTCAAAGTTATTCATATAAAATTTGAGATTCTAGCTCCAATATATGATTTTTTCTAATTTAATTCATATGAGGGCTTCAAGCTTCCCAGATGAAAAGCCCGCACTTTTCCTCCAAAATGTTTCCGATGAATATTGAAGTAATTTATGGCAAAAATTTTATGAGTCTAGTTCTATATTTTTCACTAGACAAATATATTTTGTATTTATTCATATGGAGATGTCAAATCCCTATTAAAGTTCGCTCTTTTGTTCTTAATTATTGTTTAATGAATACTTGGTTTTTCTTGGTGTAAAATTTTAGGTTAGGTTAGGTTGATAGGAGGATGTATACTACATCAAATCCGAAGAAATACACCTAGGCCACTATCGGGCCTGTTGTGCGCTCCTTATCAAAAAAAAAAAAAAAAAACGGAACTGACTGAATTATTTTTCAGTGTTCAGGAACTCAGTTTCCTGAACGTAATTCCTAAGAATCTTCCAATCAGTGTTAGTTAGGAATGTTATTTCCGGAATAACATCACTTCCAAAATACTTGGATCTAACTTCGACGAATGCCTGACAGTGGCAAAGAAAGTGCTCCAGAGTTTCACTGTCCTCTCCACATGCTCTACATTCGTCTGAATCCGCACGTCCAATTTTGTATAGATGTGCACGTAATCCTATGTGTCCACTCAGAATACGTACCATCATACTAACCTCAGACTTGCTCATTTTGAGGAGATTTCTCGTCTTGCTCTCATCAGGGTCACCCCATAGAATCTTCGTGGTTCTACCCACTGTTTCATTATTCCAAGAGGCCTTATGGGTTTCTCTCACCCATACTTTTAGATCAGTTTTTGTTGCGTCGAATGGTTTTGCGTTTGTCAGGTTAACTGCCTCGAGCTCCCTTCCTTTTAAAGCTACTACATTCGCCCTTTCGTTACCGACTACTCCCGAGTGGGCTGGTACCCATATAATGTGAACCTTACCTCTGGAAGAGTATTCAGTTAAAGTTTTCTTACAATCCATTACTGTCTTAGATTTGGTTCTATCACCTGATATCGCCCTAATTGCCTTCTGGCTGTCGGTAAATATATTAAGCGCTGTGGGCGCCATGTTTATTCTAATCCAATTTACGCATTCCGTTATTGCTCGTACTTCTGCCTGGAAGCTTGTGTTATGATTTGGTAAGCGGTGGTATATTTCCGTTTCTGGGTCTTCAATATAGAACCCCAGCCCCACTTTGTCCTCCAATTTAGAGCCATCCGTGTAACAACGGACTCCTACTGGTACTTGCTCCAATGTTCCGCTTGACCAAGACATTCTATCTGGGATCAGCGTTTCAAAGTTTCCGACATATTCTGTGTCTGGTATACGATCTGGCATGTCCGATGATTGTGTATAACCTTCCAATGTGTCCAGTATACATTGATGACGTGTCCTATAACCGCTTTTGGCCAGTTCGCCTAAAGTATAGAGCCGTTCGGCTGTAAGCGCCGCCTCATATCTTAAATATGTTTCAATGGGTGGAATATCTAGCAACGTTTCCAGAGCCTTGGTTGAAGTAGTACACATGGCACCACTTATACCCAAGCAGCATGTACGCTGAACTCCCTGTAGAAGTTTGATATTGCACTTTTTGTCTAAAGCAGTCCACCAGATTATTGAAGCATAAGCTAGAATTGGTCTAATTACACTTTTATAAAGCCAGTTTATCATAGTAGGACTAAGACCCCATTTCATGCCTATAGCTTTCCTACATATCGCCCAGCACCGATGTGCCTTGTTGATTCTATCCTCTATGTGGTATTTCCATTTTAATTTCTGTCCGTTATCTTCTATCAGCTAAACTAACTTTACCGGTATTATCCAGGAAGCAAGGTTCAGTATATGTAGAAATTTTTGTCTTTCTTGTGAAAAGACAGATTTCCGTTTTTGCCGGGTTAACATTGAGGCCTCTCGGTTGAGCCCAGCCCAAGGCCGTATTCAGAGCCTCCTCAGCTCTTCTACACAAGTAATTTGGATCCTTTCCCTTTAAAAGTATTACGACATCGTCTGCATAGCAGACGGGTCTAAGTCCTTTCTCAGTTAGGGTCCTTAGAAGGCTATTAATCGTGGTAACCCAGAGTAAAGGTGATAAAATGCCACCCTGTGGTATACCGCGAAATACCCTTTTCCTGATAGTTATATCGTACATCTCGCAACTTATCCATCTGTTCCTTAGCATGTGGTTGATCCAGTTACGGAGCACCCGGTCAACATAAAACTGGTCTATGGATTGGATAAGAGTATCAGTGTGCACGTTATTGAAGGCTATCAAAGGATGCACCTATGTAGTGGACAACTTCGTTTAAAGCGGTTTCCACCGATCGTCCCTTTACATAAGCATGCTGCTTAAATTTTAGGTCTTTGTCGGGTATACTGCTTTTAACCATACTATCGACAATCCGTTCCAAGGTTTTAAGTAGGAAGGACGTAAGACTTATCGGTCGATAAGACTTAGGTGTCGCATAGCTAGGTTTCCCTGGTTTAGGTATAAATATTACCCTTGCATCCTGCCATTTAATGGGGGTATATGTGAATTGCAAGCATGCAGTGAATATCAGAGACAGATGTACGGAGACCAGTTCCGCCTCCATCTGTAAGAGTGCCGGGAAAATGCCATCCGGCCCTGCAGCTTTATAGGGAGCGAAGCTCTTGATTGCCCCTTTAACCATATCAGGTGTAATTACAATTTTCGTGTTTGCCTCCTCTTCCTCCAATATCGGTTCGTCTATGTTATTCGATATACCTGGTGGGAAATGAGAGTCTATTAGGAGTTTCATTGTCTCCTCCATATCCTCCAGCCTCTTGCCCGTGTCATCGACCATAGATTCCGGTTGGACATGAGTTTTGGATAGGAATTTTTTTATCTTCGATACGTCATTTACGCTGTCTACCTGTTCACAGAAAAGTTTCCAGGAGTCTCGTTTGGCTTTACGAACAACTTTTTTATATTCACCAAGTTTACTACGATACTCATCCCAGTATACTGCGGTCTTTTTACGCCGTGCCCGGTTAAATAGTTTGCGAAGAGTCTTACCAAGGTTCCGGATCTCCCCGGTTACCCAGGGTTTCTCCTGGGCAGATCTCCGCTCTCGCAGAGGGCAGCTGTCCTCGAACGATTCAACCAAGGCACTTGTGAGCATTTCTACTTTGGCGTCTATGTCCTCTTTATTTCGACATTGAACAGTGTCCTGACATAAACGGTTCTTTAGTAAGGAACCGAACATTGTCCAATTAGTTTTAGACTTATTCCGAAAATTTATCGGCTTTGGTGGCGGCCGTAGTATTTTGAATCTTATGTACCGATGGTCAGAAAAGGAGTGCTCGTCGGAAACCCTCCAATCCTGAATTTCGTTTATAAGCTCTTCTGAACATATAGTTATATCTAATACTTCTTCTCTGATTCTATTGACGAAGGTAGCTTTATTACCTAAGTTCGATGTTATCAAGTCTTTAGTATTAAGGAAATCCATGAGGGCTTGTCCTCTGCGATTGGTGTTTGTACTACCCCAAGCTACATGGTGGGAGTTGGCATCACAACCTATTACAATTTTCTTATTTTTCCTTTGTGCCTCTTCGACCAGTTTCATCAGCTCCGACGTTGGTGGTAGTGTCGGAGAATCGAAAGGCAGGTAAACAGATGCAAGGTATATGTTGCCACGACCTTGCTTCAGCACCGTTGCATCCGATGTAGATAATCCTGTTGAGAGAAGAAAACATAAGTTCTTGTGGCATAAGATACATGTTCTCGGGCGAGACCCTGTATCAGCGTAGAAAAGTTGGAAATTTATGTGATTTAATCCAGAAACCTTGTTGCGAATCGTCCAAGGCTCCTGGATTAAAGCTATATGTATCTTACCTGTGTTAATTTTAGCCATCAGAGCGTTTGTGGCCGTCTCGCTCCGATGGAGGTTTATTTGGATAACTTCAATCATTGTCATCCACTTAAACTGTCTTCCAGCGAGTTAGTGATCACCTCCTCGCCCGTTGGATTTGGCTCCTCCGGGTAACCTGAAGTGGCTATTGATGGCACTGCGGTGTCCCTATCAGGCATAGGAAGAGCAGTCTTTTTAATCGACACTTTCCCAATTTTGGAGAGCTCTGCTGTTCTGTCTTCTGGCGAGTGAGTGATTTCCTCCTCGCCTTTAGGATTGACTCCTCCACATTGCCAGTACTTGCTAATGATGCTTTGGTTACTGTCTTAGGTGTTTTAGTGTCCTTATCGGGAGCGGTTTTAACAGCCCTTTCAATCGGCGCCTCTCCGATTTTGGAAATGGCAGCTGTACCTTCTTTTGGCGAGTTAGTGGTAACTTCCTCGCTTTTAGGATTTGACTTCTCAACGTTATCAGTAGTTGCTACTGATGCTGTGTTCTTAGGTTTTTAAGTGTTCTTTTCGAGGCTTGTTGTAACAACCCTTCCAATCGGCACCTTCCCAATTTTGAATATGACAGCTTTAGAGGCGAAGTAAGCCCTACCTTTATTCTTGGCAAGACTAGCCATAGATTTCTGGTCGATACCTATTACAAATAAAGTTCCCTCAGGTTCTTCTTTCCTGTAAAAGACTTCCCATTTTTCCACGGCCAGCTCAGCATTTTGACCACCAAGAATTTCCAGTATACGTTCACTTGTCAGTTTACTGCCCCATCCTTTTATGTATACAGTGGACTTTAAGAGCACCGGAAGCTCGCTCTTCTTTACCAGTCCCAGCTTAGCGCCGTCCCAGGGAGGAGGGATACTTTCCACCAAGTTCTTTAGGGTGCTAACACATTGGTGAGATGCCAATCTCATCAACATCGCGCCCATGCTGAACTCGCAGCTCACGCTCTCTATTGGTTGTCTGCCCTTTGAAGCGATTGCGTGGTCCACTATCTTATTGTTCACCAGATCTTCTACCTTACTCTGTTGGTCTATTGGAATTTTGCCTGTCGGGTTACCGGCATCGTAAACTGCATAGCAGAGATCGTCCCGGTGTCTTCTTCTGGCAACTTTGGCGTAAGATGGCGGCTCTTTTCCTTTTCCACTGTTTAGCCTCTCTTTCCTCTCTTTTCGGGCCTTCTTTTGAGATACTCGTGCCTTCGAGATTGATTTCGCCGACGTGGTCGCCTTCGGAATATCTATCTTGGCGTTGTCACCCTTACTCGCAGGATTCTGACTTGAGGTTCCTTTGAGTGAAGTATGGCTTGGCTTCGACTGTATATAAGAAGACGGGGAGCTCTTTTTCTTTTTCGGTTTATTCTCATTTGTCAACTCCTCGGGAGACCTGATCCTCTTTGCCTCAGATCTTGTAAGAGAGTCCAATTTTTCTTTTGGAGTGTCGTTGGATTGACTAACTATGATTTCCTGAAGCATCTTTTTCAACTTCCTCCTCTGTGCTCCAGATAGTCTTTTCTTAGTAATAGGTAGTTTAGCTATGCTATCACTCACCTGTTTCACCATTTGCTCTACTTCATCCTTTTTGGGATTTGCTATAATGGTGTTGTTATTATCATCTGAGGATTCAGAGTCGGAACTCTCACCTATATTGAAAGGCTGATGTAGCTTAGAGCTCTCTCCGAGTACATCATTCTCTTTCACTCCTATGTTTTTGCCAGTGGCATGCTGTACACTTGACGCATTGTCCGCCACGGAGGCCAAGGTACCCACCTCCGTAGTAGTATTTTGCTCACGATTGCAGGATGACGACGACACGTGACTCGCGAGTAGATCAACACTTGCCGCCGGTACTGGGTTATTTAGGCCCTGCACCGTAACTTTTATCTTTTTATTTTTCTTTTCCATGTTGTTTTTTTTCCAGTTTTTTGGTCCGCGGGGAATGTAATATTCCCAAGTGGTGGACAATCTGCCTTCCCTCAGCTTGAGTCAAACTAAAACTGGGGGAGGACAGATGGTCCATCACCACCCCCTATCCGCCACCCGGGGACGCGCTCGGTAGGAAAAACGGGAAAACTCCCCCGTTGTGTTAGTTTCCCAGATAAACGAATTTTTGTGAAATTTCAAGAAAATCAGTTCAGTCGTTTAGTAGTCTATAACGTTCAAACAAAACACATAAACATACAAACAAACACTTATTATATATATTATATATATATGTAAGTATATATATATATATATATATATATATATATATATATATATATATATATATATATATATATATATATTATATATATTATATATATATATATATATATATATATATACATATATATACATTATATATATATATATATATATATATATATTATATATATATATATATATATATATATATATATATATATATTATTATATATAAAGGTTTATTATAATTTATCTTGATGACAATATATTTCATTCAAATTCTAAAATAATACATTAATGATATATTTACTTCTTACTTGCTAAAATTTAATATATACCTTTAGTCTTAAAGAATAATTCTAATGCCTTGCGATATACAATATTTTTTACCCTCTTATATAAATAAAAAACCCACTTAACGATTTTGAAAATTACAACCACAATAGTAATAGCAAGTTCGCCAATTTCTATCTATCTATGAAAAATTTGAATTATCTAACAGTTTTCAAGATATACGAAATTGTGTATTTAGTTCATATATGTGGTACCCAGCCCCCCAATAACATTCCGAAATTTTCTAAATGTTCACATGAACGTCTAACTTATTCATATAAAATTTGAGGATTCTAGCTTTAATAGTTTCTTAGGTAACTATTTTTTCTATTTTATTCATGTGGGGGCTTCAAGTTTCCCAGATTAAAGTCCGCCCTTTATCCTCAAAACGTTCAGATGAATATTAAAGCAGTGATTAAAATTACCAATATATTAGTAACCAAAATGCATATTTTCTCCTACGCATACGTATGTAATATTAAAATATAAATATATTTTATGAATATAATATATTTAATTGCTCCCATTCGAAATATTTCTAGTATTTTTGCTAAAAATATTTACCCATACAAGCTATTGCATATTACAGCTTACAGACAAATATAAAATGTTTTCACATATACATAATATATTACGCAGCAAATCGCTAACATATTTATAATACCCACATATATTTCATATGGCTTGCCTATAATATTAAAATATTTTCCTACACAAATTATTGGAAGTCAACAATATTGAAGCCATGCAAGCAGTAATATACGAACATGAAATGTACGCAAGCAGATCATATATGTGCCGACGAAAACACGAAACAAAACGATAGTCGCGACTATCAGGTTACAATATTTATACTACCAAACTTAAATATCATTTACTATAGGAAATGACTTATGGTCTAAAATTTAACATTTCATGTTAAACTTAAAAAATTATAAAATGTGAAAAATGTATGCAAGATATAACCAAATTTTATTTAGCAAATAATTGAAAACGTCTATATCTATGTATAGTGAATCAATTAAGTAATTTGCGTATGTAAAATTTTATAAATTTTAAGAAAAAACTTTATCTCAACAATTATTTTTAGCAAAATAAAGCAATTTGTTTGTAGTATTTTTTAAAGAATATCTTATATTTTAATTTTCTACTATAAAAAGTAAAATCGTTATATTAATTAACGAGATTTTTGATAAAATGTGAACGTATTGTTAATTTTTTGGGTCAATAAAGTATTTTACTTTTTTAGGTTTTTTTGTTCATTTTTTAATATTTATGCATTATTTTATAAAATTTAATATTTCTATTACTCCTATATATTAAAATAACATTTTTTAGATATTTTAGTAGTGGAACGACTAAATTTGGAAATTTCTTAACCGATTTATTATCCTATATACCTATGAGAATTTATCAATATTTGACTTAACATGAAATCTATCGTTTCTTTCATTAAAATTCGAAAATAATAAGTAATTTTGAATTGGATACATGATATATTATATAATTAATAGATTTGGACCTAGAACAAATGTTTTGTGAGGTATAAATCTATACAAACAAAAATATTCCGGGTTTTTGTTCATTTTGTATTGATAAACAAAAACTACATTACGGAAATTCCATCTATTTGGGGAGTATTGTGTAAATTTTATTTGGAATTGTATAATATTGATTCTTATTCAATAAATCCAACACTAAGTACCATCCTAGCCACTCTAAGTATGGGGACATCACCATATACCACTATAGAAATATTAAATGCTAAAATCTTAATTTCAACCTCATATTTTAAATCCTTTATTTTATGAATAAGATACAGTAGGCATATTTGGATTAGGTGAAAAATATTGGATTTGTTGACGTTACGGTATGATAACCACCTCAATTTTAAAATATCTAAATTAAGTATTTTTCCTGTACTACACGACAGTCCCTTTTACATTGGTTCCAAGCAACCTAAGGTATGTTTAGAGGTCTAAATTTAAACATAGTCTTCCTCCTAGTTAGTATATATATTAAAGATTTTGAAAGAGCATTCAGTACGTTTTTTGTAATAAATCTTTGGAACATTTCATCTATTACACTATTTTATATTTTTTAATGTTATTGATTAAACATTTCATAATTAGGTTTTATTGATTTACACTTGTTCTAGAAATCTAAACTAATTTTTTATATCGAAATTGCCTCATTATTATCCTTTAAACATTTTAAGGCAAATAACATCACATTTTCACCCAATGAGGATATGATTTTTGCAAATCGCAATTGAAAAATATTTAGCACTGTTCCTTTTAACAATAAAACAATAAATTCCAAAAATAATTTGAAAAACCCAATGAAATTAACCGCAATTCTTAATATGCAAAATACTTTATTGGCATGCAAATTCTGATGAATAATTATAAAATGCAACAACAAATGCACCAAAATTTTTATTTTAATATTTTTTCTAATTTTTCCCATTTTACACAATCTCTATTTTTAATTGGAAAACATATATTTACTTTTTACCTGTTTACTTTTTACTTTTATATTTATGAACAAAAAACTAAATTCTCTTAAAAAAGGTAGGCAAAAAACTTAGTTGATTCACTATATGTAAAAAATTTAAAAGTCTACAAAACCATTTATATTTGGCTTTGTATATACATACATATGTATGTAAGTATGTGTGAAACGATAACAAAAAACACAATCGTCATAAAAATGACCTGGAACTTTTCTTTCCTATTATTTACGCACATTCCATAACGTTGGTTTACGCTAGGTCATTTTTTGCTTTACCTTTGAATTGGTTGTTGGAAGAAGATGTAACTGTAATGATTGCATTTTATACACAAAAAATACAATAATAAGAAAAACGAAGTAATAAACAGTTATGAATATACATATGTGTGAAGCAATAACAAAAAACACACTCGTCATAAAAATGACCTATAACAGTACTTCTCTTTCCTACACGGTGGTTTACGCAACTATAGTGGGGAGGGTATTATACGTTGGTGCTGATGTTTGTAACATACAAAAATATTGGTCCAATACCCACCTTAAAGTATACCGATCGATTCAGAATTATTTCAGAATCAGAGTCGATTAAGACATGTCCGTTCGTCTGCTGGCTGTCCATGTAAACCTTGTGCGCAAGGTACAGGCCACAATTTTCAAGATAATTTGATGAAATTTGGACCAAGCATGTTTTTTGGTACAGAGACGAAGCCTATTGAAATGGAAATGGAAAATGGTTGAAATCGGTCCATTATTTCACCTAGCCCCCATACAACCGTACCTCCCGATTTGAACTTTTTATGATATAATAACGTCAAATATTCTGCTATCTCTTTAAAAATTGGCACAAATATGTTTTATATAAGTATAAATGACACTGCAGATTTCCGTAAGGATCGGCCCTTATTTGACCCTAGCCCCCATACAAACCCCCCTACAAAAAATTTCTTAAACGTCTAAAATTGACTTGTAACCATTTGTATCGCAATGAAACTCAACAAAACTAACTGTTATTTAGAAATATATCCTTTTCCCTTTACCGATGATCGGCCCATATTTGACCTATATTTGACCTATATATAAAGCCTCATTTAGAAATTTTAGTTTTTTTATCAATAAATTGCTTATATTTTGGAATCATGGTAATATTCAACATAAAAGTTTCTTTATAAAAAATAAAAATTTTATAAAAAGTAAACATTACTCATGGTGTAGGGTATTATATGGTCGGCAGCATATGCTGGAATCCTAAACCCGATTGAATGCTTGCCTGTCATCCCGTAGATCGACCTTTATGATCATGGGAATGGAACTGATGCTAAAATTGGTGAAAGATCGGGAAAGTCTTCATATATTGGAGATTAGTACTGATATAGTATGCCTTTTTAGGCTTCGGGGAAGTTCTTCAGTGCTGTTGCCATCTCAACAGGATATATTGATACATGCTGCGCGACTATTTGTCGGGGCAATTATAGGAATTAATTGACTTTGGAAATTCCTATTTCCTTTGTTACACTGATCGGTTCATAAGAGAGGGATCCTGATCCATTTTGTTGGGTATTTCGGACTACCATGTACAATAATTGCTACCTGAGTTTTTCATTAAGGAATTCAGGGGCGCATGGTAGGCTGTCTCTAGTCTAGGATAGGTTAGGTAGGCAGGTCGTCCTCGCGATGTCATCACTTTGGACACACTTGGGTCCAGTATTCTGATCCCTTTGTGATACCTGAAACGAGAGGGAACGGTCGGCGTATTAGTACACTTCAACCTAATCACTCTGGTCTCCACCGAACCAGTTTGTCGCACGAATATAGGAGTCTATCTTTCGGATATCAACCTCCGATAGATCCGCTAGGTCGTGCAGAAAATAGCTACCTAGCAGACCCATTCTGTGATCAGCTAGTGCAGGACAATGACAGAGGAACTGAGTTATACTCTCTTCTTCCTCTTCATCCTGGCAGCTCCTGCAGAAGTCGTTACTGGGTAAGTTCAGTCTTCTTGCATGGAGTCCGAAAGGCCAGTGGCCAGTTACCACTGCCGTTAAGTTCCGTAGATTAACTCTCGGAATGCAGAAAAGGGCTTGGGATCTTTGTGGGTCGTAAGATGGCCACATGAACCTTGCCTGTCTAGAGGTGGCTTCAGTCGACCATCTGCATTGCGCAAGCTCATATAGTTTTTCACGTATCGAGCGTTTGCAGGTTGAAAGCGGTATACCGACAAAAGGGTCGGTATGCTCTCTTGCAAGTGAGGAGCCTAGCTTGGCAAGAGAGTCCGCGATGGTTTTACCAGGAATTTGCTGATGTCCTGGAATCCAATACAGTCCTATTGTGGAATGTTTCGCCATCTCGTTAAGGGATGCCCGGCATTCTAGGACTAAGTTTGACGTCGTG
>NC_060950.1:50700135-50758344 GCF_022045245.1 Lucilia cuprina | reverse complement strand
TGCTCCTCCGAATGGGTGTAAGTGGGGAGAAGCTCGCCCTAGTCCAGGAACCCTGGATTCACCAAGAAAGGGTGAGTGGACTAGGCATGAAAAGCTTTAAGCTATTGTTCTTTCTCTGACCATCAGTACATCGATTTTGAAATCGTAGTTGACAAAGTGGCCCCAAAGCCCTTTATAAACAGGAGACGAACAGATTGGGCAATGCAAATAGGACTAATCACACGTTCACTCCAGGATGTACCGATCATCGAAAACCGATCGGACATAGAAAATGCGGTTGAAACCATAAATCAAGCTTTCAAACACGCGACTTCACTGTCTTGCAAACAGAGTATGCACAAAGGCAGATGCAGGCCCCCATGGTGTTCTGCGGACATTGCGAAATCTCGAAAAGAGACGCGCAGACTGTTTAACGAGGCAAAGAAAACAGGAAACTGGATTTCTTACAAGACCTCGGTAAATCGTTTCAAGAACCTGGTAAGAAATGCAAAGCGCAAATCTTGAAAAACCTTCTGTAGCGGCGTGGAAGGTTCTTCTGAGACCAGTCGTCTGCGAAAAATCCTCCTCCTGTCCCAAGTTTCATTCAGAAACCTTGTGGCAGTTGGACGACCAGCAGCCAAGAAACCTTAGAAGTTTTAATGGCCACTCACTTTCCAGGCTCTCAATCTCCGGAAAACGGGACTGACATGCAGTTTACAGATCTCCCAGCTGATACAGGAATATCCATAAATGAAGATAAGATCAACTGGGCGATAAACAGCTTCGACCCCTACAAATCACCGGGTCCTGACGGTGTAATACCTGCGGATTTGCAACACAATGCTGTCCATCTTATGCCTTGGCTAACGCGGATATATGATGCCTGTTTAAAATGGTCTTATATACCCGAACCCTGGACCAAGTGCACAGTGGTCTTCATTCCGAAAGGAGGATAGACCTCTCACACGAAGCCAAAGGATTTTAGACCAATTAGTCTATCCTCCTTTCTTCTCAAAACTTTGGAAAGGATAATTGATCTGCATCTCAGAATACAAATCAAACCTGACCATCTATCAGCATCTCAACATGCCTACATGAAGGGAAAATCTGTTGAGACTGCATTACACTCGCTAGTTTGTCACATTGAAAAGACAATAGCGCAATGGGAATATACACTTGTTGCCTTCTTGGACATAGAGGGGGCCTTCAACAATGTTCACCCTGGGTCGATAATAACGGCCTTAACTGGCCTGGGTATAAACCAACCAATAACAGCTTTCATTAAGAGATTACTGACTCAACGAATCATTATCTCCGAAATGGGAACTGCAAATGTCACAAAAGTGGCAAATCGCGGTACCCCACAAGGTGGAGTTCTATCTCCACTCCTGTGGAACCTAGCGTTGAACCCATAGATCTTAGATCTATGGGATTTTAGGTTATTGCATATGCAGACGATGTATCTGTATTAGTATCTGGCAAATATCTGGATACTTTATCGCAAAGGATGGAGATTGCACTCAAGACACTCAGTACGTGGAGCAACGTCAGTGGCCTTGGTGTAAATCCATCGAAAACGGAACTTGTTCTCTTCACTAAGAAGTACAATATACCCACCTTCACTCTCCCACGACTGAATGGGATAGAATTGAAGTTATCGGATAGTGCTAAATATCTGGGAGTAATCCTAGATTCAAAACTATCATGGAGTTTGAACACTCAATCTAGAGTATCAAAAGCGGCTGCGGCCTTATACTCGTGTAAGAGAACAATTGGCAAATCATGGGGCATAAACCCCAAGAACACCAAATGGCTCTTTGACATGGTAGTCAAGCCCATACTATTGTACGGTGCACTTGTATGGTGGAAGTCTGTACAAAAGGACTCACACCGCAAACTTTTTGAGGGAATCCTTCGTACATCAGCTCTATTGATAACGGGGGCCCTCCGCACCACCCCATCAAAGGCTCTCTTTGTCATGATGGGATGGTTACCCATTGATCTAATGGCCCAAGAGGTTGCCCTCAACGCGGCTATTAGACTCAATACAATTGGTATGTGGCATATGATTCAGTCAGGTCACTCCACTATTCTCGATTGTCTAGGAGAGATTCCTGACAATATCGACTATTGCATCGCCAAACCGTCTTTTGATAGAAGCTTTTTGGTGAATATCCGACACGATCCAAATGTGATGGAAACAATCCTCCATGCAAGTACTTGGACTGGTAGCCGCCCCATCGGGGAGAAACAGACGCTACCAGTGGTGGGAAGGGTAGTTCTTAGTATGTGCTCGTCATGAGCCCCTCTGGCATGGGTAGTCCTACCAGCACGGCCTGCATGGGTCATCACACATAAGCCTTCGCATCGCGTCAAGATGACTACCCGTCGCGAAGGATACCCAGTGGATAAAAAATACCACCGTGATATAAGGGCGTCAAGGCAGGTGCTCACGTTAAATCTTTCGATTTTGAAAAACTGCTTTAGAATACCTAAATTAATTTCCTGAGAAAATACGGGTTTAAAGAGAATCGAAACTATATATCTTCCTTTCGAATCCCGTTTAGTAGTATTACTATATATTTTCTCACATTTCCTATCGGACAAATTCTTTCTATTGGATGGCTCTTCCAGCTCCCACAACTTCAAATGATTCTTATTTAAGTTTTCTTCCTCCATATAGTTGACCAAAGTGGTAAAAACGCTAATAGAACTTTTAGGCGAAATATTGATGGGTCCTGTTAGAAGCCAACCAAATACTGTCATCTGGGCCTTTACTTGGGTATAAATCTGCACCTAATAACAAATATATGGAATCAATTAAACTTTAATTTTAGTTTGGAACATTGACACCTTATTTGTCCTCCATACAAACAAATCCACTCTTACATAGTTTTTAGTAAATTTAGTCAAAAAACGTGTAATTTTTATACCCCACATCCTTGTGCAACACCAATAAATATTTATGTGAGACCAAACAGATTATATGCAAGTATATATACCTATATTCCGAGACATATTCAAATTCTAAGTTGTTTAGCAATGTCCGTCTGTCTGTTAAAACTAAGAAAAAGAAATATATTCATTGTTGTCCTATGCAGTTTGGTAGGTATAAAAATGAAAATTAACAATTGGGTATATGTATGTATTTATAAGCTGTATATTAAAACAAGTAATAGTGCTATATGCGGCTGTGCCGAATCTTATATACCTTTCACCATAGTGTATTTTAAACATCTTTTATAAATTTAAAATTTTTCCCGACTACATTATTATTACATCAAAAGCTAAACAAAAAGAACAACAACAACGCTAAACGAAATAAAAAAATACCGATTTTGCTGATTTTAAATAGCGATCTTCTCGAAAGTACGTCTAATAGAATTATTGAAGATTCGGATCTCGCCGATATCTGGAGTCCTCTAAAAACTGATTTCCAGAGACAGACAGACAGACAGACAGACGGACATGGCTTAATCGACTCCGCTATCTATAGGGTCGGAAAATTATATTATATAAATTACAAACGGAATGACAAACTTATATATACCCTTCTCACGAAGGTGAAGGCTATAAAAAAGTAGTAGACACCTATCAATAATTTTTTGTATAATAGAGGATATTTTAGGAATTTTTATTTATATCTCCACCCTTTTAGAAACAATTTTACCCTTTTTACCCTAAACGTTCGAGTTTCTAAAAATAATTTCAAATGTAATTTGTAAGTGCCGGTCCACACTAGGAAACTTTCGTAGAGAAACTTTTTCATAATTCTCTTTTGAAGTTTCCTAAATGTCCACACATAGAAACTTTTGTTTCAGAAACTACGTGTTAATTGCATTGATTTGTTGTTGTACGAATGATAAGAATAACAAAACAAGTTTCCGAGTACAGGAAACTCCGTTAGAGAGATGAATGATATTCATTCTCTTTCTCTCTCATGCAAAATCAAAAGTTTCCACAAAAAAGTTTCCTAGTGTGGACCGGCACTAAGACCTTTTTCACACTAGAAAACTTTTGTTCAGAAACTTTTGATTTTGTGTGTGAGAGAAAGAGATGGTTGACATTTCTTTCTCTTTCTCTCACACACAAAAATCAGAAGTTTCCCAAAAAAGTTTCCTAGTGTGGACCGGCACTAACAAGGCGATAATGAATCTGTCTGTGAATCAGTCACACAAGGCTTTTATATTTATAGATGATTATTGTTAATAGAGAATAAAAGTAGTATGATTTATAATTTTTGTGTTTTCATGATTGGTATAAAACAATAACAAAGTAAAATGGAAAAACCCAAAGACCCAAATGGAAAAACCAAAATGATAGAAAAACTTAAAATTGGTTAAAAAGGTTTTGATTTATTAAAATTTTCCCCAAGAAATTTGTAATTCTGAAGACACATAAAAGTTAAAATACAACATAATTTCACTATTATAAGTTGATCCGAGAGAAAATCCCATTTTCGACCCACCCTGATGTGTGCTACTTAACATGTTTTATAGCACTGAACACAAAGAAATGAAACGGTGCCATTTTTTACAACATAACGTTACGCTCTTCCAACAGACGAGTTCTGTGTAAGTCTAACACATACCCAGTAGTCCTCAGGTTATTACAAATTAAAACACATCTGAGTGTATACTAATTTGTCATCCGATTCAGATCAGTATTATTCCTATTCTATTGTAAAATTAAATGCACATTTATTTCATCCTGGTTTTATTCCTTTTTTCATTTATTTGACCCATCTGAATTGCGCTTACAATGTCGGTAGGATTGGACTAATTTGAAAAAGGTGTTAGTATCATAAAACTAACATTCGACTCAATTATTTTTAAATGTGATGTGGCTTAAGTGGTTCACTAAACCTGAAATATGAGTGTCCCTTGGTTCGATTCCCAGCCGCTGCCGGGAAAATTTTTGTTTTTTTGCTATTGTTTTTTCGTTTCATGTGTACTCATCCGAACTTCGCTTACAATGTCGGTAGAGTTGGACCCACCGTACAGACTTTGTTCCTTTTATTTTGCTGGTGAAGCGTATATAAGATTCGGCACAGCCAAATATAGCACTCTTGCTTGTTAAAACTACTTTATGTTTTGTATATATTTTGCAAATTTCCAATGCAGCTCATTTGAAAATGGAAATCGTACCTATTCTTATTTTGATTGCATTATATGAAGGTTGTCCTAGTAAAAAATAATTGATGTCATACTTTACAAACGAACGACATCGTACCTATTTTTATTTTGATTGCATTATATGAAGGTTGTCCTAGTAAAAAATAATTGATGTCATACTTTACAAACGAACGACATCTTAAGCACATCTAAAAATGCGATTACATCTTTTTTGCTTTTATAAACCAAATATTTTCTTAAAAAAGAATATGGGAGAAAATAGATGTAGAAATACATAAATCTGTAGAAATACATAAATATTATAAATACAGTCTTCCTTACAATAAAGAACATTTACAGGTATGTCGTCAAATGTTTCTTTCCACATTATAAATAAATATAGGGACGGTAAAAGGTTGGCTTAGAGAAGAAGCAACACAGACCAAACCGATTACTAAAAGCGATTCTGTGGAAAAAGCCCATTTAAAGAAGTATTTTAAAACATTAGAAACAATGGATAGCCATTATTGTCGAAAAGACACCACCAAAAAATATATATCTGCTGTTAAGCTATGTCCTAATATCAATGCTTCTGCTATTTACTATAAACAACGCCTTCAAGTGCACAATTTTACCATTTACAATATTGGTACTCATCAATGTGCAAACTACTAGTGGAGTGAAAATAATGGTGATTTATCTGCTTCGACATTTGTTTCTTGCGTTATACACCATTTAAATTCATATTGTTTATCTGACTCACTGCCCATTACAATTGACTTGATGGATGCGGATACTAAAATCGTAATGTTTATTTATCTAATGCTCTCTCAAATTTTGCTGTAGAAAATAACAAAACAATTGATCAAATATATTTGAAAAAGGGCCATACGCAAATGGAATGTGAGAGTGCTCATGCCAAAATTGAAAGGAGGTTAAAAAACCAAACAATTTACCTATCAAATGATTATGTTAATGTCAATAAATATGTATGTATATGTACATATGTATCCTTTATTGTATTTTATTTGTTGAACAATATAAATAAAACATGATCCATTTACGTTTATCGGAAATTAAATTCAATTAAAAGTTTTTATTTATACACATGAAAAACTCTTTATCTGTTTGTTTTATTTATACAAAACGAAAATTTTCGAAGAGAAAACTTTATCTTTTCTTAAAACGCAAACAATGACTTAGATGTAATTATTGAAAAATATTGTAGAAGAAAAAACACCAAAATGTTCATTAATATCCGAAATAAACAGTTTTTTTTGCTCTCCTGAAAACTTGTGTATTTTGCGATAGAGACTATTGAATATAGTCCCTCGATATTATACCCTACACCACTATAGTAAGAAGGGTATTATGTAACGCACAACTAAGCCGAATTTTGAAATGATCGGACTTCATTTTTTTTACATAAAAAAGGATATATTTCGCAAGCCTTTTACATATGTAAGATACAAAAGAATGTTGATGTTTGACCTGGGTGGGACAATAATTCTACATAAATGTTAGTTTTTATTGATTTCAAGGATTTTAATAATGAACAAAAACAAAGGCTGTAAAAAATCGCTAGGAAAGTTTAGTTGGTCATGTCGGTACATGATACACCGCAATTATTGAATTAGTTTATCGCTATTATGCAACAATTTGATGATACTCTTATTTTTCAAGTTTTCTAACCAATTATGAAAGAGGCGGTTATAGTAGTGTAATGTTTTATAAAAATATATATGAAATATAAATCATTATTGATTTACTTGATATTAAACTTATATATGTATATTAATATAAGGCTTTAATTTATAGTTTATTAATGTTTTCTTTAAATTATTTCTTAAGAAGTTTCATGGTATATCTACTATTAAATTCGATTAAAATACATTAATAATAAAGCCTAATAAGAAGTAAGTCGGCTGAAAGAAGTCTTTGTCGAGTGAGTTAAGGGAAAATTTATGCAACATAAACCTGAAGAATGGACTTTTTATACTAAGGACAACAAAATAAAAGGTATCTATTGCTAATAATCATGTCTGTTTTGTAAAACGATTCGGTTTCAAAAACGAGATGCTTTTAAAACCGAATTTGGTGTTTTGTAAATCGAATTTTTATTTGAACGTAAAATTCAAAAAAATAAACATATTTTATCAAATAAGTTAAAGAGTTTCTTATCGTGCTTTCAACCCCAATTTTTAAATAAATTCACTGTAATGTATTGATGGTGGGGAAGCTAGTTCCTATGGCATTTCGCCGGTTGCTTAAGCCAGCTCATCAGGAAACCTTTTCCAATATTTTAGGAAAACTAGAAATGTCTTATGAAAGAATTATTTTAAACTCAATAAGAATTCAAAACGCATCTTTCACAAAACATTAAAGTTTTGACAAAACACCAACAATAACAGTGAGTTTATTTTTTCTTACATTCCTTTCTACACTTGGCTGGTTGTTTTCCAACTCTAAATGCAGTTGTAAGGGAAAAAATAAAAACAAAATAAACAACTTCTATTTTGTTGTTTTTTAAAAACAACAGAATAGGGTATTCAGTTTTAAATGCACGGGCACTTGCAAATTTAATTTAAAAAATTGATTTCGGGATTTTTATTATTTTTTCAAATAAGTTAAAGAGTTTCTTATCGTGCTTTCAACCCCAATTTTTAAATAAATTCACTGTAATGTATTGATGGTGGGGAAGCTAGTTCCTATGCGCATTTCGCCGGTTGCTTAAGCCAGCTCATCAGGAAACCTTTCCCAATATTTTAGGAAAACTAGAAATGTCTTATGAAAGAATTATTTTAAACTCAATAAGAATTCAAAACGCATCTTTCACATTTCTTTCACTTTCTTTCATAAATGAAAAAAATTTTAAAATGTCCATAGCATTTATATTAATTTACAATTGTATTAAAAACTCAAAAAAACAATTATTTAATTAACCATGTAAACCTTGTAATCAAACTACAGGCCGCAATTTTGAAGATAATTGAATGAAATTTGGTACATATTGTCCAAGGGACGAACCCTATTGAAAATGGTTAAGATCGGTCCATTATTTCACCTAGCCCCCATACAACTGTACCCCCCAAAAAGGGTTGTAAACATTGTAATCAAACTACAGGTCGCAATTTTGGAGATAATTCAATGAAATTTGGCACATGAACTTTTGTGGTACTGTAGACAAAGTCTATTGAAAAGTGTTAACATCGGTCCATTATTTCACCTAGGCCCCATAGAATTGAACCCGCCAAATAGGGCTTTTAAGTTCATAATTATGCTTAATATACTCGTATCTCGACAAAAAGCTGCAAAACCAAGTTCTATACTAGTCTTGATGACCCTAATGAACTTTTTAATTATAAGGCCTCATTTGACCCTAGCCCCTCTAAAAAGCCCCAAAATTTTACTTAAATATCCACAGTTTTATTAAACTGTCAATGGCTTTAGTATATCTAAGGCAAGGTACAATTAAAATTAAATGCTTTATTATGAAAACTACATCACATTTTATTCGTATACAGGTGTAGGGTATTATATGGTCGGCGTCGCCCGACTATAACTTCTTACTTGTTTCTTTTTAATACTGCATATTGTTGACTTAGCGACATTATACTTTTTTGATGAACTAGTCACACTTGTTCCTGTTTGCAAACTATCTAAAATGTCTGCCTTTTCTTTTAACTGCAAACATTTAGATTTTTTTTACACTCATGCCGACTGATTCACTTCACATAAGAAACTAACTTCAAATTTCTTTGCCATACAAACAAAATAATTTAGGGGATATACACTCATTTATATAAGGAGATTCCCAAAATTTTAAAATTCGAATTTATTGAATGTATTTCAATGTTGTCTACATGCTTAGAAAATATATACTGTGAAAAAAATTGTTCACGTTATAGAGCTTTCTGTGTTTGTTTACGTTACAGAGTAGTCAATGTAAAAAACATCTTGTTCACGTTAGACGGTGTTCACGTTACCGCGAGTGCAATGTAATAACTTTTTGTTGGGATATATAGATATACATAGGTTAAATATTATTTACAAGAGACAGGTTAAAAAGGAATAGCGTTGGGTATGTTCGACATAATTTTCGACAAACTATTCGTAATGGGGCATGGGTGATTGCTGGAGGAATTGGCAGATTTCTTTGCCATACAAACAAAATAATTTAGGGGATTTACACTCATTTATATAAGGAGATTCCCAAAATTTTAAAATTCGAATTTATTGAATGTATTTCAATGTTGTCTACATGCTTAGAAAATATATACTGTGAAAAAAATTGTTCACGTTACATTGTTCTGTGTTTGTTCACGTTACAAAGTAGTCAATGTAAAAAACATCTTGTTCACGTTAGACGGTGTTCACGTTACCGCGAGTGCACTGTAATAACTTTTTGTTGGGATATATAGATATACATAGGTTAAATATTATTTACAAGAGACAGGTTAAAAAGAAATAGCGTTGGGTATGTTCGACATATTTTACGACAAACTATTCGTAATGGGGCATGGATGATTGCTGGAGGAATTGGCAGATTGTTAAACATAGGGCTTAATTAAAAACTGGTAGACATTAAAAAAACTTGTGGGAGAGTGAGCAAAAATCAAAAGTTGAAGAACTCAAACGGTATTAAAGAAAATTCTTTACTCATTTTGCATAGATTTTAATTAACACTTTTGTAGGGGATAATAAATCGAAGGAAAAGATATAATATAAATCAAGATATACAATTTGTAATAGCAGTTGAGACAATTTTTTGTGAGACATTTAAACTACATGATTTTATTTTGTTGCATTCTAAATTCTTTTAAAATGATTCAAAAAACAAGTAAGAGTGCTATATTCGGCTGTGCCGAATCTTATATACCCTTCACCATAGTGTATTTTAAACATCTTTTATAAATTTTAAATTTTTTCCCGACTACATTATTATTACATCAAAAGCTAAACAAAAAGAACAACAACGCTAAACGAAAAACACAGAAAAACAAAAACAAAAATTACAACGCAATGACGTCAACAGCATCCAAACCAAGGGTGCCCAAGTCCTATACGCTTGTTACTCTTTTGTTTTTGTAAATGCGCTTAGCTATAGACAGTGTGTTTTCTATACACTTATATGCGCTTAACCTTAGCAATACGTTGTTGTTATTCTTAACAGTATACAGGCAAGAGTAAAACAACAACACTTTCGTATTCATTGCTGGTAAACATTGACGAGACGTAGATTTTGTTTTTGCACTTGGAAAAAATTTGTGTTAGTTTTAAATTTCAAACTTACATTATTCGCATATAAAATTATTGTACAATAACTCACAATCTACTCTCATATAATTGAAAACGTTTTAAATACTTTTTTCTATTCATTAAAAAATATATTTGCAAAACAAAAGGGAAAATTATTTTATTTTAACAAAAAATGCAAATCATATTTTTTTGCTGTGTATACTCTTTGGATTCCAAACATACAAAAAAATACACAGCTGAATAAAACCAAATACATCTACACACACACGTGTACATCTTTTTCTATATACAGTGTTGTTGTTGCTTTTATAACAATTTTTTGATGAAATTTTCAGAGGCTGTCTCGGATTTTTGCTCATATCTCCGTTATTTACCGACCGATTTTGCTGATTTTAAATAGCGATCTTCTCGAAAGCATGTCTAATAGAATTATTGAAGATTCGGATCTCGCCAATATCTGGGGTCCTCTAAAAACTGTTTTCAACAGACAGACAGACAGACAGACGGACTCCGCTATCTATAAGGATCCAGAATATATATACTTTATAGGGTCGGAAAATTATATTATAGAAATTACAAACGGAATGACAAACTTATATATACCCTTCTCACGAAGGTGAAGGGTATAATAAGATCAGGGATGTATTTTTACGTCCGTCCAGATAGCAACGAAAAATAGCAATGGCGGAGAAAAAATTCGAGTTTTTGGGAATTAAGTGGCAACACTACAAGGGAAAAATAAATTGTTTATATAATAACAAATATCATAGAAAACTCAATGCAAAATGGTGGGTAACACAAAAAAATCAAGACTATAGTCTTGGAACTATAGTTCCTTACCATTTTGGCTTCCTCCAAAATGGTAAGTAAAATCGTTGCTGATAAACTGTATAGGATCTAAGAAGTGTCGCACCTAAAACTCCTTGGAATGTGATAGGAGACATGGTACGAATTGAAAAAAATCGGTAGAGTAGATCCTTGGAAAATTGGCTTCTTCCAAAATATTTTCGCTCCTAAAATTCTTTGAAATATGATAGGAGAAATTTTAAGGATTGAAAAAATTCTTTTGTACAAAAAATCGGTAGAGTAGATCCTTGAAAAATTGGCTTCCTCCCAAATTTTGTAAATAAACTGTAATTTTACAAAAACTTATGTTAAAAATCAATTATAATCGCACAAAAACCAAATTCTATACAAATTTTACAATAAAATGACATTTGTTATCAAGACAACGTTGTCTAAACAATCATGATAACAATTTGACGTTTAGCAAATGAAGTATTTGTCTAATATAGACATGGCGTTATAATTAATATACCTTAAATAAAATATCAACACTGAATAGATCAGTAATACCAACATTTTAAATTATTTATTTTATCTGAAAACACAAATTCGCCTAAAACGGTATATATACCGCTTTATTATATTGTGTATATGAATATTAAATTCATTTAATGTTTAAAATTTCATTGAAGAACAACGATCGAATTAACATTTCCATATTAATATACAGCATAAATGGTAAGTTATTAAATTATATTTATTTCTTGTTTACAGAAGCAAACAAAATTAAAAATAAAAACAAATAAATCGTGATTATTTTTATTAAATAACAAATAATATTAAAACATAAGTGATAAATTTGTTTATTTAATATAAATAATAAAAATAAATTTTTAAATTTAACATTTTTTGCTCTGTAAAATTAGTTACAATAATATATATTTTTTAGAATAGTATAACAATTCCTGTTACTCTTAAAATAAGGGTGGAGCACGAGGGGGGCGTGCGGAAGAGGCAAAAAAAAATAGTTTTTAAAAATGGTCGCAGAATATTAAAAAACAAACAATCTCAACAACAGCATGCACAGCGACATCAACAATAAGAACAACATCAACAACAGCGTCAACAACAACAACCTCCACAAAAACCTCAACAACAATAACAACCTCAACCTCTACAAGAACATCAACAAAATCTTTGCAATTATATGATGATCAAGTTCTTGCTTATCTTTTGTAGTTAAAGTTTTTATTCAACTAAAAAATATTAGACAAACAAAACAATATTATTCAATTCTACTAGATTGAATACATAAGTTCAATATATAAAAACAATGTTAATAAACATAACACAAATAACTTCAACATTATCATCTAGATTTAATGGATATTTGCAAATCACCCCCTCCACCACAAACTCCACCCCTACCAAGAGTAAAATAATTTAATTTTAATGTATTTTGTACGTTCGTCCACGTATCTTTAATGTATCTTTAATGTAACTATAATGTAACCTTAATGTAACTTTAATATAATTTTAAAGTTTGTTTTTATTAATAAAATGAATTTCATTAAAACAACAAATAAAAATATACTTCTTAGATCCTATACAGCGATTTTACTGACCATTTTCGAAGAAGCCAATTTTCCAAGGATCTTCTCTACTGATTTTTTCACGTAAGGATTTTTCAATCCTTAACATGACTCCTACCAAGGAGTTTTTGGCGCGACACTTCTAATATCCTATACAGTTTACCAGCAACTATTTTACTAACCATTTTGGAAGAAGCTAATTTTCCAAGGGTTTTCTCTACCGATTTTTTACACGTAAAAATTTATTCAATCCTTACCATGTCTCCTATCAAATTCCAAGGAGTTTTAGGCGCGACACTTCTTAGGATCTAAGAATCTAATAACACGTAAATTTTGTATTCTGAGTTTCTTGCCAAGCCATAGCTCATAAGGGCTTTTACCATCTATAGAAGACTTTCCAGTTCGGTTTAAAATGTAAATAGACGTTTTAACAATCACGAACGCAGTGTCCTTTCTTTTTACAGTAATTACAGATGTCGGACTTCTTATTTTGATTTGTTTTACGTTTATCAGAAATCTCGGCTTTCCTTTCCAGATTCTTGATCCATAATCTTCTCATAGATTTTATTACTTACTGCGTTTACTATCATAGATTTTGCATAGCTATTTCCTTTTCTATACAATTCACTATCTAATCTATGTACTCTTCTGTCTCCAAAAGTTGCTGCTTCAATAAAACTCGATCTATTACATCTTATGTTTCCACATTAGCCAGTCTGCTTCATTTTGTAGAGGCTTCAAATGTTTTGAAAAATCCATCCATCCAAAATTTTTTGGAAAAATTGTTCTATTATTTTCTATATAATTTATTTCTCATAAGCTGCCTGGGCTCATAACCTTTTGTAGTTAAAGTTTTTATTCAAGTAAAAAATATTAGACAAACAAAAAAAATACTAGATTGAATACAAAAGTACAATATACTGTTACGTTTTACCTTTTAAAACGTTCGTTTATTTCCTTTTGGAATAAAACCGGATTCTTTTTTTGCAAATAAAAGCGCCAATTAGTTTTTAAATTACAACAACTCTTTATTTACACAGTTTCATAGACGAACACTTTTATATAACAATACAACTTATATAGTTGACTTTAACAAACGATAGCACACCTGACTTTATTAACTTTACTTAACGACGTTTTATGAAAGATATTCTAGCGGCATCTTCCGGATACTTCTAGCATTGTGTTAACGGTTACATTCTTAAAAGCACTCACACTTAGTGCTGCTATACCAAATGTTACTTTAACAGATAGAAGTTTCCGGAAATAGAATGTTTCTACACAAATGTTGTTTAGAACCATTCATAATGAATTTAATTCAAATGCAAATACAATTTCGTAACAATATAAAAACAATGTTAAGAAGACCTGGTTCACACTGGGAAACTTCTGTTGAAAAACTTTTGATTTTGGTGTCAGAGAAAGAGATGGTTGATATTTCATTCTCTTTCTCTCACGCACAAAAATCAAAAGTTTCCCAAAAAAAAGTTTCCTAGTGTGAACTAGGTCTAAACATAACACAAATAACTTCAATATTATCATCTAGATTTAATGAATCTTTGCAAATCTACCCCCACCCCTCCCAAGAGCAAAATAATTTAATTTTAATGTATTTTATACGTTCGTACACGTATCTTTAATGTAACCTTAATGTAACTTAAATATAATATTAATGTAACTTTAAAGCTTCTTTTTATTTATAAAATAAATTTCATTAAAATAAAGAATAAAATATATATCTCTTAGATCCTATACAGAGATTTTACTGACCATTTTGGAAGAAGCCAATTTTCCAAGAATCGACTCTACCGATTTTTTGTACGGAAGGATTTTTTAATCTTTACCATGTCTCCATATTCCAAGCAGTTTTTGGCTCGACACTTCTTATATCCTATACAGTTTACCAGTAACGTTTTACTGACCCTTTTGGAGGAAGCCAATTTTCCATGGATCGACTCTACCGATTTTTTGGTGGTCAGTAAAATCGTTGGTGGTAAACTGTATAGGATCTAAGATGTGCCGCGCCTTAAACTCCTTGGGGGAGTTTTCCAGTTTTTCTTACCGAGCGCGTCTCCGGGGGGTAATGGACATTTGTCTTCTCCCAGCTTTAATTTCACTTAAGCTAAGGAAGGGCAGATTGTCCACCACCTGGGAATATTATATTTCCCGCGGACCCAAAAACTGGAAAAAACAAATATGAAAAATAAAAAGATAAAAGTTACGGTGCAGGGCCTATATAACCCAGTACCGGCGGCAAGTGTTGTTTTACTCGCGAGTCACGAGAAGGATGTACTCGGAGAGAGCTCTAAGCTACCTCAGCCTTTAAATATAGGTGAGGGCTCCGACTCTGAATCCTCAGATGATAATAATAACCATTATTGCAAATCCCAAAAAGGATGAAGTAGAGCAAATTGTGAAAGAGGTGAGTGTAGTATAGCTAAACTACATATTACTAAGAAAAGAGCACAGAGGAGGAATCGGAAAATCGGACTCTCTCTCAAGATCCGAGGCAAAAAAGATCAGATCTCCCGAGGAATTGAAAAATGGGATGTCTTTTACAGGAAAGAAGATCCTAAGCAAACTTTATCTGTAATAGGTATCGACTATCTAGGAATTTACCATTAACTCGCCAGAAGAAAGTGCCCTTTCCAAAATTGGGAAGGCGCCGATTGAAATGACTGTTAAAACCGGCCCGACAAGGACACTAAAACACCTATGACAGTACCCAAAGCATCATTAGGAGTCAAATCCTAAAAGCGAGAAGGAAATCACTCACCCACCAGAAGGCAGAACAGACAGAATTAAAAATACTGCTATTCCTATACCTGATAAGGACACCGCAGAGCCATCAACAGTACCCACTGCATTAATAGCCACTTCAGGCTACCCGGAGAAGTCAAATCCAAAGAGCGAGGAGGTGATCACCAACTCGCTGGAAGACAATAGATGACAATGATTAAGGTTATCCAAATAAACCTCCATCGGAGCGAGACAGCTCCCAACGTTCTGATGGCTAAAATTAACACAGGTAAAATATCTGGATTAGATTACGTAAATTTTCAACTTTTCTACGCTGATACACGGTCTCACCCGAGAACATGTATCTTATGTCACAAGAACTTATGTCTTCTTCTCTCAACAGGATTATCAACATCGGATGCAACGGTACGGAAGCAAGGTCGTGGCAACATATTCCTTGCATCTGTTTCCCAGTCTTTCGATTATCCGACAATACCACCAACGTCGGATCTGATGAAACTGGTTGAAGAGACACAAAGGAAAAATAAGAAAATTGTAATAGGTTGTGATGCCAAACATGTAGCTTGGGGTAGTACAAACACAATCATGGATTTTCTTAATACTAAATAATAGGTAATAAAGCTACCTTCGTCAATAGAATCAGAGAAGAAGTATTAGATATAACTATATGTTCAGAAGAGCTTATAAACGAGTTTCGGACGAGTACTCCTTTTCTGATCATCGGTACATAAGATTCAAAATACTAAGGTCACCACCAAAGCCGATAAAGTTTCGGAATAAGTCTAACACTAATTGGAAAATGTTCAGTACCTTACTAAAGAACCGTTTAGGTCAGGGCACTTTTCGAAATAAAGAGGATATAGATGGCAAAGTGGAAACGTTCACAAGTGCCTTGGTTGAATCGTTCGAGAACAGCTGCACTCTGCGGGAGCGGAGATCTGCCCAGGCAAAACCCTGGGTAACTGGGGAGATCCGGAACCTTGGGAAGACTCTTCGCAAACTATTTAACCGGACACGGCGTAAAAAGACCGCAGTATACTGGGATGATTATCATAATAAACATTGTGAATATAAGAAAATCGTTGGAAAAGCCAAACGAGACTCCTGGAAACTTTACTATGAACAGGTAGATAGCGTAAATGACGAAGATAAAAAAATTCCTATCCAAAACTCATGTCCAACCGGAATCTATGATCGATGACACGGGCAGGAGGCTTGAGGATATGGAGGAAATGGATTAAAATAAATATGGCACACACAGGGCTTAATATATTTACTGACAGCCAGAAGGCAATTAGGGCGATATCAGGTGATAGAATTAAATCTAAGGCCGTATTGGATTGTAAAAAAGCTTTAACTGAATACTCTCCCAGAGGTAAGGTTTACGAAAGGGCAAATGTAATAGCTTTAAAGGGAAGGAAGCTCGATATTGACAACCTGACAAACGTAAAATCATTCGACGCAACAAAAGCTGAATTAAAAATATGGATGGGAGAATCCCATAAGGCCTCTTGGAGTAATGAAACGGTAGGTAGAACCACAAAGATTTTATGAGGTGACCCTGATGGGAGCAAGACGAAATCTCCTCAAAATGAGCAAGTCTGAAGTTAGTATGATGTGGACACACAGGATTACGTGCACATCTATATAAAATTGGAGGTGCGGATTCATACGAATGTAGAGCATGTGGAGAGGACCGTATAAAAAATCGGTAGAGTAGATCCTTGGAAAATAGGCTTCTTCCAAAATGTATAGGATCTAAGAGGTATATATTTTATTCGTTGCTTTAATGAAATTTATATTATTAATAAAAAGAAGTTTTATATTTACATTAATATTATAATTAAGTTACATAAAGGTTACATTAAATTTACATTCAAGTTACATTAAAGATACGTGTACGAATGTACAAAATACATTAAAATTAAATTATTTTGCTCTTGGGAGGTGGAGGGGGTGGAGGGGAGATTTGCAAAGATAAATTAAATCTAGATGATAATATTGAATTTTTATTGTTTATTAACATTGTTCTTATATATTGTACTTTTGTATTCAATCTAGTAGATTTGAATAATATTGTTTTGTTTGTCTAATATTTTTTACTTGAATAAAAACATTAACTACAAAAGGTTATGAGACCAGGCAGCTTATGAAAAATAAATTAAATAGAAAATAAAAAGAAAATTCTTTCAAGAAAATTTTGTGTGTGTATGATAAAACTGGCCAATGTGGAAACATCAGACTGGCCAATGTGGAAACATCAGATATGATGTGATAGATTGAGTTTTATTGAAGCCACTACCATTGGGAGAAGCAGCAACTCCAATTTCTCGCATGAGATTTTTTTTTTTATTTTTTATTAATTTGTTTTTGACGGGAATTTTATTGGAAATTTCCAATAAAATCGTAACTCATGTTGCCTCTTTTCACTTTAAGTTACAGAAACACTTTTTACTCACTTTTATTTTATGCCTACTAGATGCAAAAGCTTTTCGATCAAGATAAAGAACACAGGCACTGGAACAACAATTTTGATGTACTACACACATTGCAAAACTGAAGACGTTATGGAGTGAATTTAATAATCCTCTATGAGCTAGAAATGAAAATTTATTGCCGAATTTAATTCTAGTGTTTGAAATTTTACAAATATTGCCACAACAGTTTGAAACTTTCAAGTCAAGTTGGATGCTTTTATCAAAGAATGAAGAGAAAACCTTTGATGTAATGTCAACTCAACTGTGCATGTTTCAAAAAAATGTTGGAAGTAGTGAACAAAAAGAAAGTGAGGAAGCCTTAGTTTTGAGATACTCGAAGAGCAAGAAAGCCGAGAGTTTTCATAAACCAACAACAAATCAAAATAAGAAGTCCGACATCTGTAATTACTGTAAGTCAGAAGCCGAATTTTCTGAAACAATTTGGGCCGAGTTAGTTAAAACGTCTCTTTACATTTTAAACCGAACTGGAAAGTCTTCTATAGATGGTAAAAGCCCTTGTGAGCTATGGCTTGGCAAGAAACCCAGAATGAATGCTTTGCTCATATACCAAGTCAAAAAAGGAAGAAGATGGACAGTAAAGCTATTAAAGGCTATCTTATTGGATACGATGAAGATGAGCGTTATCGTATATATAGTAAAGAAACAAAAAGTTTAGTTTTATCAAGAGACTTCAAATTTAACGAATGCATTAAAAAATGTGATCAAATAAAATTGAGTAACGATAATATGTATATCAATAGAAGATCAAGAAATTAGAGAATATAGACTTCCAATGATACGTTTTGAACAATAATCAATAGATAATCAATATGACTCTTTAGATGAAATTTAAGATGAAGGCAGTCAAACAGAAGAAATTGAAGATAGTGAAATACAACCAAGTAATTTTAAAAAGATACCGCTAGAATATAATTATAATATAATTCAACATTAAAAACACCACTCACGTACAAAGATGCCATTAAAAGTTCACAGTGCTCACAATGGAAAGATGCGATGCTATCCGAAATAAAATCTCTTCAAGAAAACAAAACATGGGTAATGGGGAATCTACCGAATGATGCAAAGTGGGTTTACAAGGTAAAGATTAATCTAGATGAAAGTATTGATAAGTTTAAAGCAAGATTGGTAATTAAAGGATTTAATCAAAGAGACTATAATGAGACATTCAGTCCTGTTGCAAAAATGGCTACAATTAGAGCAGTCTTAAGTATAGCAGCAAGCCAAAATATTCATCTTGCTCAATTCGATTTTTCAACAGCATTCTTATATGGAGAACTAGATGAAATAATTTTTATGAAACAACCAGAAGGCTTTGAAGATGGAAATGGAAAAGTTTGCAGATTAAAACGGAGTCTATACGGACTTAAGCAAGCTCCTAGATGTTAGAACCGAAGATTCGGAAATTATCTTCTAAAACTAGGCTTTAAGTCCTGCAAATCAGATCCATGCTTGTATATGCGAGAAGAGAATAACAACAAAATTATACTCACACTCTATGTTCACGATGGAATAGTAGCCGCTTCTAATGTGAATGATTGATTGATGAATAAGTTTTTAAATGACTTGAAGAAGGAGTTTAGTTAGAAATACACATAGGCCTCTATCGGGCCAGTTGTGCGCTCCTTAACCAGTGCCTCAGGTGGGAATCGAACCCACGACCAGACTAGAACACTACCGAAGGCCACACAATCATTAAGATAAAAAAGGAAGAAAAATAATATTAAAACAACAAAAGTTAGTCTAAGTCTTTGTGTTGTGTGAATCTAATGTAAGAATTTCGAAAGTGCGTAGTTAGTTATATATCTATGTTATTAGTTTAAGTACATTATTTGAATTATAAGGCCAAAAAAAAAATTATCAAAATTATTTGAATTAGATGAAAGCAATAGCTTGAGCCCTATAAAGATTAAATCTACCAAAAGCTAATGAGAGAAAATATAAGAGAAGAACTAAATTGAGATATAATTATATAAGTTACAAAAATAAAAAAATCGGAAGAAAGTAACGGCCAAAAGTTTGAATTTAAATAAAGTACAGATTATTTATATAAGTATAAGTAATAATTATTGTTTTATTAGTCGTATTTGTTTTAATTTAGTCTATTTATAATAAATAATGATTTGAAGTTGAAAATAATGCATACCAAGAGAGATTAATAACGAGACGAAAATCAATCTCGAGTTTTTGCGTGTGGTATTGTGTTGTGTAGTTTTGCAGTCTTAGGCCTGGTCCACACTAGGAAACTTTTGTTGAGAAACTTTTTCATAATTCTCTTTTGAAGTTTCCTTAATGTCCACACATAGAAACTTTTGATTTGTTGTCCACACTAGGAAACTTATTGGGAAACTTTTTATTTTGCAAGAGAGAGAAAGAGATGGAATATCATTCATCTCTCTCGCGGTACGGAGTTTCCCGTACTCGGAAACTAGTTTTGTTATTCTTTTCATTCGTACAACAACAAATCAATGCAATTTACACGTAGTTTCTGAAACAAAAGTTTCTATGTGTCGACATTTAGGAAACTTCAAAAGAGAATTAAGAAAAAGTTTCTTTACGAAAGTTTCCTAGTGTGGACCGGCACTTACCTTTTTGTGTTCGTGTTTATAAGACCTGGAAACTTTTTTGGGAAACTTTTGATTTTTGTGTGTGAGAGAAAGAGATAGAAATATCAACCACTTCTTTCTCTCACACACAAAATCAAAAGTTTCTCAACAAAAGTTTCCTAGTGTGAACCAGGTCTAACCTGACGACAGGGTTGGAACCTCCTGGGATGGGAAAGCTAGTTGGTGGAATCGTCATTCCAAAGTAGACCGTAAGATATTCCGTTACAATGACGGGGAAATTGAAAAAATATATGCGCTAATATCGACATGAATATATACTAGCCAACTTTGCCGGAAAATATCGATCCTAGGGGAACGAAAAGGGGCTTAAGATCTAGATAATTCAATTAGAAACAGAAGAACGATAAAATACATCATGGAACGTTTAAGTACAGATCCTTACAACAAAATATATTACTTTTAGATACCTCAATGAGTCTAATCTTAATATTAAATATTGGGGTTGATAGTAACCCCTTAAACAATTTGATTCTAATTTTATGTTTCATATAATATGATGAAATGTGAAATACAGGAAAAATTCGAATACTTCTGTGAGGTAATTTTATGGACTTCCTTTAAAAAAAGCTTAATTAATTTAAGTAAATGAAGATTTTTCAAGTTATAAAAATTGTGATATGAAACCTAAGGACTGCCTAGATAATATAACAAATGTATTTATTTATTTTGCACACAAAATATATTATTAAATTTGGTTTCTTTCCATAGAATACCTAAATTCGAATACTTATGAGAGACACTGTATGTATACAATAAACTCTATTTTCGTATATAATACTTTCTTATATTTGATCAGACTTTCGTACGAAATGTCGAAAGAATGTCAGGTATATTATCAGACATTTGTTCGACTTGAATCAGATTTGTCGAAAATTCCTTCAGAATATCCCCAGGAATTTACATCAGATTTCGTAACGAATTCTGACCGAAAACTCTGCACATTTTCACAAATTTCCTCAGACAAAGAATTCCGAATTCCGAGCAACCTTTCATACGATTTTCGTAACGAATTCTGGCGGAATTCGGATACGATATCGGCAACTTGTGCAGATTGTTTGTACAAATTCGCAAAAATTGTTTAGTGGGTAGTTTAACAGTGTGCTGGCACTTTGAAGTGTAGACGACACTACCTTATAATTAAAAATCTTAGTGTGGGGCATGACATAATAAAGTAAGGTGACTGCAATAAAGCAGATGATTATATTTTTACTTTTGTGTAGAGCATGCATAATGTCAAAAGTTGTTATTGTTTACATGTTAAAAATGTTAGACTTGGTTCACACTGGGAAACTTTTGATTTTGTGTGTGAGAGAAAGAGATGGTTGATATTTCTTTCTCTTTTTCTCACACACAAAATCAAAAGTTTCTCTACAAAAGTTTCCCAGTGTGAACCAGGTCTTATTTGTTTACATTTCTTATGTCATTTTTGACATTAGTCTGATTCTAGTACAAAAACAAAATACATGTTGTTTTTGTATTTTGTAGAGATGCAGTAACCTTTCTAACCCCCTGGCTATTTTAGACAAATATTTATTATGCTTAACGTCAAATTGTTATCATGATATCAAATTAGCAAGTACAGACGGCATATATTAGCGTTATAACAGTGTTTCTTAATAATAAACGTCATTTTATTATAAAATTTGTTTAGAATTTTGTTTTTTACAAAATTTTTATTTAATTTTAATGTTTTTTATTAAATATAGCATTATTTCAATAAAATTATCTGTGGGTTGTCGTAATAAAATCAGCATTTTGTTACCCCTGCGCATGACAATAAACAAAAAGCTGACAATTTTCTGCCGACGTTTTGTCAAGTATCGAGAGAAATAATTGTCTAATATAGACATGGGGTAAGTGTGCCCTGGTTGGGGCTTTTTAAATTAGTGTGTATAGCGCCGTCATCAATATTGGTTGGCGTAGATTTCTGCCTTGTGATAATTCTCTTTGATGTTTTACCACGGTTTTTTTTAATTTGATATTTACAGTTTAATTGTGAGAGCATAAATAAATTTAATTTTACTTAATATAAAATAATGAAACGTTTATTGACTACTCGTTCATACTGTGTGTCAGTAGCTAAAGCCGTAGAGGAAAAGCTAGATTTTAAACAATTACGTCACATTAGCAAAGTTCCCGAACAACCGGTAAGAGAGGAGTTGGAACATTCAAATGAAAAATTAATAGAAATAAGTAAGAAAACAGTACAGCTATTGGAGCGTCTTGCTTTGGTAAATCTGGATGGTGAAGAAGCTTTGAAAACCTTAAGAAGTAGTATACAATTTGCCAAAAGGATTGAAAATATTGATATTACAAATAAGAAACCTTTATACACAGTTTTAGAAAATCAGGCGTTACATCTACGTTCTGATAAAATCAGCGAAGGAAACTGCAGGGAAGAAATTCTTAAGAACGCTAAAATCACTGAAGAAGACTACTTTATTTCCCCTCCTGGCAATATACCTTTACAACAAGAAGAAGATATAATTAAAAATTAAATTAAAAAATTTGATATGGCGAATCCTTTTAAGAATATATTGAAATGTTTAAATGATTATAATTATTTAACAGCAAAATGTGTTTTGGGTAAGAATGAACAAATGCGTTGTGAATTCTCATTACTAAAAAATGGACTATTATTGCGAGAGCAGATATGTAAACAACTGTTGAAATCTTCACCAAGTTGGGCTACACCGTATGGTGCTACACACCAAAAAGAAAAAAATCAAATGGAATATTCCAGTCGCTTTTCCTTTTTACAAAATAGTGAATTTCAAGAAACTTACAACCAGATATGCAAGAATAAATTAGTTAATTCGTCAAAGTCAATTGTGTTACAGACAAGTTACAAAAATATTAGTAATAACTTTATCACTGAGGATGATCATTTTTATGGTTCTGAGACTACCACTTTATTGGTATCTGAGTACTTTGTGACAAAAGAAACAGCTTTATCCAAATTTTATAACATACAACGGGAGCGTAAAATCTGGTGGATGCGTTTCTCTGCCAACGCAAGTCGTTATTCTGTTGTTCCATTCGATATTTGTGCTAAGGAATACGATGAATACAAAATTGCCAATGAAAGCAAATCAATATCAATCAAAGCAAATTTTCCTTTTGGGTTAATCGATATGGAATCAATTACGCTGGTCCCTTTATACAATATTAATTCTTTAAATTCAAACATTTCTGAGGATTCCCTTAATATTTCATTATTGCGTTCTGTAATTGATTTGGATTTAATAACATGTGGTGAGTTCATTTATTATAGTTTATATTGTCATCTCAAATGCAAAAGGCCGTAAAAACACTTAAACATTTTTTTTCATAAAAAATTGAATGCAATAACAACTATTGTTGCTATAAACATTAAATTTGTGTACAAGATTTATATCCCAACATTTCGCCAGATATTGTCTATTTTGTAGCTTTTAAGGACTTTTTGCTGGTGTCTATATCGCTGATATCAACATAAATCGGTCCTTGAGACTACCTAACGAATGTAGTGTCTTCTAAGCAGAGATCCTAGAGATTAATTGTCAAACCCAGAATCGTATTTTAGTAAAGATTTTTGTTATGTCAAAGAAAAACTTTAATTACAAAGAAATTTCAATTCCACTTTAAAAACTGAAAGTAGTTTCATTGCGAATAAATTATTCGTTTCCTTTTTCTGAAGAAGCAAAAATACGAAAATAATTCCTCTTTCGAGCTAAATTCTTTGACAAGTCTGATAATTATAACAAAATTACAAAGTAAAGAGTTATTAATCATTTAAAAAATTAATAATGTTATGTTATGAAATGTAAAATTAGATTGAGGATACATATGATCCAAATATTGATCAAAGCACAACGGGATTTTGACATCATCCTCATACATTAGAACTTTAGAAAGATCATTGATAAACAGCGAGAACATAATTTAGAAGTTTGTTAAACTTAACGAAATTAGTCAATCACTTTCATAGACAGGTTGAAAATTCAAGTCGATCACCCTAAAAGCTACATCATACATACATATTTCCAAATGAAATATATATCTCTCATATAGAACCATTGTTATCCCTATCACTCATTATTTTTTAAAATTAGCTCTAATTTTAGACGCCTGTCATTACGGATCACGCAACAGAATTAATGCACTGATGTTAAATCGAAAATTGGTTCCATATCAAATTCTACTTGCTACTTTGCATCGAGATGGTAAGTGCTTCACAAAGTTTAATATTGTAAATTTGAAGATCTATCAACAAACTATTTCAGACAAAATTATTGAAGAATTGGCCTTGCATTTGAAACATGTTATAAGTAAAAGTGGTCTTCGACTTTATAATAAATCTATACATTCAAATACTCAATTAGAACTCCAAAAACATTTGATGTATTTCGACAATCTTGGCATACCGTATGCGTTAGTAGTTGATGACGAATCATCTAAAAGTGGGCTAATCAAGCTGCGCAGTCGTGACACAACACTCTTTGAAACAATTCACATAAGCGACATACCAACATATTTATTAAACATTTTTAAAAATAAATCTTGTTTATAAAAATTAAAAATTTATCTTTTATATGGTAAATATGTATATTTATATTTAATTAATGAATTTTTTTTATAATTTTTAGCAAAACATTTCGCTACTGATCAGCGAATGACAAAAGCAGTAAGCAAAAGCATCATACAGTAGTAAACATACATATTGTGTATGTATCGTCAAATAAATGCTCCCCGCCAGCAACACAACTAACTTTAAAAGCATTTATCAACTATTGTTGATAAAAAAGTCGAATAAAACAAGTAGGAAAGTATAGTCGGGCATGGCCGACAATATAATAACATGAGTATATTCTTAAAATTTTTATTTTTCATAGTGAAACTTTTATGTTGAATTTCACCTTAATTCTAAAGTATTTAAGCAATTTATTGATAAAAAAAACAAAATTTTCTTAATGAGGCTTTATATTGGGTAAAGGATATAATTTTAAATAACAGTTAGTTTTGTTGAGTTGCAATGCGATATAAATGATTACAAGTTTAACACATTTTTTTAAGAGCCGATTATTACGAAAATTAAATAACAGTTTGTTTTGTTGAATTTCATTGCGATACAAATGGTTACAAGTCAATTTTAGAAGGTGGTTTGTATGAGGGCTAGGGTCAAATAAGGGCCGATCATTCCGAAAATCTGCAGTGTCATAATATAATAACCGTACAAATCGGGAGGTACGGTTGTATGGGAGCTAGGTGAAATAATGGACCGATTTCAACCATTTTCAACATGCTTGGTCCAAATTTCATCAAATTATCTTGAAAATTGCGGCCTGTATCTTGCGCACAAGGTTCACATGGACAGCCGGACGGACATGTCTTAATCGACTTAAAAAATGATTCTGAATCGATCGGTATACGTTAAGGTGGGTATTGGACCAATATTTTTGTATGTTACAAACATCAGCACAAACGTATAATACCCTCCCCACTATAGTGGTGTAGGGTATGAAAATTGTAACTTAATCACTGGTGTAGAGTAAAATAAACTATAAATTCCAGCTTGTTTTAATTGAAAATAGCTGAGTCAACCAATACTGTACCAACAACGAAAATGTGATTATAGGAAAACAATACGTTAGTCACCAAATATTGATAATAAATGAGTCATACCAAATTAGATATATGTTTTTATTTAGCTTCATTTATTAAATCAACATCAATTATTGCCAAAGAAATTAATACTTTAGATTTTTAGATTATTCATGGAATTTATAACACTTGTGTCAATATCCCATATGACTAACTGACCATCTACTCCTGAAGTACTTATTCGTGTACAATCTAGCTTTTCACCAGTGTAGAGTCGAATACACGTTATGGCATTCTGATGGATAGTATCGACAAAGGTATCCGAATTTTCAGTTCGCAAATTTCGATCAAGAGATTGAAAAATCCGCATTGCTGATATACCACTAGACTCCTTTTTCTGAGACTTGTCCAACTTACTAATAAGAATCAGTTTTTCATCTTGCAGTCCATAAACCAAAGGTATACAGCTATGTCCAGCAACCACAATAGACACTGGAGATATCCATTCACAAGCCAAAAACGGTAAATATTCTGTTTTGCAACGAATTACATTATTTGAGTTCGTAGCATCTGCTACACTAATGCAACTATCATGCCCCACCCAACAGATTTTGTTACCATCACTAGAAAAACTGACATTATTAATCCATCCTCCTCCTGAGCTAGAAGAATTTTTAAACTCAGCCATCAAGTTGCCCAACGGCATACGATTTCCCCAAGGAGTTGGAGTCGGTTGATCTTCAATGTCCTTAATATATGCAGAAAAAACACGCACCTGGATAAAATTAATTATACAATATAACACCGACACTATTATAACAACAAACTATACATACCTTATAGTCGGTAGACCCAGCCACTAAAAGAACATTGTTTGGATGCCAGTCCAATGATGTTATGGTAGATCTAATAGGCTTTTTTATATGCTTGGAAACCCACCAATCATTTTCAGATTCGAAATAACATACAGATATAAGACGAGCTCCAGAACCAACAGCAAACTTATTCTCGGCAGGAGACCACTTGACGCATGTTGCAGCCCTATTAATACGCAACAAAACCAACGTTGGTTTCCACTTCCCGTCTTCACTTTGTTGCCATACGTAGGCATTACGATCGGCGGCGCAACTTACAATACGGTTAGTATTTTTGGCCCAGTCAATCCCCATTACTCTCAAATCGTGCTGATTTAAAATGTCCATCAATTTCCAATCATTGCCATCCCTTTTGTAAATGTGGATTTCATTGTTGTTTGGCGACAGAGCAATTTCTAAATTATTAATGTATGAAATCAATGGAACCATGTATTTTTATTCAGCCCACATTTGAGTACTTACGTGTCTTGTCTTTGTTCCAAGCATGACAGGTTATCGGGGCTACAGAACCTCCGAATGTAAATCTTTCAGTCATTATTATTCAGACGTAAACAATTAGAATACAAAAAAGTAACACAAGCAATCGCGGACTCTGGGCAGTCTACACGATTATTTTTTACTAAATTATGAAATATATTTTGTCACAGCAATTAGACAAACTTATTGATGACAAATTGCAGCCGCTCCCGTTCTTCAAAGCTCTTCGACGACAATTATAAATAAAAACGGCGGCTAAAACTAGAAATGACTGCAGCGGCTTAAAATTGACTGTATAAAGTTAATTACAATAAGAACCACAGCCGCTTTCGACAATAACCCTACAAGAAATGTATGACCGAAACTAATACATACAAAATGATTTTACTAACACACTTGCAAGGCGAATTCATATAAGGTGGTGTTAATCAATCAGCTGATAATTTTTTTCTTAATTCGCCTGATTTACCTAGCTGTCAAAGTTTGTTATTGCTTACATTTTTATATTTAAAAATTTCCGTTAAACAGAGAAAAACTTCGTTAATATTTTGAATAATTTATGTAAGAAATCTGAAAATACCAAACATCTCGTAAACAAATATCATTTTATTTAAATAATGGCATTATTGGTATGTATACAAATATGTTATTTAAGAGAAATATTTTTTCTATTAAATGTTAACATATTACAAAATATTGTTTTATATTTTATATAAAAATTGTGTAGATAACGTGATTAACTAAAAAAAAATCTCTTCCGGAACACTTAATATTAAGAAACGCATACGAAGTATTTACCCGGCTGGCGGCAACTGACTTCTACGTTATGGCTTAATTTAGAAATCTATTAAATGTTAACAAATTAAACAATATTGTTTTATATATACACTATGTTGATAAAAAGATTAACTGAAAAAAGTTTGTTCCGGAACGCTTTATATAACAAAACCCATATGAGGAATTTACCCGTCCCGCGGCTGCACCATTATGGCCAAATATTGAAAATTACTCCGCCGGAGTAGAATTATACATTCGCAACAAGTATTCATTCCTTCGTAATATAATATTTTCATGAATTCTCCGTACATGTGGTTTTTGACATTTACGAAAACCAAAAGCAAAAACAAAATACATGGGAAATGTTGTTGTTGCAGAACTGCCACCACCTTATCTGAATTCGCCATTTTAGCAATTTTTCTTTAAAAATTGCTAAAAAAAAATTCCATCAATAATGACGGTCAAATTAAGTAGTGTTATTGGATCCGATTATGGCCTTTGGCTAGGATTCTGTATAAGAATGAATAAACTAAACTAAACTAAAAAAATGACCGGTAAAATTATTGTTGATGTCCTCATTGTGTGATAGAGGGTTTCATTTGCATATGAAAGTGTGAAACAACTTCATTTGACTGTTACTGTGTTTTCCGTCGCATAAATCAATTATTTCCGTGAAAGCCAAAGATCAAGAAGCGAAAAATTAAAAAAATTAAGACTAAAATTATTAAAAATAAACTGAATTTAAAAATTTGTGTTTTATTATAAATTGGTACAGCCGTCAGATTTGACGGATAAATTCATCAAGTGTGATTTGTCAACTGTGATGAATATATCCATAAAGAATGATTAGTCAATCGTGACTAACATTTCCATTATCCTTGGTTGGTAAAAAAGCAAAAGAGTGAGCAGCTCAAATATAAGTTTTAAGATCGGTAGAATTCATAAGTGCAAGGGAGATGCAAAGTTCACATGTAAACAAAAGTTTCCATCAAAATTTTCATATTGGCCTTAAGAACTTGATAGAAACTTTGTTCTACGCAATGATCGATATTTCCTTCACTAGTGTCAGTCAAATGACCGGTCAAATGACTGTCACTGTTCTTGTAGGGAAGTTTTCATACATTTTGTAACTGCCGGACCATGATGTAATAAGTAAGGTGATAGCGTTTAGGCAACAACCGCAACAAACACAATATTTTTTGTTTGTTTAGAGTATGGGTTTTGTCAAAATGAAATTTCTAAAATTGAAAAATTATAAATATTGGAAAGAAAATTTTTGTGTATTTCACAATATTACATATATCACCGTCGTTGCATTTGTTGTTGTTGTAACAGCTTAAACTATACAATTTTAATCCGGGGGTTCTGTATTTAGGTCCAAGCCAAGAAACTGGGCTACTTCAATGGAATTAGTCCATAAATCCATTGGGCTAAGTGAAGTAGGGTGGGCTGGACAGTTGAATATGTGGTGGGTATCATGGGGACCCTGTCCACAAGATGGGCATATATTGGGGACGGCATGGTCTATGCGGGACCAGCAGGCGTTGAGCCTGTTGCTCCATCCCGATCTCAGTTGTGCCAGAGCAACTCTTGTTTTCCGCGGCAGGTTCTTCTCTATTTCTGCTATGGGCGGTGGGCGACCTCCAAGAACGACATTCATGCGGTAACCTGAAACCGCGGTATTGATGGCGTCTCTATGAATGTCGTTCAAAGTTGCTGTATACGAAGTCCGATCTAAGGGATCCTGAACATAACTTCGTATGCTCTCTTCGTATACACGAAGGTCCTTCCTGACATGCCTCGGGGGAGCATCAAACTGTGTGATGTTAAAGTTGGGATGACTCCTCCGGTGACATCCCAGGAGGAACTGTTTAGTCAGCATGACATTATGTTCCTTGACTGGGAGAACCTTCGTTTCCTCATGTAGATGGTGTTCTGAGGTTATTTGCATGCAGCCCGTTACAGTCCTTAGGGCGGCATTTTGGCAGCTTTGAATATTTCTCCACTGGGTATCACTCAGCGATGGAGACCACACTGGAGCAGCATAATTGACCACTGACCGGCCAATAGTTTTATAGGTAGCCAACAAGGTTTCTTTGTCCATTCCCCAGGTGCTGCCGGCTAGCGCTTTGAGGACTTTGTTTTTACTTCGCAATTTGTGCGTAATTGCAGTGGCATGAGCTGAGGAAGTAAACAGGCTGTCAAATCTTTGGATGGTTCACAGTCGGAATTTGGTTTCCATCGACTACGACGCCTAAGTTCAAGTTTACCTCCTTCGTCCAGGTGGTTAAAAGTGTAGCTGAAGATTTCGCTGGTGATAGTTTCAGGTTACGTCCAGTGAAGAAGTTGTGTATTTCTCCGAGATAACCATTCACTCGATCGCATAGCTCATCAACTTTTTGGGACCGTCGCCATAATGGTACAGTCGTCCGCATATGATATCACTTCCACACCTTGTGGAGGTGTGGGGAGTTTAGAGAGGTAGAAATTAAACAATAGGGGGGATAAGACACCGCCCTGTTGTACTCCCTGTTTAACTCTGCGGGTTTTGGAACGTTTGTCTCTAAACTCAACGAACGACTGACGACCACTCAGATAATTTACAATCCATCTCTTCAAGTTGTTGGGCATGGTGGACTGCAGGATGTCCTGGAAGAGTGTGGCATGGCTGACTGTATCGAAGGCTTTCGATAAATCTAGCGCCACTAGGATTGTCCTTTCACAAGGCCTCTGCTGGTTTAAGCCTTGTGAGATCTGAGTGGTTATGGCGGTTAATGCTGAGGTGGTGCTGTGCATCTTACGGAATCCATGCTGGTGGCGAGCTGCTGTAAGATGGCAGGACAGCAGGGAGGAGGAGGCGCCTCAAGAGTCTTCGCGACTGGTGACAGGAGGGAAATCGGCCTGTAGGATTGACCCTCTGTCGCGTTCTTCCCTGGTTTCAGTATCGGGATGACTCTACCCTTTTTCCAGGCATCGGGTATTATCAGGCTGCTCATTGACAGGTTAAAAACCATTGTCAAGTACACGACTCCCCGTTCGCCAAGGTGTTTCAGCATCAGCATGGATATGCCGTCGGGGCCAATCGCCTTAGATGGTTTGGCTGCGTTGATGGCCACTGCCACTTCAGACGGGGTGAAAGGTTGTGGTATGTTCGAGACTGGAAGGTTGTGAAGTTTGCGAAAAACACTTCGTTTCGCCTTATCTCTCTCTGGGTGCTCAATAAAAAGTCGGCAAAATGCACGCGAGCACCGTTCAGGATCGGAAATAGTGGTATCTGCAAACTTAATCGCGACCCTGTCATCCTTCTTCGTCGGGTTGGAGAGAGACCGAACCGTAGACCACATCTTACTAACACCTGAGCTCAAGTTGCAGTTCTTCAAATGATCTAACCATTTATTCCGCTTGTCCTCATTTACCAACCTGCTGATATCATGATTCAGCTGGACAATACGTGGGTCGTCGGGGTTGATAATTCTGAGGTCATCGCGTTCATCTGCTAGTCTCGCTGCCTCTGCTGGGAAGTGCGGTCGCACTAAGGATAGTCGACCAGCAGGAATAAAGCGGGCTACTGCTGCGATGATGGTTTCGCGGAACTTGCTCTCTGCTTGGTGTACGTTGCTAGGAGCTGGAAGATCATTGAAGATGCGATCAATGAATTCTCTGAAGCCGGGCCAGTCTGCTTTCTTTTGGTTTATGTAGAGACCGCGTTCAGAGATGATAAAGTCATTGGGTCGATCCAGACAAATGATTATGGGTAAGTGGTCTGAGGCTAGAGAAACTACTGCTCTCCACGTTGCGTAGTTTATCAGACCAGGGCTCGCTATTGTGATGTCTGGAGAGCGAGAGAGGAGTTGCATTTAAATTGTATTTGCAGAAGAACAACGTCTTATTATATATAAAGCACTCATGTGATATTCTTCATTTGGAATTTGATTTGAATTTTTTTCGTTTGAAAACACAAATTTAATTTTTATGTTAGAATAAAAATAAATAAATTATATTTGACAAAACCCAGGCACTTTTACAATAAACAAATAAAAATCAGCTGCTTTGATGATTTCACCTTACTTTGTGCATCCTGTGCCGGTCCACACTAGGAAACTTTTTTGGGAAACTTTTGATTTTGCTTGAGAGAGAAAGAGAAGGAATATCATTCATCTCTCTCATGGTACGGAGTTTCCCGTACTCGGAAACTTGTTTTGTTTTGTTATTCTTCTCATTCGTACAACAACAAATCAATGCAATTAATACGTAGTTTCTGAAATAAAAGTTTCTATGTGTGGACTTTAGGAAACTTCAAAAGAGAATTAAGAAAAAGTTTCTCTGCGAAAGTTTCCTAGTATGGACCGGAACTATGGAGACCAAAATATCGTCTTGTGGTTGGCGACATTGTGGTTGAGATATATTCTATTTTATTTAGACCTGTTTCACACTGGGAAACATTTTTGTGTGTGCGAGAAAGAGAATGAAATATCAACCATCTCTTTCTCTCACACACAAAATCAAAAACAGGGTTATTATAAATGGAAGATATTAAATGAAATGCATATAAATAAAAACAGACGTATTTTATTCAGAATCATTTTTTCATCATTTCTTTCTTTTTTTCATCATCATTTCATAAAAATAATTTTAAACAAAACATCATTTTGCTTTGATTTTTTTCTTATAAACTTTAATAAATGTGGTATGTCGACATTCGCTTAATTTTAATTAGTCACTCGCTCTTTTTGTGTGATTTCTTGACAGCGATTCCAATTGTAATTAAAGGTGCTTTTAGACGACATGTATATTACATATGTACTGTCACTTTTTTTATCCATATGTAATTACGAATGTATGTCAAAATTGTTATTTCACATGCGAATCATAATATATCAGACGGTATGTCTAACTTTTACAGATGGAAATTTTGACAGTACATATGTAAAATACATGTTGTCTAATAGTACCTTAAGCTGTAAGCCTGCAAAGTTTTTAGCAAAGTCTTTAAGTACTGGTCCATACATCATTGAGAAACATATTCCTAATTCTCTTCTAAAGTTTACATACACCTCATTTACACGATGATTTTTTCATGTGTGCCCATATGGTGGGAGTTGAGCGAGTATGCTCGTTCATAGTGTTTACTAGGGTTTTCAAACGATAAATCGTCGATCGGTTAATCGATCAATTTTTGACGAATAAATGAAAATTGCCAAATTACATTTTTTATGTATTAACTCCTTAATTTCTTTTCTATAATGAAGAATATTTATTGGTTGATTTTTATAACAATACTTCAGAAACATTGTAATAAGTTGTTCTGATTTACCTACTTTTAGAAATTACTGAAAAGGAATCTTGAAAATAGTGGCATCTTTACTTCTACATCCAGTTTTGAAGAACAGTGTTGTGTTTCTAAAGTATTTCTAAAAAGTTCTTCAGCAATACATAGTTATACTCTAGTTCATTGGAACGAATGAATTCTGGAACTCGTTGATAAATCTCAAAAACATAAATTAAATTAATTTCATTATATAGAGGATGATTTCACATGAAAATAAAAAATTTCTAATATTTGAGAAAAAACTTGATTGACAAAAACTTAGAATTTAATTTTAAGATGTGGAAAATTATAAGTTTTATATTTAAGTTTTTTTTATTATCAAAAAAAACATCCACTTTCCTTTTATTCGATTAACCGAATAATTTTGAATTATCCGATTATTAACCGGCCAACTTAAAACCTCAAATAATTATTTGTATAATAACCCGAATAAGACAAAACCCCGAATAATTGAATACTTTACTGTTTACTCATGTAATAATAATTACGTATCTTTTTAAATGAAAACATTAAATTTAACATAAAACAAGTAAAAGTGCTATATTCGGATGTGCCGAATCTTATATACCCTTCACCATAGTGTATTTTAAACATATTAGTTTTATAAATTTTAAATTTCCGTCTACATTATTACTAAACCAAAAGAAAAACAAAATGAACAACAACAACGCTAAACGAAATAAAAAACAAAATTCACAAGGCATCTAAAACAACAGACATTTATACACACATAACGAAAAACACAGAAAAACAAAATAAACAACGCAATAAAACCAACCTACATCAAAATATACGAACAGAATTTACAAAAACAAAATACACAACTCAATGACGCCAACAGCATAAAAAATACACAGCTGAATAAAACAAAAAAAAAAACATCTACACACGCACATGTACATCTTTATCCAATTCACAGTGTTGTTGTTGCTTTTTTAACAAAACATGAAAAAATGTGGCTTTTTTGATGAAATTTTCAGAGGTTGTCTCGGATTTTTGCTCATATCTCCGGAATGACAAAAAAATAAACAAGTCAGTTTTAGTGACATATTGTGAGGATAAAAGACATAATGTTTTTGTCGACCATGACTACTTTCAAGTGGGCGGTGCTCCAAAGTTTAATACATTTTTGTCTATATATCGTAAATACTTTGAATCAAACTAAACATCAACAAGTAAGAGTGTTATATTCGACTATGCCGAATCTTGTATACCCACCACCAAACCGGAATGCTCTCCTATAAACATTAGGTTGATATTATTATGAGATTTTGGCTTGTAAGAAACTTACTTCTGTGTATCAAACTTTATAGCTTTACTCGCATTTTTAAGGCAGGTATGTGGGTTTTAGCCAATTTCTGAAGGGGGTAGGGTTAATTGTGGACCGACCCACATTAAATTCGGTAGAAAGATTTATGCCCATAAGGAACTTACTTAAACTCGTATTTTCAAGCCAATATTAAGCGTCATTACAAATAAATAATTAAAAAGGATTATACATGTAAATTGCGCGTTACAAAACAAAGTCCTGTTTTATATGTGAATTTCCAGGCATGCCTTTTTATAAATTTTCTTTTAAATGCAATACGTAAAATTTTTAATATTGTTACTTTTAATGAATGTAAGTATTGTCATATTTATAATTCTTAATGCATTAATTTAAATATTTTTGTTAAATATATTTGTTACTCATTATTATTTTTAAGTACGTATTTTATAAATTTATAAAAAAACGTTACTAAAATACTTTAAATTACATATGTATTTCTTTGACCTTTAACTGTGAAATTTAGATCATTTTGTTGTAATTTATTTTTTACTAGCTAATACCCGGTGTGCTTCGCTACCCCTATCTAAACTAAATATATAATTAAAAAAAATATTTATTTAGTTATTAAATGACATCCGTGTTAGTCAGATGGTAGCACCGGTCCTGTCTAATTCGCAAGTGACTGGAGCAACAACAACAAAACACGCAAGCAGCCGGCCTTAAACGGCAAAGATCAAAGGAAGAGTCCCCTTCGTTATAAACCATCCAGCCGACGACTAAACGTCCAAAGAAGGCGCAAACTGTCGTCGTTAATAGGCCTTTCAGTGAGGTTGCCAAGAATCCACTGGTAAGGGCTATTATCGACAGAAGCAATAGTGACGGGGCCATCTCTCAAGATAAATGGGGATCATCCGTCAACGAATGCTCGGGGTGTACTAGAAAATCCTTGAGGAAAATTCAGAACCCGCCCCCCAAAATGATGACGCTGGTTGGTTCCAGGGTCACATAAAACTGCTGGCTTGTTCGAATGAGCGCTCTGCGTTACTTCTCAAGCTAGCGATTGAGTCCCTTGGGGAAGTGTGGCCAGATGCTATGTTGGACGTGGTCCCGGTATGTGAAATTCCTCGCAGACCGAGATCCATTGCCAGCCCCATGACCCGGCGGAGATTCTGGCGCTCCTTCACAGCGGAAACCCTCATCTACCCATGACTGGAAGGTGGTGAAGGTTTCCGAACCGATAGGAACGATCAGAAAGGCGATTGTGGTCCTTAATAAGGAGTCCGTATCGCCACTGCAAGAGTGCGGAAGCAAAGTATACTATGGCTTTGATAGTATTATTTTCCGTATCTACCACAGTGACGATAAACGCAACGCCGCCGCCTCTTGGGTAAAGCTAGAGGTTACGCCCAAGAAGGACGATGAAAACATCGACGATCCCGATGTTTCAGAAGACGGGAATAACTCTCAATCGACCACAGGTCAATTGGGAGAACTCCTCGGCGATCTGAAAGTGTCGGAGGACGCCAACACCCTTTTGGATACTGATCCGGAAGATGTCGACGTAACCGTCGTTTATGATCCTTCCGTTTCTCATGGGTGCAGATGCAAATGCGCACCACACGGTCTGGGGAAGCTCAGATATTAACTCAAGAGGTGAGTCTCTTTTAGATTTTCTATTAGATAATAACCTAGTAGTAGTAAATAGAGGTTCAGAACCTACTTTCATAGTTGCAAATAGAAAGGAGGTACTGGATATTACGGTTGTGAATGCAAACCATATTGATCTAGTTTAGGGTTGGAATGTCTCAAATGAATGCTCCTTCTCTGATCACTGCTTTATAGAATTCGAAATAGTGGTTCAAGCAAAGATTATAAAACCTTTTCTCAACAGAAGAAAGACGAATAGGAAGGTACATAAAGCGACCTTGACTGATATCCTTACTACTGCTCCGATGATAGAAAGTAGAAGTGACATTGATTTAGCCGTTTATCCTAAAAGGGGGAAAGACATCTCACACCAAGGCAAAAGACTTCAGACCCATCAGTCTGGCGTCATTCTTGCTTAAAACTCTGTAGAGATTAATTGATATCAATGCCAGGACATCTATTGACAAATTTCTACTCTCAAACTCTTAGCATGACTTCATGAAAGGTAAATCTGTTGAGACGGCTTTACATTCCCTGGTTGGGTAAATTGAAAAAATACATGAGTTATGGAAACTTCACTCTGGTTGGCTTTCTCGATCCCTTTCTCAATCCCTCTCTCGGATGGATGTGAACCGATCTGTTGTGAGTTTTGTAATGAACTTACTATCTGAACAGACTATTGTATCTTCACTGGGTGATACAACAATCTGTAAAAAAGCCATCAGGGGCACTCCTCAAGGAGGGGCGTTGTCCCCTATTCTTTGGAATATGGCAATAAATGATTAGACTTGACTCACTAGGTTTTATTACGGTTGCTTACGCTGACGATGTTGAGGTAGCGGTAACTGGTACGCATCTTGAGACTCTGTCTCAGAGATTAGAAGAAGCGCTGTAGATAATAAGCGGTCTCAGTGTAAACCCAGGAAAAACGGAACTTGTATTGTTCACGAACAAATACAAAATTCCTCAATTCTCCCTTCCACGTCTCAACGGCTAGGTTCTTACGCTGTCGGACAGCGCAAAATACTTAGGTGTTATTCTCGATTGAAAATTGTCTTGGAGTTTGAATTCATCTCCAGATCTTCCAAAGCCATTACGGCATTATACGTTTGTAGAAAGGCTATTGGCCTGCATTGGGGTATCAACCCAGGAAATGTGAATTGGCTATATGAGGCGTTGATTAAACCGATAATGATATATGGTGTAATTGTCTGGTGGTATGCACTTGACAAAACATCTAACAGAAATATTCTCACAAAAGTTATGAGACAATCTGCTCTGCTGAACTGGCTGCCTGTGGATCTTCTTGCTAAACAACTGGCAATGAATACTGCAGCCAGACTAAGTATTACAAATAGATGGAGCTACGGTTCCAGAGGTCATGCAAAGATTGTAGATCTTCTACCAAACCTACATCATGCTATTGACTACCATATTCCGGAACCGTGCATTTCGAGGAACTTCCGGCATAGTTTAGTCTATGATTATAATGAATTAGTACCTGAAATTGTAGAAAGATTTAACGTATATATAGATGGCTCTAAAACAACTAAAGGTGTCGGCGGTGGCATATTGATTGAAGAATTAGGGACGAAAATCTCTTTTCGACTCGACGACGAATGTACTATTTTACAGGCTGAAATCTCAGCTATAAAAAAGGCATCTAATTTGCTTAGGTATTATCGGATATCCAACAGAGATATCCGAATTTATACTGACAGTCAAGCAGCTATCAAATCCCTGATAGAATGCCGTCTCTAAATGAGATGGCGAGACATTCAAGAATTACACCCGTTTGGGTCAAAGAACACGGGGATATAACTGGCAATATTACTGCTGACATTTTGGCAAAAGCCGGCACGAGGATGACCATACTGAATATAGACCAGTTCTGTGGTGCCCCCTTAACGGTCATCAAGAAACAAATATTTGATTATTGCTTTAGTTCAGCTCAGGAACGGTGGTCTCACACTTGCTCGATAGCTAGGTTACTGTGGCCTCTAATGGATTCTCACAAAACATCCTACATTTTAGGGCTAAACAGAATATATCTCAGCGCTCTGTTATCAGTTCTTACCGGTCATTCAAAGTTCGAAAACCATGCTAGACGTATTAGTATTCCATATAATGACTTTTGTAGGAGCTGTCAAAATGAAGAAGAGGAGGAAACAATTACTCATCTGCTGTGTATCTGCCCGGCCTTGTAATCGCTCCATCATTAGGCGCTTGGTTCATCTCACTTTTCTGATCTATCTGATCTGTCAGATGTTCAACCTGGGTGTAAACTAGCATTCTTGAAATTGTCAAAATGGGTGTGTAACTAAATACACACTATGATTTTTTCATGAAACACAGTCTTGATTTCATCTTTATGCGATATTCATTATTCTATGTTCTATATCTGTATCTTCACTACTGTCTCTATCTCTATTTTTCCCTTCCAAATGTTTTTCCCTTATCTTTTCTCTTTACAGACGTTACAAAGACTTACTCGTGTCAGAAAGCAGTCTGCATAACCTAACCTAGTTATTAAGTAAAGCAATTTTTCTTAACGGTTTATTATAATTACATTTTATGACAATATATTTTATTTAAATTCTGAAATAATACATTAATGATCTTTTACTTTTATTCTTAAAAATGTTTTACCCTCTAGAAAATTCTAACTACAACAGTTTTCCAGATTAACAATGTGTTACATATGAGTGTTGCCAAGCAAATTATTGCAAGTTTGTCTATTTCTATGCATCACTAATTTCTATCTATGAAAAATTTTAATTATCTAACAGTTTTTAAGATATACGAAATTTTGTTTTTAACTCATATATGTGGTGTCAAGCCCCCCATTATTTTCTAAATGTTCACTTGAATGTCAAAGATCTTCATGTAAAATTTAAAGATTCTGGCTGTAATAGATTCTTAGATATAGGAATTTTCCTTTTTAATAAATATGGGGGCTTCAAGCTCCACAGATGAAGGTCCGCCCTTTTTTCTCCAAAATGTTCAGATGAATATTAAAGTAATTTGTGCAATGTTTGAAGAATCTCAGTTAAACGAAATTTTGTATTTAATTCATATGGGAGGTACCATGTACCCCATTAGAAGTCCGCCCGTTATACTCTAAATGTTGAGATGATGTCAAAGTTTTTCAAGTAAAATTTAATGATTCTAGCTCTAATAGTTTCTCAGATATACGAATTTTTCTATTTTATTCATTTGGGAGATCCAAGCCCCCCCCGATGAAAATCCGCTATTTTTCCTTAAAAATGCTCAGATGAATTTATTTGTGCAGCATTTTAAGAATTATGTTCTTTTAGATTCCCAGATAAACGAATTTTGTATTATATTACTATGGGAGGTGCCGCTCCCCTAATGGGTAGTCCGCCAATTTATTTTCCAAAATATTGACATGGATGTTAAAGTTATTCGTGCAAAATTTTAAGATTCTAATTGTAATAGTTTCCAAGATTAACGAATTTTTGTATTTCATTTATATGGGAGGTACCACGCCCTCTAATGGTAATCCTCCCACTTTTTGTTAGAAATAATTATATTGACACTAAAGTCGCTCCGACAAAATTTGAGGATTATCTCAAATATACGGATTTAATATTTTCTTAATATGGACGTGGCACCTCGCCCACGCTTCCAGACATACATATATCTATCTATGTTCCAAATTTGAAGAAAATCCGTCAAGGCGTTTTGGCGTGATTGACGCACAAACACTTACAAAGAGATTTATAATTTATATTAGGACTAGCTTTTTGTACCCAGCGTTGCCCGGGATTTTAAATGATTTCTAATATTAAATCTATAGATCAATTAATATTGTCTTTGCTTTTTACCCCTAAAATTAATATGTCGAAATTTAAATTTACATTCAAATTATATAATTCAGAACAATTTTCACAAAATTTACCAAAATCACACATTTTCTCCCTTTTCAAAAATCTTTTTTAGCAACAAAGCAATAAAAAATTTTAATACATAAGATTCCGGATTTTTAATAACTTTCTCCTTTAAAGCATGTTTTAAACCATGTCGCCCCTACACATACTGTTACACATTCATTTGTTTTGGTAGAACAGCAGAGAACAAAATGTAACCTAAAATAAAACTGTACTAATAAAATGACTGCAAACTAAAAAGTATATTTTAATTGTCAAATTGATATCATGAATTTTGACAGACAGCGTACATTAAAGTTCATATATAAAAAATTATCAGATGTGCTCTCATTCACCTACATAAATTCGGCATTCTCAAAATTTTGTTGTTGTACTTCTGTGTGGATTTTAAAAAAGTTGAATACAAATCTTACTTCGATAAATGCTGATCAGCAACTGAGTTGATTTTTTTTTTTGCAAGTTGAGAGATAATTAACTAACACATGCTCAAATAACATAATACACAAGTAAGCTTATATTGTGAGTCAACGCAACGTCAGCAAAATATTCTTGGCCTATCTCGCGGGACAGGAAATCGAGATTTTGGGCAACATTGCTTTAAACTCATCAAAGCATTTGAAACGGTACTTTACTAAAAATTGAGAAGGCTAAAACCAAAATATATTTCCTTTTAACTGAGTGTAATAGGCCAATTAAACTCAAATCATAAGTGATAATTAATGAACCAGGTCTAAGGTTTCATTACATTACGTTAATGAACAGCTGTTTTTTTGCAAACAATACTTTTGTAAAATGGAAAATTTTGCAAAAATGTTAAATATACATTTAAAACAATAAAAAAAAGAAAATAAATCAGAAAATTGCAATTCACTTAAAATATTAAGTTTTTATTTTTCCGAAATTATTGTTTTATTGTTTTTGTTAATTCTCACTTATGATTTGAGTTTAATTGGCCTATTACACTCAGTTAAATTAAGATAATAACTAACTTTACTGATAACTGAAAAACACGAAACATATATTAAACCAGGTTTAACCAAAGAATAAAGATTACGTTTATCAGAAAAACTCGCCCTAAGACGTAATTGCATCAAAAAATGTAGCAAAAATACAAATATTTCCTTTGCAGTTAAATTTATCAAAATATTGATATTTATAAATTCAAAATTCTCACAAATTTAAAAACTTTATATCATTTTAAGATTACACAAAAAAAAATTGTTCCTTTTATGTAATTTTTAGTGAATAAGGGGGTAAGTTTCTTAATTGAAAAAAAATGTATAATTTTACCGCGTTCCGTATTTCGTCCCTTTTTGATTTTTTGGAATAATAATATAACCAATTGAAACTTCTAAGTAAAGATACATTTCTGTTTAAAATTTCTTAAAGTCGGCCAGCCATTTAGGTGTGGACGTTATGAATAACATGAAACTCCCCTTTTTAACTATTTTTATTTACTTTTCCTAAAATACTTCTCAAGTATTTGCATGTTTCTGAAAAAGTACCTAAACTACACATAATTAAGAGAATGAGAGCTTGGAATTATTTTGTAAAAAATAATGGGAATTTTAATAAAGGTGAATAAACGACATAAACTCCTAAACAAATGTAATACCCGCTACTTCATTAATTCTTAATATACAAGCCTATTTACAACATTATTCTGTAAATATTTTCAATTAATTGACCCGAGAGCAATGTTCAAAAATAATAGGTTGTGTTTAAATTTTTTCCAATACTATTCATAAAAAATCCTAAAATTTTAATGTTTTGTTATTTATAATACAGTACACTGAAAAGTGGTGAAGTCACTACACCAAAAACACTAAAAAAATTTACAAACTTTTCTTTCAGACCATGGAATGCAAAAACACAAAGTGAAGTAGTGTTAGTTTTTTTGACTTGTTTCTACAATTTTCCAGTTTTCGACCTTTTTCGACTTATCGACCTTTTCGACTTATCGACTTTTTTCGACATTCGGACTTTTCGACTTTTATTAACAAAGTCAACTTTTCGACTTTTATTAACAAAGTCGACTTTTCGACTTTTTTCACAGACGATAGTCGACTTCGATTTTTCCACTTTTTTCAACAAAAGTCGATTGTTCGATTATTCGAAAGTCGATTTATAGAACCCTAATAGAGACATTTTCTGGCTTTTCCAATTTTTTTTTAAATGTCCTTCTAAAAATCATGCATTGAAATTATTTTGGAGGTTAACATTTTACACTGGTTCACACTGGGAAACTTTTGTAGAGAAACTTTTCATTTTGTGTGTGAGAAAAAGATACGGTTGATATTTCTTTCTCTTTCTCTCACACACAAAAATCAAAAGTTTCTCTACAAAAGTTTCCCAGTGTGAACCAGGTCTAACAAAATAAAACAAGTTTCCGAACGGGAAACTCCGTACAGTGGGACTCGATTAGGCCTGGTTCACACTAGGAAACTTTTTGATTTTTGTGTGTGATAGAAAGAAAAAGAAATATCAACCATCTCTTTCTCTCACACACAAAATTAAAAGTTTCTCAACAAAAGTTTCCTAGTGTGAACCAGGTGTTACTCGAGTGCATGATTGAGGGTTGCCACTTGCAACCCTTAATTCTCTTTTGAAGTTTCCTAAGTGTCCACACATAGAAACTTTAATTTCAGAAACTACGTATTAATTGCATTGATTTGTTGTTGTACGAATGAGAAGAATAGCAAAACAAAACAAGTTTCCGAGTACGGGAAACTCCGTACCGTGAGAAAGATGAATGATATTCCTTCTCTTTCTCTCTCATGCAAAATCAAAAGTTTCCCAAAAAAAGTTTTCTAGTGTGTAGTAACAAATTTTTTTATGAAGGGCATTTAAAAAGAATGGAGAAAAAAACTCTGCGACATGTCCCCTCAGCTAAAAGTGCTCTAAATGCCGGTCCAACTAGGAAACTTTTCTCGGGAAACTTTGGATTTTGCGTGATAGAGAAAGAGAAAGAATATCATTCATCTCTCTCGCGGTACGGAGTTTCCCGTTCTCGGAAACTTGTGTTGTTTTTTTATTCCTCTCATTCGTACAACAACAAATCAGTGCAATTAATACGTAGTATCTGAAACAAAAGTTTCTATGTGTGGACATTAAAGAAACTTCAAAAGAGAATTAAAAAAAGTTTCTCAACAAAAGTTTCCTAGTGTGGACAAGGTGTAAGAGCTGGCATTTTATAATTCTTAATGTTTTGTTTTAAACGAATCAATATCTTTATTTATTAAATATTTGTTAAACTACAAATCATATTGTAGTTATTTATTTTTTACACTATGTAACAAAATTTGGGTCTTCGAATCTTTCCCAGAAAAAAGACCAACGAGAAACGAAAGTACACAATTAATAGACCCAATTTCCCAAAGGGGTTTAAAAAGTTAGCTTATATTGTTAATTTATGTGCATTCTGATTTTTTTTCAGTAAAATTTTCCCATATGTAATATCAAAAAAATTTCTGCATGATCCTTTCTGATTTTGATGAAATTCGATACAAACATTCCTTTCAGACATTCAAAAGTTCTCCAAAATTTATTTACGATTATGGTTTTATCGAGGTTCAAATTTCATATTTCTAACAGTTTTTTGAAAAAAGATTAAATTTTAATGTCCGCTCCGGGACTACCCGATTCTCAATCGGCCAAAGATTGCCAACTCAGCAACAGCTGTATCAACCGGAGTTTTTTTACATCCAGTTACAGCCAAACTGTTACAGCATCAACTTCCGTACAAATTTAAAATTTTTAATTTTATTTTTTGATAAAACAAATTTAAAATTTTTTAATTTTATTTTTTGATAAAACAAATAAAATTTGTACATTTCTAGTAGAGTATTTACTAACAACTATTAAAGAAATTAAAGCCCACAAAGTATAAACATTAAGAAGTTTCCATAAATTCTACTTCTTCTTCGCTTCTTTGAAAGTTCTTTTTTTGCTGGGTATAGTCGATTTTAAGACGCCGTCGACATTTTTAGTGTCAGCTGACCACCGTCGTTAATGTATGTCGGCGCAGGGGTCTGCCAAAAAATGCAATTTGTATGTTTGGATTTTTAGTTTATTTGTTTTACGGTTTAAAATTTTTTACATATTGAGAAGATAAAAACGATAGTAAACAACTATGATCGACATTTTGGAAAACAAATATCCTTGTCGTAATAGCTTCATTAAAAATCTTTTTGATTTGATTCCAAACAAGGAAGAATCATTTCCACCCGCAATTTTTGTTTACGGACATGCTGGAACTGGAAAAACTGCAATTATAAAAGATTTTTTGAGACTTATTAAAAAGGAGAAACAAATTAATTGCGTACACGTTAATTGTGTTGAGTGTTATACATCGAAAATCCTTTTAGAAAATACTCTAGAAGAATTAATTTGCGATAGTGGTGATCAAAATATTCGATGCGATACTCTGAAAGAATTTATAGAACACTTGAGAAGCGTTAACAACTATGAGCAAAAGAGCTATGTTATAGTTCTGGATAATGCCGACCGCTTACGAGATATGGATGGAAATATATTACCATCGCTACTCCGATTGCAGGAGATGGCAGGTCTTAATATATGTGTAATATTAATATCGCAAATTCCATTTGAAAAGTTTTACTCCAAGACTGGATTAACTGAGGTGATAACACTCCATTGTCCACAATATTCCAAGGCAGAAACATTAAAAATTTTAAGTACACAGTTTGAAATAGCTCGTCAAATGCTAAGAAGCCACATAAGAGCACAGGATATGGATAAAGAATTATCACAAGTTAACATTGTAAACGAAATAAATCATGATTTCTTTAATAATTACCTGAACATATTTTTGAGTGTATTTTACAAGGCCTGTCGCGATGTTCCTGAACTAAAAATAACGGCATGTAATTGTTTTATTACTTATATGGAACCAGTACTAAACAAATCTATTGATATAACTGATGTTTCAAAACTTTGGCGTAACATAGCGGCACCGTTACGTGCTGCATTATCACAGGTTTATATGCGCTACGATAAATCTGAGGTAAGTATAAGTTCAGTGGTTTACCGGTTTTACAAATACTGATTTTATCTAATCCGGTATTCAACGGACGGGCAATTTTTTTTCAACTGAGTACCTTATTTTAGCAATGAATGAGTAAATTTAGTACTCCATATAACAAATTATACAAAACGGGCACTAAATTTAATTAATTTCCAAAAGCTATTGAAATTAAGATTCTAAATCCAAATGGTTAGGTGCACAGTATTTGAAATATATTTATTTTTTAAAATCTTTAATTTTAGTTTGTTTCTAATTTTAACGAACAAAAATTTATACAATTTATAAATCTTTGTGATTTCATTAAAAATTTCATTTATCATTAAATCGTAGAAAAGTTGTTATTTTTTTACGAACGGACCTGACAATATATCATACGTTAAACTGGGAAGTTTTATATTTTTGTATAAGTTTTATATTTTTGCCTTTTATCAATTAACAACTTCTTAAAAGTAACGATATATACAGTATGGATTTCATTAATATGGCACATTTGATTTGTGTTTATAATAAAAGTTTAATTCCATTTCGCTCAGGGTAACCATAAAAAGATGCTTGAAACTTCGTTCCTTATGAGGTCCAAACATCCCTGTGGAATAGATAAGTTAGTAGTGTAGCTAGTATAAATAATTAAAGTGTTCGATTCGTTGCATTTTTATATAAACTATTACGTTACGAAACCCCACTTCGCTTTTATATTCGAGTTACAGCTAGGAATTCAGTAACCAAGTCAAACTCAACTAATGGTGTAATAAATGTTTATACTGACTACTCAAGAGGAGTGGATGAGTTGGTGGTGGCTTTTACATTGAATGATTGGAATCAAATCCTCTTTCAGGGTTTCTAATAATTGTAGTATTTTACAGGCAGATATATCTGCTATTAATCGAGTGATATATGTAATGGGGTATGTGGGGACAGAAAACATACATAATTTAGGATTTTCATGATTGTTTTTAACATTTGTCTTTATACTCATTGTGTTTTTTTAATAAAAACAATAAAATTTGCATTAAAAAATATAACGTATATTTTATAATTAAAGCCAAACTTACAACATTGTCAGTAAAATGTTCAGAAAAGGCATTAATGATAATATTAAAAGACAAAATTTTTATGTTTACACGGTTATTAGACATTTTGTGCAGATTTTACTGCCAACAATGTAAGATCTAAAAACCGTGTATACATTGCATTATTTTTTAATGAAATTAGTTTGTTTTTATTATACTCACACCACTTTAGAGCGGAGAGTATATTGTGTTTGTGATGATGTTTGTAACGCATAATAATATTGGTCCTTTAAGTATACCAAGATACTTTAATGCGTTTTTTAGCATGATAATGAACCAAAGCCATTGTCAATATTCACCTAATGGCAGTTGTACAACTTAAAATTTTTTTAGGAAAGCTGTTTTAAAAAACAAAGCAGCTGGCGATTGGCCAGGTTAAGGTGTTTGGAGCTCAAATGGAACAAAGATTTTCATACGAAGAGCAAAGAGTATGGTAAAATCTCATACAATTTGTAAAATAATCAGTGTAAAACAGAAAATGCACAGATTGCAAGTTTGCGGGTTTTCAAACATTTATGTATATGAAAATCCAGGGTTCAGAAATATTTATATACGAACACACTTAGCTCTGCCACAATTTATATTTGTAAATATTTAGATTTACAATTAGCAATGCACAACATATCATTTATGATGTGATTTGGATAAGTTTTGGACTCACAGACAAATTTTGTTTCTTTTTATTTTATTTTTTATTTTCTATTGAGTAATTATACGCTCAACACTATAGTGGGGAGGTTATTATGCGTTTGTGCTATTGTTTGTAATACCCAAAAATATTTCCTGAGCATATTTAGGTATGTCCGTCCGTCTGTGTAAATGTAAATCTTGTGTGCACGCACGTGAAAATTTTCCACAATACGGATAAAAACAGATGCTTTATTTTTGAAAAAATAATCCATATTTTAACATACTGTCATACGTCAATGTCCGACTATACATTCATACTTGTTTTTATAATATGTTTGTGTTTTTTGAATACAATTCGATTTATTTTTTCGGATAAATAAGTAAATATAATAGAAAACAAGTAAGTGTTCTATATTCGGCTGTGTCGAATGTTATATATCCTTCTCCACGGTGTGTTAAAAAACAGTTAGCACCAAAAAGTCTCCTTTTTATATAACTTATTGTAGGCTCTACATGCTTAATTTCATGTTTCTAGATTCAATATTATGGAAAATTCAAAAGAGTACCTTTTGAAAAACCAAAAAGTACCCAAAAGTTCTCTTTATGGGTTTTCACCCATAAGACTTTACATACTTAATTTCATGTTTCTAGCCAATAACAACACACTAGTGCTGCTGTTTTTTGCATATCTAACAGAATTATTAAGGATTCGGATCTCGCCGATATCTGGGGTCCTCTAAAAACTGATTTCAACAAATATACAGACAGACAGACATGGCTTAATCGACTCCGCTATCTATAAGGATCCAGAATATATATACTTTATAGGATCGGAAAATTATATTATAGAAATTACAAACGGAATGACAAACTTATATTTAGACTTCTCATGAAGGTGAAGGGTATTATTAATATCAATTTTCTTTACAGTTTCTGTAAACAATCAAGAGGTAATTGTCAGAAACAAAAAACTTCTTTTTATGTATAAGATTATTAAAAAAGAGGTTTTTATGAAAAGCTCTTAAGTATTATATAATTTGTTAACTGTTTTAGTTTTTGTTTAGAAAAAACCAAGAAAATTCGAACAAATATTTTTTTTTCCAATTTGCTTTAACATTTATAAAACATTGGTTACATTTGGTTTGAACTTTGCTGTATTCTGTGTAGAGCCAGACAACGCAAGAATAGTTGCTCCTAGTATGCATTCTTCGTTAAAAAGACACAACTCGTGGAATTTTAGCTCTCTTAGTCCTCTTTTACATTGAGACTTTTTCCCCCTGGGCTTTTCTCAATTTTCTTTTAAATGCCCTTCGTAAAATCTTGAATGTTTACATTGAGACTTTTAAGGCATGCCTGCTTTTTGAAGTTATGAATGTAAGAGTTGCCATTTTTATAATTCTTAAATTATTATTATATATATTTTATAAATGTATACATCTATTTCTTTAATATTTGTTATATTAAATATTGTTTTAATAATTTAAGTAAATAATTATATAAAAAAATTATAAAAAATACTAATATACTTTAAAAACGTTTTAATACCCATTGCATTTGAAAAAATAAATTATTTTTAAATTTGTTTAAATATCTAAAACAATTTAATTATTGCAAATGGCAACACTAATTCATGTCTGAGAATAGTCGCACACGATCTTTATGCTTTGAGAGCAGAATAGATATAAAGCAACTAGCAAAATAACGAACATGAAGGAAAAGCAATGTCGAAAAACTTCTCAAATTACGATTCGTGTGTGTCTTATTACTCCCTTTCTTCATTTCCCCCTTTGCCAAACTCGACACGCTTGCGTGCTCACCCTTGAGAAAAAGTCTCAATGTAAAAGTGGCATTAAAAGTAAGTTGCATACACAACTGTTGTGCTGATTTTTGTAAAATCAAACGACGGCACGTACTCACCACAACTTCATTATGTATTTGGCAGGTTTTGATGGAATATACATATAAGTTCGGGTACTTTCTAAGGCGCAATTTACATGAAGACTTTTCAGACGTCTGTTTTTCCCAATTCTCTTTTGAGAATCTTCAAAAAAATCATGAACATTTATACGGTGATTTTTTACATGCAACTATGCATGTCTTTTTTTGATGTTTAATTGTATAATCCTTTTTAATTACTTATTCGTAGTAAAAATAAAATGAAATTTTTAACATAAAAACCATTTAATTTGATTTAAAAAAAATTAATTACACGCTATAGTATTTTTTTAATGCAAATTTTAATGTTTTCATGTAAAAAAGACATAATTATTTATTTTACATGAGCATAATATCAACAGTACGAATCAGTTTAAAGAGGAATGTCAAAAACAATCATGAAAATCCCAAATCATGCTTGTTTTCTTACCCCCCATTCTTCTCTTCCCCGCTCACCACCAATCACCGACAAACATGAAAACAGACTTCTGGGCAAACATGAAAAAAAATCATCGTGTAAATTGGGTGTAATTCTTCATAACTATTTCTGGCTTTCTTGTTCGTATTTCTGCAAAAAATTGATGTAATTTTTGGATGCATTATAGCATTGAATGTATCCACAATTCCTAAGTGAGTGTGATTTTGACCTACAAATCGATTTTCTTGACAAATTTTTTGATGTCGAATCCGACGAAATTTTGGTGAATTTTTACTTCATGATGTTCCATCCTTAGCAACAAAATAATTTTCCCTCTCTGCCTACAATATCCGTATCTGCATCATTATTCGACTTCATTCTCATTGAGTCACACCGTGTTACAATTTGACGGGATGTGAAGTGGTTTCAACATCAGATCCCTCTACTTCTTTAAATTCTATTGTTATATTACCCTCGTTTGTGGAAACTGGTGGCGTAATGACTGCTGCCATTTCTTCTTTATCAGAGTCAATGTTGTTAACAAGGTAGTGAAAATATCTTATTTGTCCATCATATGAAAGCCTAATTTATGTGAAATGTAGTATTCATCGTCCAAAAAATTCATAGTTTCTTACCGGGACACTGTCCAACGCTCATCTTTATGTTCCATTATGGTTTTTGATGCCAGAATAATAAAATAAGAAAACATTAACTAAACAACAAACTCGAACATATCACGAAGAAAAATATTTATTCGTTTATTTAACCTTTTAAACGCTTTTAAAGTATTAATTAAAATTAAATACCCATATACCCAGCAAAAAAAGAATGAAGTTGTTCAAGAAGAAGGGGTATTTCGTTCGTCTGCGTAAGAAATAGTAATAAACCTATCGCATAGTTCGTTACGTACGACGAATTTCATCATTTTCTGACGACGTATTTTTCGGAAAAATTATTTCTCTCCGAAAAATTCATCGTTCGTCCCAATTGAGCGTATACTATAAATTGATACATTCGTGATAAATAGACATGAATAAAATTAGCAATTTCTAATTTTTACGTTCACATTCAGAAATAAAAAGCTGATAATTTTTGTTTTATTGAAATATTAACATAAATGAAAAAAAATTGTGTTTTTTATTTTAGCCAGTGTTAGAAAAACTACGTTTGCTGCCAAGAATTATATTATTGCTTTAACTACTGCCCTAAACAATTGTCTGAAGTTGTAGCAGTGGCATTTGTTTTGCTTTATAATCATACGTTTTTAAAACTATTGCTACTTATAAAAAAGTAAATCTCAAATATAGCACTAGTAATAAATTAGTAGAAGTAGAAATAGTTCTAAATAAAACATAAACTACAATTGGGGTAGTAGCTTAAAAATATAAATAATTTTATTGCTACTTTTGAAAAGTAGCAATAGAAATCTTTGCTACTAGTTGTTCGTTCTATTGCTACCAAATAATTGAGGTAGCAATAGAATAAAAATTGAAGTAGCAATAGAAGAAGTAAAAAACTTCAAAAACAAAAAATAAACTAACAAATACACATATCCCAACGGGAAAAATGTTCAGTATAGTGGCCTTACTAAAGGCATTATTCTATAGACACATGTACATCAAGTCGCATTGAAAAATCGTTTTAATTATACATGCTTACTTAAAAAGGCTTGTAGATGGTCATCTGTCGAAGGCTTTTTATAAGATTTTCAGTCGAAGAATTTGTATTCATTAGAACTTATAAAAATCTTATGAAGAAAATTTTTATACAAAATTTGATACATAATCCTTGATAAATATACATGAATCCTTTTAGTAGTGAACATAATGAGAAATTAATATCGAAACTTTATAATACGTAAATATGTCTTTAGATGGCCCACAAATCGAAGTCCTAAATTTAATCCCGCAGCTTGTGCCTTTTTTCTGAATGACGTATTTTTTTTCGTATTTTAATAAAAAAATTATTTTTATGCTACCAAATTTTTAGCTACCAAAAATTTAATTAGCATTGCTACCTAGAACAGCTACCAAAATAAAGTAGCAATGCTACCAAATTTTTAATTGTTGAAAAATATAATAACATTTATTGCTACTTGAAGAAAATATTTAGTGCTACTATTTGAAGTATTCAATTGCTACATTAAAATATTTAAATACCAATGACTCTACTATTGTTATTAAAATTTTTATTTTTTGCTACATCTTTAACTACTGCTACCAAAATCTAAAGGTAGCAGTAGTAATAGTAAATGATTTGCTGCTAGTTTTTTTTTTTAATTTTTAACTACAAAAGTTGTTATTTTTCGTTACTACAGCTACTTGTAGTCTAGTTATTTAAACACTGATTTTAGCACATATTTGTAAAGTGAAAGTGTAAATATATAGATAATACCCATAGATTGCCAACTCAAGCATTACCACGAAATAAAGAGCTTTCTCTGTTCACACATACATGTTTTGTGTGAGTTCAACACAAAGCTACAACAAACATTCAATATTTGAAGTCCAAAATTTGCACATTAAAACAATTCGGGCACAATTTTTATAACACAAACACACATTTTTTTATTTTTTACAATTTTTTTTTATAAATTTGACATTTCATTTTTATACTATTGACTTCAAGTATTAATATTATTTAATAAAAGAAATTCAGATATTTATTTGTCAAGTCTTAGATTTGGAATGAACAAAATTTTTCATAAAATTTTCATACATAAACATATTTAGAGACGATTGCTATATTCATTTTAAAACAAGTTACATTTCAATACCCTCTCTCAATCGTTGACTCCTAGTTTAGACCGAAGTTCACTAAAACGCTTGATATCTAAGGCCTTTGTAAACATATCAGCTTCTTGATCTTTGGACCGTATGGACTCAATTTTTACATATCCTTTAGCAACACTATCACGAATGAAATGATGTTTTACATCTATATGTTTAGCTCTTTTGATTTCAGAAGTATTAGCCATACCGATGCACCCTTTATTGTCTTCATATATTGTGACAGTTTCATTTTTAATTTCTTGTAAATCTTGCATCAAACCACGTAACCATAAGGCTTCTGAAACTGCTGCACTTAATGCTATATACTCTGCTTCGCTTGATAAAGTTGCCACTGTTTGTTGTTTCTTTGAAGACCATGACACACAACAACCATAAACTTTGAACAGGTATCCACTAACTGATTTTCGATCCTTTATATCATTTGCCCAATCAATACTAACAAAGTTAACTGATATTAAATCTATAATTGAAAATCACAATCATCGGTAAAAATCCGCCCTAATTTGTTCTGAGTTTAATCTAACAGCAAGTTAAGCTTAATTTAACTGAGTAGTATGAAATCCGCCCTTAATTACAATAAACGCACTAGATTTTCAAATAATACTAAAAGCTCAATGCACCTGTTCAGTCGAAGTAACGGATTTTAAAAACAAATTTTTTTTAATAATTTGAAGTGTTTTTTATCTATAATAAAAAAATATGAACAAATTACATTTTGGTCAGAAAAGTCTAATTTTAAACCATGTGCACTGTAAGTGTGTGTTTTGGGTCGCAGAATCTAATGGCGTTTTCCGTTTTGAAAAGTTGGGTCAAAGTATAGAGATATTGCACTTTGAACTATAACTATAAATAAAGTCAAATTAAACTCTTAAAAAGAAACTGTAAACCCAAAAACCAAATACACCGTGCACATCATAACCTAAAACGCAAACGGCCCTATATATAACATTTTTCAAATTTTACAGGAGAAGCAATAAACTATTAAAATTTAAAAGTATGTTTCTATCAACGCAATTTATTTATAGTAGTGTTTAATTGTGAACGCTATCAGTTGTTATGATACTTAACAATGGCGTATATGTATATAAGATATATTGGAAAACATTTGACTTTATACCTTTAATATAAACTGTAAACCCAAAAACCAAATACACCGTGCACATCATAACCTAAAACGCAAACGGCCCTATATATAACATTTTTCAAATTTTACAGGAGAAGCAATAAACTATTAAAATTTAAAAGTATGTTTCTATCAACAACGCAATTTATTTATAGTAGTGTTTAATTGTGAACGCTATCAGTTGTTATGATACTTAACAATGGCGTATATGTATATAAGATATATTGGAAAACATTTGACTTTATACCTTTAATATTTAAATGTTATTGTATATAGGGCCTTTTGGTTTTCTCAATAAAATCGCAAATTTTGGTCAGAGAAGTCCAATTTTACACTTAGACATTTTTTTTAATGTAATAAATTAAAATCAACAATAAAATTGATTTATAATTTTTAGTTTGCGTTTCAGGTGACGACATGAAAAAATATATGTGAACAGGAAACTGTGGCACAAAGTATACAGAGATGCAGAGATGTCACTTTTGACATTTGAAAAAGTCTAAAATCAGCTTGATTTGTGCCACGAAATTTGTATCTTTAGCTACAAAAGTTTGGCAAACGAAAATGGGCGAAAACGGGCGCAATACTAAAGATTGTTGATATCTGAATTGGCCTGATTTATGCCAATAAAGTTGTGTTGTGGCTACCAAAGTATGGCTAAAGACAACAGCCTTCTCAACGTGCGCAATACGGGGGATAGTTGATATCTGGAATGACCTGATTTGTGCCATTAAAGTTCTATTCTAAACGTATGAAGTTTGGCTAAAGACAGCGGACCTCAGAAAGGGCACAATGCGGAAGATGGTTGAAATGTATTTTTTGTGCAAACAATATTATTTTTTTACAAACTAAACATTTAAAATTTTTTTATTATTAAAATTTTATTTTGTTTCAAATAAACAAAAACATATTTTGACAGAGAAGGCACAGGGTATACAGAGACGTCACGAGCAAAAAGCTATTTTCCTCTCTTTCGCACAAAACGAATTCAATGATTTTTTTAGCAGTATTTTATATACCTCTTCTCACCAAACAATTTCAATATCAAACAAAAGCTGGTTTTAGACTTTTTCAAATGTCAAAAGTGACATCTCTGTATACTTTGTGGAGAAGGTATGCAAATAAGAAAACAAAAAAATTATCAGCTGTTCGATTGCATATACCTGTTTAGTGTACACTGCTCTAGACAACAAAAAATTATATTGTTTGTTGTGTTTGTTGCCGAAACGCTCCCACCTTACTTTTTACATCATGCTTCATACATCTCGTTACTTGTAAAAAAATAAAATTGAAACAACCTTCTATATTTTTTAAATCATGAAACAACTTATACAAATTTTTAAATTAAAACTTCAAAATTTTATTAATAAATGTATAAAACATATTTTACATAAAATCACACAAATACTGGCATACATTAAAGCCAACAACTTTGCCAATGTAAAGTACAAACTCTAGACCGACAGTACACTGAAGACGAGCAGATCCATCCATAACGTTGCTTTCACCACTAACAAATCCAAGCAGCTTCAAGTGGACTAAGGTAGAAATTTGTGAGAGTAGATTACATGTTAAGCCAACTTTTTCATCGAGTATAGCGTAGAAAATTGCCAACAAGCGATCAATGCTAAAAGACTTGGGTCCTAGAGATGTAGACATTTTCTCCGACACCTTAAAAAATAGAATAATTTGAAATACCTATATATTTACATATAACACAGATCAGGTTGCACTAAGTAAGGTGAAATCATCAAGGCAGCTGATTTTTATTTGTTTATTGTAAAAGTGCTCGGGTTTTGTCAAAAATAATTTATTTATTTTTATTCTAACATAAAAATTAAATTTGTGTTTTCAAACGAAAAAAAATTCAAATCAAAAATTATTAATGAAAATGCTGATAAAAGGGTTCCAAATGAAGAATATCAGATATAGCACCAATAAGACGTTGTCCTGCTGCGAATACAATTTAAATGCAACAACCGGTTTTATATGTAATATTGTGAAATACACAACAAATTTTCTTTCAAATATTTATTATTTTTCAATTTAAGAAATTTGATTTTGGCAAACTCCATACTCTGAACAAACATAAAATATTGTGTTTGTTGCGGTTGTTGCCTAAATGCTCTCACCTAACTTATTACATCATGATACAGGTCTAAGTTCACATAATAATCGAAATATTTTTTGGTTAATTTTTGTAGCAAATCGGTAAATTTGGTGGCGTACTGTTTACCAAATAAAAATGTAGTGAAGTACTATTTTTAGTACACATATAAGGTATTCTTAAATTGCAGATTTCATTATTCTAGCTTAAAACCAAGTGGTGTAAATAAATTCTAATTCTAAGGGAATTTTTCCGGTACAATGATTGTTCTCACATTGCTTTTATGCCACGTCGAATATGTATTTGTATATATCTCGAAAATATTACTGCTTTCATTATTACCTTTGCTTTAGCGTTAACTGTTTGCATACGTTTTCGCTGCTTTCCATGATGTTTAACGAAGAGACGTTTATCTTCTTTGGCTGAGTTGTGACTAGCTAAGAAGGCAGCAATTAATAAGTATTTTCCATAAAATGGCAACTCCAGAGATTGGGCCATTTTTCTAACGCTTTGGTCGGAATAACTGACATCAGTAACAACGGTTAAATTCTAGAAATAATAAAATACATATGTCTTATTGGTCACATTTTTGCACCTCTTAACAAAATTTTATGTGTATGTATGTATGTATGTATGTATGTATGTATGTATGTATGTATGTTTGTATGTATGTATGTATGTATGTATGTATGTATGTATGTATGTATGTATTTGTGTATGTATGTATTTATGCATATTTTATATTGAGCAGTGGCAGCGTTAGTCTTTCTCGCTTATTGTCACTTTTTCAATAAAACACATTTATATATTTTTATAATTCTCTAAATATTCCTGTCAATTTAAATTTTTCAATTTTTAGAAAAATAAATACCAAAGAATAATAAGAATATGGGGCTTGTCAGTTGGTACCTTAAGAAATTGTCAATCGGTACCTAACTCTAAGAATGTATTGGTAGAATTTTCACCACACTTTCCAAATATACATAGTTGAATAAAATCGTACATAAACATTTTATGAAAAATAAATTACATTTAAATTTCTACTGTCGGATATTTTTCAATATATTTTACCCATATCTGATCAGTAAACATTAAATTAATATATTTTTCGGACTTTGAATGTATGGCAATCGGTAACAATTTACTTGAAAATGTAAATTTTTGATAGATATGAGGTGAATAAAATTTTACTAGCTCATTTTTAATTTTTTTTTTTTTTCAAATTTACAATTGAAAAAAATTCAAAATACAAAAAATAAAATGTTTTATAATTTTAGTTTGTAATACATTTGTGATTGTAAAAATTTATTTTAAAAATAAAAAATCTAAAAAAGTGTTTCTTTAATTAAAATAAATGCAGATTTTCTTGTGAAATTAGTGACAATTGTCAAAATTTAATGTAATCAATATTTTATAATATGATAATATTTTCCACCCTAAGAAAATTTTATTTTACCATAGAACTTTGCTGCCGTTTGGCACACAGTCTTTAAATATATTTTCAAATAAAATATAAGATTATTTTAAATAATTTTTTCAGTTTCAATACCAAAATTTACAACTTTGTTTCATCAGTTTTAATTTCAACATAAAAAAATTAATTGTCAAAAAAAATTTAAAAATATTTTCCAAAATTGTATAAAAACAAGTAAGAGTTTTATACTCGGCTGTGCCGAATCTTATATACCCTTCACCTTATTGAAGATTCGCATCTCACCGATATCTGGGGTCCTCTAAAAACTGATTTCAACAAACATACAGACAGACGGACATGGGTTAATCGATTCCGCTATCTATAAGGATCCAGAATATATATATATACTTTATGGGGTCGGAAAATTATATTATAGAAATTACAAACGGAATGACAAACTTATATATACCCTTCTCACGAAGGTGAAGTGTATATATTGAAATGTAACTTGTTTTAAAATGAATATAGCAATCGTTTCTAAATATGTTTATGTATGAAAATTTTATGAAAAATTTTGTTCATTCCAAATCTAAGACTTGACAAATAAATATCTGAATTTCTTTTATTAAATAATATAAATACTTGAAGTCAATAGTTATGGGCGAAAATAAAGAATTGACAAACGGTATTCCGCAATTTAACGGTTGTGGGTATGATAATTGGCAATTCAGAGTCAAGATTCATTTGGATTCTTTGAATATATTGGACGTTCTAACCGATGATCCACCCGTAGAAGCTGCTGCAAGGGCAGAATTTTTTAAACGTGATAAGAAGGCCAAAGATCGTTTGGTAAGCTACATTCATGCTGATTGTTTAAGTTATGTTCGGGACAAGGTAACTGCTAAGGAAATGTGGGCAAATTTGGAATCGGTTTTTGCTCAAAAATCTGTTATAACCCAATTGCTATTGAGAAGACAATTATCCGCACTTCGTATGAAGCCTGGGGATTCTATAAAATTGCATTTAGAACAATTTGAAGATATAATAAGACAACTTAAGATGGCTGGAGCAAATTTAGAGAATGCTGATTTAATTACACAAATTTTTTTGTCATTGCCTGAAAAATTCGATCCATTAGTGACGGCGTTGCAAAACATCGATGACAACAAACTTACATTTGGATTCATAA
>NC_060950.1:50515129-50700035 GCF_022045245.1 Lucilia cuprina | reverse complement strand
GTGAACCGATATTCTTACTTTCAATAAGGAACGATCCTTATAAAATTTGATAGGGAGAGTTTGGCTCGCACGAAACTTGTGTATGTAGAATTTTGTAGTAATGAGCGTTGAATTCGTTGTCTAAAGGGCACCTTATTAGGGGGTTAGATAATAATGGACTCATTCATAAAACTCATAAAACTTTTATATGTCGAATATTATTGTTATATATATATGCTTCTTAAGGTAGATATGAGCATTAAAGTCGTTTTCTGAAAGGGACCTTATAGGTGGGATATGGTCAATTATGGATAGGGTCAATTATCCTTATAAAATTCTACAAAGAGGTTTATGAGACCATAAAACATGTTTGTGCCGAATTTCACCGCTATTGATGCTTCTCTTAGCCAGTTATGAGCGACAAAGTCATTTTCTGAAGGGGACTTTATATGGGGGGTCAATTACTTTATATATGGGTCAATTATGAACCGATCCTTATAGAATTCTACGAAAAGATTTATGTCCCCATAAAACATGTTTGTGCCGAATTTCACTGCTATTGATGCTTCTCTTAGCCAGTTATGGGCGATAAAGTCATTTTCTGAAGGGGACTTTATATGGGGGTAGGGTCAATTATGGACCGATCCTTATAAAATTCTATGAAAAGATTTATGTCCCTATAAAACATGTTTGTGCCGAAATACACCGCTATTGATGCTTCTGTTAGTCAGTTGTAAACGATAAAGTCATTTTCTGAAGGGTACTTTGTATGGGGGTATTCTATGAAAAGATTTATGTCCCCATATAACATGTTTGTGCCGAATTACAGCGCTATTGATGCTTTTGTTATTCAGTTATTGGCGATAATGTCATTCTCTAAAGGGGGCCTTATATGGGGGCTAGGCGAAATCGTGGACCGATATTGCCCAATACCAAACAAACTACATCAACTATAAGTATCTGTGCAAAATTTAAGCTCGCTAGCTACTTCCGTTTGGACTCTATCGTGTTTTCAACAGACAGACAGACGGACGGACATGGCTAGATCGTCTTAGAATCTAATAAGGACCCAGAATATATATACTTTTATGGGTCTTAGACGAATATTTCAATGTGTTACAAACGGAATGACAAAAACAATATACCCCCCATCTTTTTTGATGGTGGGTATAAAAAATATGTATTATTGCGAATAAATAGGATTGAATTGTTTATATTATAATTAACTTAATAAGTACTTTTATGGTTGTTTAAATGCCAATAGATTACAAGAAATGCAATAGTATGCAATTTAGGACTTTCTTAACCCACATTTCACCAGATTCTTATGATTTATTTAAAAAAGTAAAATTCGAAAATATTATTGATAATTTATTTCATAATAACAATTTTATAGATTTCAATATATTCCTTATATTTCAGGACATAAACAATTTATCATTTATACTTTTTTTGAACAACTCTTGAAAGATTTAAGATGCTAATTATTTTTTTTTTTTTTTGCACAACAGGCCAGATTGTGGCCTAGGTGTTTTTTTCGAATTTTATGTAGTATACATCCTTCTATCAACGTAACCCAACCTAACTAAATTTTCAACATTTTTGTAATACGAAAACCATTTCTAAAATATTAATTATTTTTAAACAGAAACTCTTAAATCTATTTTAGCACTTTCTTTTAAAGGGTGTTTAATTATACCCCTCACCTTCGTGATCAGTTTTTAGAGGACGCCAGATATCGGCGATATCCGAATCTTCAATAATTCTGTTAGACATGCTTTCGGGAAGATCGCTATTTAAAATCAGAAAAATCGGTCAATTAATAACGGAGATATGAGCAAAAATCCGAGACAACCTCTGAAAATTTCATCAAAAATTGAGTTTTTTTATTCATGTTCAAACATAAATTGCAAAAAACAAGAACAAAATACACAATCATACGGTAAATTTTGTTATTGTACTCTTGTTTATAAAAACAAGGCAGAGCGTGAGCAGCAGAGCAAGAGTAGCAGAACGAGAGCAGCACTAGTGTGTTGTTATTGGCTGAAATGAAATTAAGTATGTGGAGCCTGGCTTAAGTTAGAAACCATAAAAGACAACTTTTTGATACTTTTTTGTTTTTAAAAGGTACATTTGGATTTTTTCTACTCTCGAACCTAGAAATATGAAATTAAGTATATATAGAGTCTGAATTAGGTGAGAATTTCAAAAGGTACTTTTTGAATTTTCTATAATATTACACCTAGACCTGGTTCACACTAGGAAACTTTTTTGGGAAACTTTTTATTTTTGTGTGTGAGAGAAATCTCTTACTCTATCTCTTACACACAAAATCAAAAGTTTCTCAACAAAAGATTTGTGTATAAATAACAACATAAAACACCACATTTTTATTATTTATGAAGAGGAAGAAAAATATATCTAAAAATGTGCTAAGTATTCACCAAAAATTCAAATGGAAATATACATTTCTCGAAATATACAAAAAAAGTTTAACAAAGTAATTTTGGAATACAATTTTAACTAAATATACATTTTACATAATCATACTTTAAAGAACATGGAAAAACTACGCCAATGGTTTTAACCGATTTCTCGTTTTTGGCTATATATATCAACAGAAAATAATAAAATAATTATTTTCATACTATTGCTTAAGATATTTTCATAAAAATTACCAATTACCTCCTGAAAACTTGTAAAAAACAACTCATGGTATAAGTAATAGGAAGTAGTGCCAATTTGCTGTTATGTCAGTATGATTAATAATTTGACAATAAACGAGATTTGGAATTTATTAGGAAAATAAAGCTTCCATATTCTTGAATAGCAATCCCACTTTTGCTTATACATACTTCAAATCTTGTTTCAAACTAAAAACATATATTTTTATTTTAAAAAAAAAAAATTTAATAGCAAAATATTTTAGTTGCAATATTTTAGCTGTTTATTACTTTTAAATAAATACTGTTAATGTATATTTATATTATGAAACTGTCCGATTAAACTCACTTTTAAATAATTCCATGAAAAGTTAAGGTTGAACGTCAAGTAGGTTAGTATTAGGCAGTGTTTACTTTTACTAATATATTAGTCAGCATTTGCCGCAAAATACATATTTTTATCACTCGTCATACTAAAAATATTTAAACTTTTATATTTAGTTTAGTTTTAAGATTTTTGTTCTTAGTTATTAAGTTTTTGATTTTATAAATAAAGTCAGTGTCTTACAAACATTCAAAGCGAATAGTTATTTCGTACACTAAGTCCCCTGTCAAAGACCTAACTGGTGAGAATGTATTTGTAGAAGCACAAAAATAAACACAGTTGGTCAAAAGGTACTAAATAAAAAATGTATTTTTTGGACGTTATTCTTTATGTGTTATTAATGAAATTTTATATGGCAGTGAACGAAAATATTAGTTATTTATTTTTTTGAAAAGATATTTTATCTTAAAACATATTATAAACACGTCTTTTTGTTATTTTTTGTTGAATTAAAAAAAGTATGTAAAATACTTTTTTAATTTTCAATACTAAAATGTACAGCTTTTCATTTTTCAATTTTAATTAAAATAAAATGTCAAAGAATAAAAAATATATTTTTTTTTCGTTTGTAAAATATAAATTATTTTCGGGGTTTTGAATAAATGAAAAGTGTTGAAAAAAATAATAAACATTATGTTTAAGTGATAAGAAAAACTAATAAGTGGTAATATCCTCGCAATTTGGCTAAGAAAATTTGATGTTTAATGAGTGCGTCTAGTTCTCACAAGTTTGTTTTATTCTCTCAGAGCTCGTCTGTGTGAAGAGAATAAAAAATTTTCTTCGAAAACCCCTTTAGTTTCGCCTATGTGTACTACTATATGTAATATGTTGCTTATAAGTTTGGAAAAACGACAATAGTTATACCCAACAATTAAAATTTTTGAAAAACTGCAGCAATGTTGATATTTGTATTTTTTACAGTTTTAAATAATATAAAATTTAAATTTATTTAAAATATGGAAACGCAGAATAATAATATGACGTTTTAGTAATTTTTACACTCTCTTATTTATTTTTTTGGTTTGTGAAAAAGAGGCTTGCGAAGAAAGTTCAATTTTTTTAAATACATTTTAAATTTTATCCTTGTTTTTGTAAATAATTGTTTTAGAAGCAGCCAAATTTAAATAATAAAAGTATAACAATATTATATTATACACACATTAATAATTATATATAAAATATACAGGTCGCAATTTTCAAGATAATTGGATGAAATTTGCACACACGCTTTTTTATCCAAGGGCGAAGCCTGTTGAAAATGAATAAAATCGTAACAGAACCCCCGAAAAAGGCTTCAGACCTCATAATTATGTTTAATATATCTGTATATCGATGAAAAGAGGCACAACTAACTTTCCAAATTTCATAAAGATCGGGCTCCCATACAAAGTCCCCTTCAGAAAATTAATTGAATGTCATAATTAACTTATAAACAAAAATATCGCGATGAAATTCAGCACAAATTCATATTATATAAATATAAATATAAATTTAAATATAAATATATTCACAAAACTTTATCGGGCTTGCCAGATTCCTATTCGCAAAAAGCTGGACATTAAGTTTTAAAAAGGTGGACAACAAAACAAACACATAAGAAAATACTGACAAATTTTGTTAATTTTGGTTTTGTGTAGATCCAGGATCGGCAGACATAAACTTCTACATTTTGCACTTGTACAAGTGGTAAATATTTTTTGCCATGTTTTGCACATATTTATTTTAAAAATTAAAATATATGTATATAAAAACTAAAAATTTGAGCTTTTTAACTATATTTTTAATTAAATATATACATATTAAAGGTAAAGATTAAACAAAATTACATTACATTTTAGTTAATTATTATATTTGCAAATTATGTTGAAAGTCATAAGACTTTGAACATTAAAAAATCCATATAATAATTTCATTAGTGCTTTGTGGTGCAAATATATACAAACTTGCTAAGAATAGGCGTATTATTTCTTGAAAATGTGGCTATTTACAAATACTTCGTATATTCTATCTCATTATAATTAACACCTCCGAGATATATGCTTACTAAAAAATTTGTAGTTTGGATTTACAAATTTTTTCGTAAGCATTTATTAAAATTTTGCATAATAGAGATTTATTTTTTTTTTAATACAAGCTTTTTAACTAAGACGTGATACAAATTTTTTTTTAAATTTTATGCATTAGATTATATTCATGGATTAAATAATTATTGGGAAAGAAAAATAAAATTTCTCTTTTATAGCGTTCCTAGAAGCGTTTATCTGAAAAAAACATTTTGCTTTCAGACACCTATAGCATCGAAACATTAGTGTCAAATAAAATCATTCTTTTCGTATTATTCAAAATCCGGTGTGCATTAAAGTATTTTAAGAACCAACAATTTTACGACCAATTTCATAAGCTCAAAAATAAATTCACAAAATAAAAAATATTAATATTTTACTTTGATTCGAAATAAAAATATACGAAAAACTACATGAAACTGACTGAGATATTAACTTACCTAATTTTAGGACAATATTTTTGGAATTTTTATACCCTAAACCACTTTAGTGGGGAGGGTATATTGGGTTTGTGCTGATGTTTGTAACATAGAAAAATATTCGTCCAATACCCACCTTAAAGTATACCAATCGGCTTAGAATCATTTTCTGAGTCGATTAAGCTATGTCCGTCCGTCCGGCTGGCTGGCTGTCCATGTAAACCTTGTGCGCAAGGTACAGGGCGCAATTTTGAAGATAATTAGATGAAATTTGGCACACACGCTTCTTTTGGCCCAGGGACGAAGCCTATTGAAAATGGTTAAAATCGGTCCATTATTTCGACTAGCCCCCATACTACCGTATCCCCCAAATAGGGCCTTTTGGCTTATAATTAATTTAAATGATCTATTATGTTAACAAAAGTCGACAAAACTTAGTTTTATAGAACTTTAAATGACACTACCGATTTTTGTAATGATCGGGCTTCATTTTTTAGTTTTATAGAACTTTAAATGACACTACCGATTTTTGTAATGATCGGGCTTCATTTGATCCTATCCCCCATACAAACTCCCCTTCAGAAAATGACTTAAAGGTCAAAATTCACTTACAAACACTAATAACACTTTTAAATTCTACATAAATAATATTGAATAAGACTTAACTCCCCTACCAACATTTTTAAGGATAGGGCCATATTTTGCCCTACTCCCATTTGAACCCTCTTGTAAAAAAAACTTTTTTGCCAAAATAAAAGTAAAAATACTCCGAAATAAAGTTAAAAAAAACAAACCAAATGCTTTATTTTTTTAAATAATCCCCATTTTTAACATACATACTGACAGGTGTAGGGTATTATATAGTCGGCTACGCCCGACTATACATTCATACTTGTTTTATTTGCAAAAATTTTTATTTTAAATAAATTAAAATATTTTTTTAAATATTAGTGTATTTTCTGAAATAAGAAATTTGCGATAACTATATTAACATGGGCTGATAGTCCTTATTAATGTTTACTAATGGGTTGTTATTTTATTTGAAAATACTTTAACTCAGATTTTTAACGATTTTTTAAATTTTATTATTTTAAACCGCTTTAACTTTTGCGCACATTATTAAAAATATCCAATTCAATTACTTATATAGTTCTTGTCAGAGGAAAAAAAATTATATCCAATTCTTAAAATTATTTGATTGTGCTCATATGTATTATTTTTCCATATAAAACAAAATCTACTTCATAACTAGATTTCATTAAAATCGACTCAAAATCTAGTTGTTTTTAGTAATTTAACTCTGTTTTTTTCCTAAATAATACTATAAATACGACGCTGCACAAGAAAAAAGAGAAAAATAAAAGAAAAAAATAAAATGTCAACAATATTTTTATAAATTGAAAACCATGAATGAAAAGTTTATTTAAAATAAAAGGTAATGTTATATTTAAATATAATTTTTTTATTAAAAACAAAATTTTAAAAAATATCCCATTTCTTCTTCTAATTTTTCAATTAAACACATTTTTAAGAAATTTTAGCAAAAATTAAATCTTCCTAAAAAGTAAGTATAAACGGTATAGATTTATAAAGAGATTTTAAATGAAATCTAGTAGATTTCATTCATGTGTAAATGGGGTATAAGTTTAAATTTTTTCGGTTCGATCTCTCACATACATATTTGCGTATGCATATGTCTGTAAGAATTAAAATTAAATACTAAAAACAAAGCAATACAAAATAAAAATTCAGTCTCATTTGATGATAGAAAAGGGAAATCATAATTTATAAGTTCGAAGTAGTGAAAAGCGGATTTTTTAGCTTTTTAACTCATTACTTTTCAACGTAAGTTTTTCCTGGGTAGTTGTATAACAATTATTGCCAAGTTATTGCAGTGTACTAAGAAAATTATATTTAGCTGGACAAATTAAATTTGAGCTAGAAATTTGTTACGGTTTGCCTGTGCCGGACGAGTATAACGACTAGCTCTGGAGTCTCAGGAGGTCCCAACCCTGTCGTCAGCCGCTAAACCATAACACAAGAATTGAAATCTGCAAAAATCTACACATAAACATAACATACCACATACAAAACTCGAGGCAGCTGTTAGTCTCGCTGATAGCCCTCCCATCCTTGTCATAGATCTTCCGGATCTTCTTTTTCTACGACCCTGAACCCACACGACCGAACTTTTCCACTTACCGGTTCATCATCACCAAACTACTAATAATTTAAGCCAACATGGTGAGTCTTAACTTCTGACTATATTCATAACATACTTTATTGTGTATAAAAATAATCTAAAATAAACACTAACACTACTATAATAGTTATTAATATTAATTTTCACTTATTATATATCAATTTTATAAATTCAAATTATTTAGCCGTTACTTTCAACGGCTAGGTTTAATAAATATATATATCTTTATCTTTTATATTTTATTAGTTTTTACCAAATTTCTTTTTTTTATATTTCATTGTATGTACATATTTATTTATCTATTTTTTTTTATTTCTTTCGTTAGGGCTCAAGCTACTACTTTCATGTCACATTCTAGACACTATCTAATACCACTTCTATTTCACTTTTCGCCTAAAGGAGCTCCCTGAGGTTATTTCGCTATTCTTCCCGTCAATATCTCGGGTCCCTTTTTTTTTGCCTTTTAACACGCCTCGCTTAAGCTCTTTTACGAATAAATATATATATTTTTTTCTTTTTTTTTTGCTTTTGAACTTTAATTTATCATATTCTAATACTGCTGAAAGATATATATATATATATATATATAGGGTTGAGATTTCGAGACGTAATGTTAAAAGATTTTTGGATAATAAACTATTAATTATATTTATAAAATAAAATAAGTAAATCTGGATTTTGCTAACGTTCACTTATTTTTTTATTATTATTCTCACGTAGATAAGGTTTGTATTCATCGATTTGCCACTGCTACAATTATTTGCCACCTTATACATATAGGCTGCGACTTAAATATTCTCTTTATTTGGCTTTTACTATCGGATTTTCGTAAGACTTTCTTTTAATATTTTAACTACAATTTTACCTGGCTATTCATCACTGTGTGGTTTGGGATAACTTCTTCCATACATATATCCGTATCACTTCCAAAAAAATAGCCATCTAGGGTAGAAAGTTTTACCTCATTTTAGTATTTGAAAACTTGTTTGGTATAACAACTAATCAATTATTAATTCATTTAAAATAATAATTTCAAGTTGGAATCTGTCACAAAATTGGCTTTTGTTAAGTATTGTTATATTAATAATTGATCATTATTATACTACACTACATAAAAAAATTAAACTTTCTTATAACTTACGTTATGTTTCAATAGTTATAGGATTTTCTTTTTCACTAGACAAATTTTCTACTTTATTATACCCTTCACCTTCGTGAGAAGGGTATATATAAGTTTGTCATTCCGTTTGTAATTTCTATAATATAATTTTCTGACCCTATAAAGTATATATATTCTGGATCCTTATAGGTAGCGGAACGAAAAAGTCCCCATAAAAGGGGACTTTTTCGTTCTTCAAAAGGTACTTTTTGCAAATTCTACAATATTGAACCTAGAAACATGTAATTAAGTATGTATGGCCCGGATTAAGTAAGGACCCATACAAGGGGACTTATTGGTACTTTTTCGTTTTTCAAAAGGTACTTTTTGCAATTTCTACGATATTAAACCTAGAAACATGTAATTAAGTATGTATGGCCAGGATTAAGTAAGGACCCATGAAAGGGGACTTATTGGTACTTTTTCGTTTTTCAAAAGGTACTTTTTGCAATTTTTACGATATTAAACCTAGAAACATGTAATTAAGTATGTATGGCCAGGATTAAGTAAGGACCCATGAAAGGGTACTTTTTGGTACTTTTTCATTCTTCAAAAGGTACTTTTTGAAATTTCTATAATATTGAACCTAGAAATATGTTATTAAGTTCGTATATCCCGGATTAAGTGAGAACTAGTAAAAGGGGACTTCTTGGTACTTTTTCGTTCTTCAAAAGGTACTTTTTACAATTTCTACAATATTGAACCTAGGAACATGTAATTAAGTTTGTATGGCCCGGATTAACTGAGGACCCATAGATGGGGACTTTTTGGTATTTTTCGTTCTTCAAAAGGCACAAAAGGCTTTAAACACATCATGGTGAAGGGTATATAAGATTCGGCACAGCCGAATATAGAACTCTTACTTGTTTTTATTTATTTTTTTCCACACAGTTTGTATTTTATTTAACAACATTCACTCTTTTAACGTCTCACTTTTATAATTAAATGAATTTCTCTTCTGTTGGTGGCTTAAATACCTATTCCCTATTTACTTAATTGGCGGTTTTTCGTTATATATTATTGTATCTTTTTTTTCACCTATTTTCTGGCGCTTATTTCAACAACACTAACAAATCTTATAAAAAAAACTACATATATCAAAATTTTCCCTCCAATCTTTAAATTTCTCCTGCTAAATTTTTTGTTTATTTATTATTTATATATTCTATCGCCACATTACACTCATATTTTAGCGGGATTTGCTTAAATTCTTATCCACCAATTTCAATTTTCTTTTTCATGGGCCAATCAGCATATTTTTCTAAGGTTTAACACCCAAAATAACAGGCTATCATAATTTTTAGGAAGATTCATTCAATTTCATATTTTTAATTATACATACTAGTTGCATTCATTCACTATCAGCTGGAATGCACATGTAAGTACAATTTATTATTTCTAAACTTATTTAACTAGACTAAGGTAATTATAAAAAATAGTATCGTTCTAATCTTTTTGTGTTTACCCTAAAATAACATTTCTATTTCTCTTTTTTTTCAGATAAAAACATCAACTAACACACTAATCACATGCAAACATCTTTTACTAACAAAAAAAAAATACTAACAATAAAGAGACAACATATATTATAACCACTGGGACTCGGGCTGGAGCTAGTGTCTCCATCGGCAAAGGGCCCCTCCCCATTTAATATAAGAATTTCAATGTCAATGAGGGAGTAGAGGCGTGCGCAAAAATTTTTGCCTCCTCCCGAATGTGTTGTTGCTACTAACCCCCACGCAAAATTTTTTTTCGTCTTCAGGGGCGTAGCAAACTGGGTCCCGCAACAAATTGGACAAGCATCAAAAAAGCTGGATTGTCCAGCTGGCCAGGCTGGCAACCCTAGGCTTGGGCCATATTTGCCCCTAGACACCTCCCCCCCCATATAAAGCCTCTTTCAGCAAATTCGATTTTCATCCATAAATTGCTTAAATGTATTCTAACAATGAATTATTATAAAGAATAAATCACATTTAATATTCATAACTGGTGTAGGGTAGGGTCGGTCATGCCCGACTATACTTTCATACTTGTTTTCTTTATAGAATTGTTTCCAAAAATGTTATGAATGTTTTCATCAATAATGACAGTCAAATGACTGGTAAAATTACCATCATTGTTGTTGTAGAGGGTTGCATTTTCTGTCGTACAAATTATTGTTGTTGCCATTGTTAGAAAAATGTATAAACTGGTACGGAATTTTGATTAATATTTTATTAAGACCTGGTTCACGTTGAGAAACTTTTGATTTTGTGTGCGAGAAAGAGATGGTTGATATTTCTTTCTATTACACACATAAATCAAAAGTTTCCTAGTGTGAATTAGGTCTAAAATGGTTATTTCCACCACAAATGACAGTAAGACCTGATTCACACTGCAAAACTTTTGTTGAGAAACTTTTCCCAAAAAAAACCAGGTCTAAAATGACTGTCACTGTTTTAGTTTGTTTCAGTCGTTACAAAATAATTATTTGTGCGAAAGAGGATAGACCAAAGTGAAAATTTTAAAGCTCAAGAAAAATTAAACTAAATTATATAAATAATAAAAAATATAAATAATAAAAAATATAAATAATAAAAAATATAAATAATAAAAAATATAAATAATAAAAAACAAGAAATAGACTTAAGAAAACAAGAAAAAAACTTAAGAACAAGAAGAAAACACTCTTAAAATGTTTGTGATGATTTTGTAGGGATTCTACGCCAGGTTGTAGTTTATCCGCTAATGTAGAAGGAATTGGTAATGAAGATTCTGAGCCAGGTTGTTTATCCGCTAATGTTGGAGAAATTGATTGTGAAGATTCTGAGACAGAATTTGTAGGGATTGATAACGTAGATTTAGAGCAATCTGAAATTATAGGAAACAATTCTAATTTTCAGGAAAATTCTGATATTAAAGACAAGTGTGAGGAGATTAAATCGTGGGCTGTTAGGAATAAAATTTTTCAGACTGCATTAGAGGATTTATTGCATACGCTAAGTAGGGTATGAGTGGAAGATTTGCCATTGTCGACAAAAACTTTTAGTAAAACAATAGAAAATGGTGAATTTTTATATTTAGGTATTCAGAAATTTTTTCTTTTAGGTTCTTTTGAATATTTATATGGTAGGGATGAAGTTTTGATTGATGTAGGCGTTGATGGTCTTAAACTTTTCAAGAGTTCAAATAGAGTATTGTGGCCCATTTTAGGAATAATTGTAGGCTTTAATATTGTTTTATAACTGGGTGTTTTTCAGTTTAAAACAAGTATGAATCTATAGTCGAGCGTAGCCGACCATATGATACCCTACACCAGTCAGTATGCATGTCAAAAATGGGGATTATTTAAAAAAATAAAGCATTTGGTTTGTTTTTTTTTAACTTTATTTCGGAATATTTTACATTTTTTGGCAAAAAAAAAAAATAGATTTTGTACAAGAGGGCTCAAAGGGGAGTACGGCAAAATATGGCCCTATCCTTAAAAATGTTGGTTGGGGGAATTAAGTCTTCTTCAATATTATTTATGTAGAATTTAAAAGTGTTATTAGTGTTTTTAAGTGAATTTTGACCTTTAAGTCATTTTCTGAAGGGGAGTTTGTATGGGGGATAGGGTCAAATGAAGCCCGAAAAATCGGTAGTGTCATTTAAAGTTCTATAAAACTAAGTTTTATCGACTTTTGTGAACATAATAGATCATTTAAATTAATTATTGGCCAAAAGGCCCTATTTGGGGGATACGGTTGTATGGGGGCTAGTCGAAATAATTGACCGATTTCCATTTTCAATAGGCTTCGTCCTTGAGCCAAAAGAAGCGTGTGTGCCAAATTTCATCCAATTATCTTGAAAATTGCGGCCTGTGTCTTGCGCACAAAGTTCACATGGACAGCCAGACGGACGGTGGGTATAGGACTAATATTTTTGTATGTACAAACATCAGCTCAAACCCAATATACCCTCCCCACTAAAGTGGTGTAGGGTATAAAAAACCACAAAATTTGAATAGCTTTATGGTAGGTGTAGTGTCGCAGAATAGCAAAAATGAGTGCTCCAAATGTTGTCAGGAAGGGTTATATAAGGAGAGAAAAGTGTGTTTTTTGAAGGAAGCTACAGTTCCAAGAACAGACATTACATTTCAATTTAGATGTCATCATTTTCATCATTCGGAAGAGTTTAGGGAAAAGGAAGTGTTTTAGAATACTCTGGTTTTGGTGGTTTCTCAATTTCCGTTATATAGTATGCATTAAGTAGATTTAGGAGTCACTTTTAGTTAATAAGAATGCACTAGGTATTAATAAAAAGATATGTTTTGTAGCTAAGTATGTTCCATCAGAATTTTGTCATATATCTAGGAGTTTAGATGAAATTAGTAATTGGAAATCGACTGAATTTAGGCAGTTTTTACTTTATACAGGTATTTATATTTTGAAAGATTGTGTTAGCAGTGATCAATATTTTCATTTCTTGTTATTACATAGTGCATCTGTGTAATGAAACGTCCCATATTAGAGAGGCAGATATTTCCCAAGAAGTTTTAGAAGATTTTGTTGTTTGTTTTTGTAGATTATATGGTGATGAATTAATTAGTTTTAATATTCATGGCTTATTATATTTAGCAGAATGTGTTAAGCAATTCGGAACATTAGATTCTCTTTGAGCATACAAATTCGAAAATTATATGCAGTATATTAAAGTAATTGTAAAGAAACCAAATAAAATTTTGCAGCAGATATTCCTTAGATTAGAAAAAAGAGTTTTGCAGAGCAATGGTAATAAAGTCAAATTATTTCTTTTTTTAATATTTAACAATCATATTTATTTACAGATTACATATTTCCATAAATTGAAAGGCACATTTGAGGATGTCAGCTGTGTGGGGGAAACAAGCGCTTGCCAAGCTTTCGCTATTTCAAAAAGTACTACGAGTTATGTCAATACTTTTATATTTTAATTATGTAATATATTATATGTATATAAAAATTAAATATAATATAATAATATATAATATACTACTGAAATTTGTAGACGATATATATGGGGCATTTCACGTCAAGTGAACCAAATATTTTTGATTTTTTTAAATCAAAAACATTTTTGACTTTTTTTTTCAAAATGGGCCCGTTTTATTTATTTTTTTTTTAAGAAAGCTTAAGTCTTTTCCTAAGAGACCTATATGGTCGCTTAGATTTAAAATTTTTGATTTTTTTTTTTTTTTGCAAAATCAAAAACTTTGTTGACTTTTTTTTTTAAAAAATGGACCCATTTTTTAATTTTGTGCTCAGAAGAAAGCTTATGTGTTTTCCTTTAACACCCTTTTTGTCGCTTAGTGGGATGCGAGTGGGATATCTATAAAAAATGTTTTGTAACTCAAGACATAAAATTTTTTACTTTTTTTTGGAAAATCAAAAACTTTTTTGACTTTTTTCCAAAATGGACTCTTTTTTTATTAATTTTTTTTTCTCAAAAGAAAGCTTAGGTCTTTTCTTTTAAAACCTTTTTGGTCGCTTAGTGGGATGCGAGTGGGATCTATCAAAATAAATGTTTTGTAACTCAAGATTTAAAATTTTTGAATTTTTTTGCAAAATCAAAAACTTTGTTGACTTTTTTTAAAAAAAATTGACCTATTTTTTAATATTTTTTTTTGCTCAGAAGAAAGCTTTTGTGTTTTCCTTTAACAAAAAATGTTTTGTAACTCAAGACATACAATTTTTTACTTTTTTTTGAAAAATCAAAAACCTTTTTGACTTTTTTTCCAAAATGGACTCTTTTTTTTATTAATTTTTTCTCAAAAGAAAGCTTAGGTCTTTTCCTTTAAAACCTTTTCGGTCGCTTAGTGGGATGCGAGTGGGATATCTATCAAAATAAATGTTTTGTAACTCAAGTCATAGGTTTTTAAATTTGCACTATTTTAATTTTTTTTATATTTGTGTGTAAACCTTAAAAATTAAACTTACGCGGAGAAACTAGACACATTAGACTTTTCGATGGTATATAACCCAACTAAAATTTCATAGCCTCAATACCCATATGTTAACCTCAGGAATAAAAATCACTTTTTATGGAAATGTTGAATAATTTAATTTTGTTATTTATTTGTAATAATAATAATTAATTTAATATATAACAATAAGATAAATAATTTCGTAAAATTTAATCTTAATCACAATAGATCAATTTATATAATAACTATTTTTACACTTAATTTATGAAGTTTTTAAATTTTCAAATATCCATACTTTTATCCTCCTTATTTGTCACCTTTATTAGCTGCTTTTTTTGTCAATCCTGTCTTGGCGTTATTAGATTCAGCACCTGATATTTTAACAATGAAAATCACGTGCGCTGAAAACAACCTCTAGGATTGAGTAAAAAAGCCGCAAGATACAAAACTCAGACAAATTTTGGGGGTGGAAAATTAATAGCGGTCGGCCTCATATTGCACCCCTCCAGTGGCTATTATCGGTCAGTTGTTGTGGTTTTTATTTTTAAGGTTTTAGAAAAAACTTACACACAAATATGAAAAAAATCAATTTATAAACATTTGTCTTGAGTTACAAAACATTTATTTTGATAGATATCCCAATCGCATGCCACTAAGCGACCAAAAAAGTTTTAAAGGAAAAGAATTAAGCTTTCTTTTAAGAAAAAAAATTAATAAAAAAAGAGTCCATTTTGGAAAAAAAGTCAAAAAAGTTTTTGATTTTTCAAAAAAAGTAAAAAATTGTATGTCTTGAGTTACAAAATATTTTTTATAGATATCCCACTCTCATCCCACTAAGCGACAAAAAGGGTGTTAAAGGAAAACACATAAGCTTTCATCTGAGCAAAAAAATTAAAAAATTTGTGCATTTTTTAAAAAAAAGTCAACAAAGTTTTTGATTTTGCAAAAAAAAAATCAAAAATTTTAAATCTTGAGTTACAAAATAATTTTTTTTTGATAGATATCCCACTAAGCGACCATATAGGTCGCTTAGGAAAAGACTTAAGCTTTCTTAAAAAAAATAAGAAGGGCCCATTTTGAAAAAAAAGTCAAAAATGTTTTTGATTTAAAAAAAATCAAAAATATTTTATTAAATTTTTTTATTTTTTTTTTTTTGGAAAGATTGCATAAATAGCTATCTAAACTATTTGGGACACATTTTGCTAAGAACAATAGGTAATAAATTACATGGATGAGAAAAACACCTGCATGTCCAAAATGTCAAATTTTGACCGCCTCTAACTTAGAAAGTTCACGAGCGATCTTGTTGAAAAATTGTGTCTGAATTACTATCCAATAGAACTAACCATGGTGCAAATTCGCCATCATCGCGATCGGAAGACATCGATTTCAAAAGTTGGTTCACTTGACGTGAAATGCCCCATATGAAAAAGTATTAAAAAAGCCATAGACTAAAACAAAAAAATATTAAAAAATAACCTAAATATAGTATTAAAACATAATAATAAAAATTAGAAAAGAGTGAGTAGCGCAAATATATGTTTTGAAGTCAAGAGTATTCATAAGTGTGAGGGAGTTGAAATATCACACGTACATACATGTTTACATAATTTTTGTCCATTTGCCTTAAGAAACTGATAGATACTTTGTTCTACGCTATGATAGAAACAATCCATCTGTAGTCAAATGACTTTCACTGTTCTTTTAGGGAAGTAAATACCCTGTCGGCAAATTAGATTTTAATTTTGGATAAATGAACGGGTTCGGATCTTTTTATAAAATGTTTATTATATTTTTACATCATCAAAAAGTTTTAAAAATTCTAAAAATGTGTTTACAGAAGTTACACCGTCCAACACCATTTTTCACACACGAACCAAACCATATACATACGAAAGCACATAATTTATATGATATAACTGCGTACTCAGTTTTTCATTTTCTGATCGTTTGTCCTTTTAAAAGGACTTTAAAATTTGAGGTGCATACAATTTTCAAAAATTTTTATAAAATATTTTAAGCCACCCTATTATAACAATATGGGTTTGATACCCATATTGTTATAAAGAGGACTAAAGTAGACAATTGCAGTATTTTTATCTCGTATTTTGTTTTATTTTTTAAGAATAAAAAGATGTAAATAATATCCTTATAAAAGTTTATCCTTTATTATCCTTGAAATTTTATACGAAATTTTTCAACAAAAAATATTCATAATAAAGACATTAGAATGGAGTACAAAAGTCTGAAATTTGGTCTTCATAGCTCCATTTGTTTAATTTTATTAATATATTTTTTAAATATCTCAATAAATTAATAAAATTTTCCCCTCTAAAAATTTCAAAGTCCTTTTTTTGTTAAAATATTATGTAGAAAAATTAGAAATTTGTTATTGTGGAACCGAGTTTCTTTATCTCTATGATAAAAAGTTAAAAAACATTGAAGAATATGAAAGGATAACAATCGATTAAGGATAACATGCATTTTTTATATTTTCATGTCCCTTCATTTTCCTTCTTGGAAATTATATTTTCCTTTTTAATTTAAGACAATTATTCCGAACTCTATAGTTATTCTAAATACTATATATCTTTTAAAAATATTTTTGACATCCCAATAATGTTATCAAAGTAGTTTATTATATAGTTTTTTATTAAAAAATACAACAGTGCGAAGGTATATCATGTGCAATTAGTAAACCACGATATACATAAATATTTAAACAAGTTAGGAAAGTATAGCCGGACTTGACCGAGCATATCATACCCTATAACAGTTGTAAATTTCTTCCAAATGTGATTTATTTTAGCAAATAAAATATTTATGTTGAATTTTATTTCAATTGCGACATATTGAAGAAAAACTAATTTTCTGAATGTGGGCTAGAGTCAAATAGAGATTAAAGGCCTGCACAAGACAACAATAATGCGACAATTTGTTAAACAAATATCGTGTGCGCCATCATAAGCAGGCCTTCAATATGTATATTATAAAATTAAGTGGAGAGATTTATGTCTACATATATAATCGTTTTTTATGTAGCTTTTCATCGTGATATTAACGTTTATATTAATTATATTATATTTTACATTTATATTAATATTGCGCTTATCATATTATCCTGAAGTGGATTTTAGAATTTGGAACATGCATGTTTTAATCACTAAATCGTCATAATCATACGAAATAAAATTTTATATATTTTAAGACCTGTCATCTCAACCACCGGTTATGTTTAATTGGTAGATATTTTGTCTGAAAACTGTCAATTTAACGTTAGGATAAAAAATTAACAGATTGCTTAATATTACTGTGAAAGGGTTTTCCGATCGATCCATAATTGGTCATAGCTCCCGTAAAAGGTCCCCTCACGAAAATAACTTAAACGAGCAGAACTCATTATTAAATTCAGATATCCATAAAAATTTGGTACAAGTATTGCCCATATGCACAAAAATATTACTGAAAAACTTGTTCCGATCAGTCCATAACTGGTCATAGCTCCCATACAAGGTCCCCTGCCGAAAATAACTTAACGCAGATCCCAACAGTTCAACAGGACAGTCCCGAACTGACCATTTAAACTACCACTTGTGGTGGCCCCTAGCCACCTGACTACCCAGGTGACCGACCATTTTAACATGGGCTTGTCCTACGAGGAAGTCAATCGTCACTCTACACCCTATAAAGAGACAGTAAAGAGACGATTGCCTCCGCTCTCGCTTACAAATGGGACACTAAAGTGACGACTGTCTTCATTCTCGATTACAAAGAGTTTATTTGTGACGAAAGACCAAAAACATACGAATTGGAGTCAGTCACGTGGTAAGATATTAATGAAACTAAAATTTAAAAATTTCAAGTGTCTACTCTATAGAATACTAAGGGACAATAATGTGACGATTGACCCGAAAGATATAAATATGAGTCAACCAGATGGTGGCATATTAGTAGAAAGTAATAATCATTTCTCCAAAAGATGGGTAAAGTAACTACTTTCGGAAGTACAAAAAAAACAACTTTTAAGAGTATAATCTACTTGAGGACAGTAAAGAGACGACTGTCTCCGCTCCCGCTTACAAAGAGGATACTAAAATGACGACTGTCTTCATTCTCGATTACAAAGGGTAAGGGTAGCAAAAATATTGCTCTTATATACATAAATTAAACTATAAAATTGTTTTACGATCGGTCCATATTTGTTTATAGCTCTCATAATAGGTTCAGAAAACCTCTTAGATTCACAATATTTATTACCAAATAATGATAGAGACACAGAATTTTGAAATTTTGTCTTTATATACATAATTAGACATAGCTTCCATAAAAAGTCCTTTTACGAAAATCTCTTAAACGAAAATTACTCATTACCAAATAAAGCTTTTAAATCTTGGAGTTGTAATAGATTTAAATATTGGTATTTTTCTATTTAAGACTTGAGAAAACTCATTTGTATCTAATCAATTAGAAAAGTATTTGGTGTCTGTTAAGAACTGTTATACAATTTAAATGTTGGTAATCTCTAATCTCTTTAGGTACCTAAATTCTGATGAGCCTGAGACTTTCAAATTTGTTATAGAATCGTGTATTGTTTTGTTCTTTATATCAACTAACAACTCAAAATTTTCTCCTATAATTGGTGTGTTAATATCTACCAAAATAAATGGGTAGTTAATTCACTTTTTAAACCGAGATGTAGTTTTAAATGTTTGTTCCCAAATGTTTCAATGTTTGAACTATTTTCTGTTGAGATTAAATTCGACATGCCTTTTAATTTTTCGAATTTTGTAATTGGAATTACTAATTACTTTTGACGTGACCTACTTCTAGACCTCCATCGATTATTTCAATAAATCTTATCCCTTTGTCTAGATGACCTAAGTTCTGAAACTTCTAAGCTCATTTTATCTAAATTATCTAAATTTGGGATGGAAAAGTCGAAAAGAATATAAGAATATATGTATGTATGTATGTATGTATGTATGTATGTATGTAAGTATGTAGAAGAAGTTTCAGAACTTAGGTCTAGATGACCTAAGTTCTGAAACTTCTAAGCTCATTTTATCTAAATTATCTAAATTTGGGATGGAAAAGTCGAAAAGAATATAAGAATATAATATATGTATGTATGTATGTATGTATGTATGTATGTATGTATGTATGTATGTATGTATGTACGTATGTGTGTATGTATGTATGTATGTATGCAAGTATGATACTTTTAAGGCATGCCTTTGAAGTTATGAATGTAAGAGTTGCCATTTTTATAATTCTTAAATTATTGTTATATATATATATATATATATATATATTATATATAATATAATATAATATATATATATATATTATATATATATATATATATATATAATATATAATATATATATATATATATATATATATATATATATATATTATATATATATATATATATATATTATAAATCTATTTCTTTAATATTTCTTATATTAAATATTGTTTTAATTATTTAGGTTAATATATATATAAAAAAATTATGAAAAAAATACTAAAATACTTTAAAATACATATTTTTGCTACTATTAGCTGAATGTTTTAGTTCTTTTTATAGTTATTTATTTTTTATTAAAGATTTAATAACGTTTTAATACTCATTGCATTTGAAAAAATAAATTATTTTTTAAATTTATTGAAATATCTAAAAAAAAGTTAAATTATTGCAAATGGCAACGCTAATTCATGTCTGAGAGTAGTCGCATACGATCTTTATGCAGTGAGAGCAGAATAGATATAAAGCAACTAGCAAAATCACGAACATGAAGGAAAAGCAATGTCGAAAAACCCCTCAAATTACGATTCGTGCGTGTCTTGCTCTCAATGTAAAGTGGAATAATATTATAGACGAAAAAGTACCAAAAAGTCCTCTTTTATGTGTTTTAATCTAATCAGGGCTCTACATACTTTATTTTATGTTTCTATGTTCAATATTATAGAAAATTCAAAAAGTACCATTTGTAGAAAGAAAAAGTACCAAAAAAATCCGGACTCTGCATACATAATTTCAACAAAATTTACCTATGATTATGTATTTTGATTTTGTTTTTTGCAATTTCTGTTTCAGTATGAATAAAAAATTTAAATTTTTTATGAAATTTTCAGAGGTGGTCTCAGATTTTTACTCATATCTTCGTTATTTATGGACCGATTGGACCATATACCGGCGTATAGAGAGGCAGATGAAAAAAACCAATCAATGAAATTGCAATTTAATTGCACTACTATAATGTGGAAATTTTTACAAACAAAATATAAACAATAGACATAAGAATGATAATTTCTTTACATAGAAAGAACATTTCAAATTAAAATGTACCAAAAAAGTATCAAATAAGAATGATCTTATTTACTTTAATTGTTATGCATTCTAGAAAATTATTTAGGGTGTATGTTGTTTTTGTATATTATACTCTTGTTTTTGAATTTGTTTTTTTATTTTTTCAAATTGCGTTTGCAATTTCTGAAACAAAGCGACATCAACCTTCTTCGTTGAATGTTGCCAAGCAACTAAATAAAATATTTGTAGTTTTGACGCTCTTCTTGAGAAGTTCGTATGCGATCGTGATGTATACATGGAAAGTGCCGAAAATCTTCGTATTCAGAACAATACTAGCACCGACGTCTGGATTGGACTGATTTTAAATAGCGTTCTATTGGATCGTATTTCCAATAGAATTATTGAAAGTTCGGATATCGCAGATATCTGGGGTCTTCTGAAAACTGATTTCAACATACACACAGACATATACTGCCTGGCTTAGTCCTTGCATAATTTGGTACTACAGGTGGCCAGTTGCCCGCCAGACTATGTCCTGGCTGGTCAGTTGATTGAGGTTCCTTCGGGCTCCACGCTGTGGCTTAAACCCAAATTTGCGGAAAGAGTAAGTGGCGGTTAAAAGAATGAAGTAAAGTAAAGTAAAGTAAAGTCAATATTTCGGGATAAGTTCGGTGCTGTTGCCGAAACAACAGATACCCCACAGAGAAGTGACTGTGGGACTAAGCGTTGGAAATAAGTTGGTATTAATTGTATATGGTACGGGATGAATGTGAGATACGGCGGTCCTCACACCACCTGTCTACCTATAATGAATGTGTAGTATGAATGAGATGTGTGCTTGGTTGTATGATGATGGATCCATTGAATTTTCCTTTCTTGTCCAGATAAGTTCAGAGTATACTCTCTTCATATTAGAATTATCACTGTGTGTCCCTTTGAGTAAGAACAATGTCCTTGACTTTTTTGATGGATTCGTACTTTGGTCCACCGGTTACATCTCTAGGTGCTGTTGCCTAATCAACTGAGGCCATACGATGGTCAGAAATTAGATAGCTCGAGTACTTCAGCAATGTGCTTGTACATGGACGGGTCATAACCAATGTACAAAAATTGTCACCTGAGTTCCTTATTGAAGGCTAAAGGGGCGATGGTAGACCGTTGTTAAGTCTACCTAGTGGCTAAATCGACTCTGCTATCTATAAGGATCCAGAATATATATACTTTATAGGGTCAGAAAATTATATTATAGACATTACAAACGGAATGACAAACTTTTATTTACCCTTCTCACGAAGGTGAAGAGTCTAACATCAATTTTCTTTACAGCTTCTGTAAATAATCAAATGAAAATTGTCAGTGTTTCAGTACAAAATATAATCTTTAAACTGACAACAGAAACAAAAAACTTCTCTTTTTATGTATAAATAACCAGATTATTAAAATAGAAGTTTTTATGAAAAGCTCCTAAGTATTATATAATTTGTTAACTGTTTCAGTCTTTGTTTAGTTTAAGCACAAACCAAGAAAATTCGAACAGATATTATTTTTTCCAATTTTCTTTAAAATTTTAATATCTGGCAATTTATTTTTTTTTTTTTTTTCAAATTCACAAACCACTTTTTGTGTAAGTTTCAGCCGAATTGGGCTACGGGAACTAGTCGAAAATTCAGTAACAAAATGTGTACCATCTAACAAAGCAAGTTAAATAAAAGCTTTTAACGGTGTAGATTACCAACCTTGTTATATACTTACATATCGTCCTTGATGAAAGTGTTCTATATTTTTTTATTTCACTATTAATGACTTTATTAGTCATTCATCCACCCACTTAATAATGTAAAGATATCTATCTTTATCGGGTATTTGTAGATTTAATAAATATTTAGAAAAATATCAGAATTGGCGGATCATTCTGGACTTTATTTACAAGCTCTCCTGAAAAATTTACAAAATAAAACACATAAATGTTAAAATTACCTTTTTATTATTGTATCGTCCGTCCCCTCTTTTCTTAAATAAACAGTGACACGGTTTTAACTCATTTCCAATATTTTTGTGGAAATATAAAACGTGACAAGACATGTAAATGCCTACATGTATATTAATATTAGACATGCCCTTAAAAATGTGCGGCATAAAACCTTTACAAAATTTTAGATCCTTTGCACTCCGTTTTTTTTATACCAGCAGGATAGTTTTAGTATTTGAGAGATAAATATTGATTATAATTGAATAAAAATACTTAGTTAAAAGTTTAAAGCATGACCCGCTCATAATTACTTTAAATAGACCAGAGTACAAAATGTTCTTTCATTCTTCACTCATGTAAATGAAAAAAAAAAATATTGTATGATGATTACACATCTACTCATGTACGAAGAGACAAAACAGGCTTTGCTTTATTTATTCTTGTGTGTATTGTTTTGTTTTTTATTTTTATACACAAAATTGCGAAAAGAAAACAGAAATATTTTCGTAAATTTTACACAAATGAATATTTTATTTTGCACTCTAAATTTCAAAAATATAAAGCAAAGAATATTTTTCATTTAAGGTTTACATGAATTTTTATTTTTGATCAAACACTAACGCTTTGTTTTTATTTTAATAAATTAATTTTGCAATTTCTCTTTTTATTGTGTAAAGTGAATACATAAATATGTGATAAAATAAAAAATGCAAATGTTTATATTTATGTGTGCTTAAAATAAAACAAAAATTATCAGCTTCTCATTTCCGAACGTAAACTTAAAAACAGAAATTGCTAATTTCATTCATATCTATTTATCACGAATGTTTAAATTTAAATGTTCGTATATGAATATTTTTGAACCCTGTTATCTACAAAAATCGCCACAACTACGTTTTATATAACCCTAAATGCTTATCAATATTCTTAATTGTGCATTACCTGAAATTCTGTGAAAAAGTTTTTATGATACTAAAAGGTAAAAAACTAAAAAAAAAAATGGAATGTTTCTTTTAAAATTTAGCTGGTAGTTATATTTTGTATAAATTTCCCGTCAAAAAATAACTTCCAAAGAAGCAAAAATGAAATATCAGTCATTTTTTTGGTTGATATTTCTTTCTCTCTCACACACAAAAATCAAAAGTTTTCTAGTGTGAACCAGGTCTAAGTAGTTCAGAAAACTGATGAAGAAAAGTAACTACAAATAGCAGACATATTTAAAGTACATAAAATTTTAGTGAATAATAAATAAAATTTACTTTAAAGGATATGCTTTATTTTTGACATTCAATATATAGGATTTTTAGAGCTTCTAAAAATAATAGTAGATGCAGTTTAAGTTGTCAAAAGTAAACAAAAAATGTTTTTCACCTGAAGTACATAGAGTTTTTGGTAATATACACATTTAATATATATAAAATTTGTTTAACACATAAAAACGTATTAAAAATTATAATTATTTTCTATAATTCGGCAGTCATTCAACATTACTTCCTCGGAAGGTAAACAAATTATTTAGTGCTACTTTTTAAGTGGTGATAAATGTTTTGTGTCTTTTCAAATCATTGATTTATTTTTTAAATATCTTTTAAATATGTGCATAAACAATAGGTCGTCTAATAGCAAGTTTCTTTTTTTACGAATTAATACCAATTATCAAAATACGTATATAAGATAGTTCTCTCGTATGCAAAATTTTGACTCCATTTTTTATTGTTCACTCTATTGTCTGCCTAACAATACTATAGTTCACTTAGCAATATAATTATTGTTATGAAATTATATGAAAGTATTGTTTTACTTGAATTTTTGAAGACCTTAAATATACTTTTCAGGGTAGGACTAATGTACAGATATACTTATGCATAAATTAATACGTAAACTTGTATTGTGTGTAATTAATTTAATTATTAATTATTTTAATTGTTTAATGTTAGCTCAATGACTACGACCTACTAAGTACTGTTTTGTCTAACTAAGTATGTATCTTAATTACAGCTACTAAATGCAATGCAAAACAAAAACTGTATAATTATTATCTACTGTTAGGTAGAAGAGAATCATTCACGTACATACATATAAATACAAAAAAATAGTGGTAATATAAAATAATTTGTCGACCAGAAAAATCACTAATTACGTTTGTACATGTTCAATGGAATTGAAGAGATTGCTTTTTTGTGTTAATTTGTTCTTTACATTTTAAAATTAGTTGGAATTGCAGGTGTTATTCATTCCCACAATTAAACGATAATAAAATTTTAAATAAAAAATAATACAAAATTGTGTTGTTAAGTTTGTATTATTTTTATAAAAAAATTACCCGATACGTCATGAACAGTTTCGTATTTATTATTATGATGACGATTACAAGAGAATGGCAATTTGCCTCCACGGAACAGCAAGCGCTACCGGTTTAACGGCGAACAGCGGAACAAATATTTTTATTTATAAAAGCAACTGTTATTGTTGTGTTGGATGCAGTGCAATCATTAAACGATAACTGATAACAAGTCATCAACAATAACCAAACATAATAATTTTTAAAATCGGAAGAAAACACGGCGGCATATACATATGTAATCTTAGCGTTTATACTGATTCGATCAATTAATCATTTAACTTATAAAATTAACAAAACAAATTTATTTGTTATTATTGCATTTAGCTGAAACAAGTTTGCAATTGCTAAATTTAATTAAAATGCTCGCCAGCGAGAGTATTCTTCGTAGTCACCATCATCATCGCAATCATCATCATCTCAATCAATCACAACAGCAGCAGCAACATACTAAACAATTCAATGATTCTATATATAAGCAACAAGTAGTGCACGATGCTGTCGATTCTAATGAATTGGCACGAAATACCTCCGTAAATGCATTTAATTTATCACATCCTATAGTACCTTCACCCACTAATGTAAACGCTCGTGACAATGACATTGTCAACGTAAAGTGCAAAAATAGTGGCGCGTTGTCAACAGATGAGAACAGAGCCACATCCACAAAACAGCTTCATACATTAAAAGATAAAACGGATAAAATGAACTCAAACTCGATAAATTGCCTAATTGTCAGTCATCCAAATGCCGACAGTGAAAAGTTTATACGCGAGTGTGTTGGTGAAATAATAAAATCTGCCGTCTTCGCCGGAACTAATCGCTCCAACAAAGTTGTGCAATGGCATTCACCCGAAGAGCTTAGAGAACTTTTTGATTTCAAGTTGAAAAATGCGGGGGAATCAAAGGAAACCTTATTCGATTTACTACAGAAAACAATTGATTTCTCAGTGAAAACTGGTCATCCATACTTTATAAATCAGTTGTATTCCGGACTAGATCCTTATGCTCTGATTGGTCAGTGGTTGACCGATGCTTTGAATCCTAGTGTCTATACGTACGAAGTAGCTCCTGTATTTACACTTATGGAGGATGAAGTTTTATCTGAAATGAGACGTATAGTTGGATTTCCCAATCAGGGATACGGAGATGGTATATTCTGTCCTGGAGGTTCAATTGCAAATGGTTATGCAATTAGTTGTGCTCGTTTTCACAAATCTCCCAATTCAAAGGTAAATAAATAAATTTGTATGTACTATATGTATGTAGATGTTCATTCATATACAAGCACATCAACATTAGGGTATAACCAATGTTCTACGATACTGCGAAAAATAGATTAGTTACAGTGAGCATTTGTGTATTGAAATAGTATATTTATAAAACAATTAAGAAAATTATCCTCGAAGAAATGGAAGCCATAACGTATTTGTTAATTTTATCAAATTGAATAAATCGTTTTTGAGTTATGATAAAATATAGTGTCGGTCAACTAACGGGATTGAAAGCCAAAATGCATATCGCCTCCTGAAATAATGTATGATCAAAAAACAAAAATAAAATTTTTGTTTGATTATAATTCACATCTCTTTAAAATATATAAAAAGAAATATAACGACTTTATAAAAAAATTCAAAATAACGTGTCATCAAGAACAATATTTTCATTAAGCAAAGCAATGTATCATCACTATTATTCAAGGAATTAAAACATAGTGTAATAAATAATATTGGGATTCAATTCTTTTAAACCTGAGACTGAGCAGTGCTGAATCCGAATCTGGTCTCGGTATTTATCCAACACATAATTTTTTGGTTATAACGGCGCATAATCTTTTATGTCATCTAAATCCTTTGCTTTAAAGCAAATGTTTATAACTATTATATTTATTTTTTGTTTTTTTTCAAGATTTCAAAAATTTACGACAATACTATTTTTTCAGAAGGATTTAATATGATCCAATGTCTGTCATACATTAAAATATATCTTAACACTAATTTGTGCAAAATTTTAAAAAATATTGCTGTCTAAGCAATATATGTATGCAAGACTATCGAAACCATTATTCCTTGGGATCACTTGTACCGGATATAGCTGTCCCGATATTACTTATTTTCAATACTAAACAGAACATGTTAATAGGGATTACTTGTGGAAATTTCCAGCCCTTTAGTTTCTACAATTAGGACATTTTTTAATTTATGAAAAAATTTTGTTTTAAAAACATAAATACCGTAACAAACATAGCATAACAAGGATGAATGTATAGTCGGACATTTCCGACTATATGATACTCTACACCAGTCAGTATGTTAACAAAGTGGATACTTTTTAAAAATAAAGTATTTAATTTGTTCTTTAACCGTATTGTGGAATATTTTTATAAAACTAAGTTAAGCTGATTTTTGTTGACATAATAGAACATTTAACGTAATTATGAGCCTAAAGGCCCGATTCGGGGGGTACGGTTGTATCGGGGATTGGCGAAATAATGGACCGATTTCAAGCATTTCAATAGCGTTTGTTCTTGAACCAAGAAAATAATATGTGCCAAATTTCATCAAGCTATCTTGAAAATTGCGATCTGTAGCGTGCGCACAAGGTTTACATGGACACACAGACAGAAAGACGGACGGACGGACAGACGGAAATAGCTAAATCGAAAGTGATTCTGAGCCGATTGGTATATTTAAGGTGGGTATAGAACCAATATTTTTCAGTGTTACAAACAACAGCACAAACGCATAATACCCTCCCCACTATAGTGGAGTAAGGTATAAATATAAACTTCGAAAAATAATATTTTGCTTCTGTAAACATACAAACATAATTAATAATTTTATTTTTATAACGTTTTTGCTTATCCTGTAAATTTATGAAAAGTGATTATACGTTAGTTTGCATTTTATATGTATGACGATATAACCAATACATATGTATGATTAAATCCAGAAATGTTTTCAGATTTAAAAGTTACAAGCAAAGTAAAATTTTTTAAATTTTCTTCTCATAAACCAAAAATTTGTCTTTTAAGTACTGTAGCCGAGAACCTCTATATTATGAAATTGTTTTTTTACAATTTGTTTAAATAAGTTTTAATGAATTTGTGTGCCATCACAAATCCCTGAACTCGTTATTTTGAAAATTGAAATCCCCTTATTTTGAAAATTGAATTTTGGGATTTTATGAAAATCTTCAAATCATCATGCTTGTAAATAAAATGTTGAAGTTAGTTAAAATTTAGCAGACAGAATATGTATTCAAATTAAAACAATCCAATTGATTATAATTTTTCAATATAGACATTTAGAATTTTATAATTTCTGAAACCAAAGTATAACAAGTAGTTCGACGCTTTGACAGCAGTACCTAACTCTAAGCATGTGTTAGTGAAAAAGTTCCTAACTCTAAATATGTGTTGGTAACAAAAATGTATATGTGTTGGTGCATTTTGAACACACAAAGTTTTATAAAAAAAATTAAATTCTTAAATTTGTTTGAATTTTCAATACCAAAAATTGAAACTCTGTTTGTAAATTAAAATTCAACAACAACAAAAATGAAATGTCAAGAAATAGAAAAAATTATTTTTTCCAGTTTAAGAAAATTAAAAATTATTTTATGTGGAAATTGCGATGGATCTATTTAAAAAATACAGATTTTTAGTGGATAGCTGAAATTTCGCATACGATCCCTAAAAGTGGTCAAAAAAGTAAGGTAAACTTTTGAGTGTTTTGACAAGTTTAAACTTCTCACAAGAGAGTTAAATTCACACGGAACTGGTAGATGTGAGAGAGTAATTTCCTATATGTGAGAGTCGGACTACTTGTTATACTTTGTTTGAAACTTTTTAACTCCAAAATTTGGCGTAAGCACTTTTTTAAACCTCATACTGTTCCATGCGAACTAAAATTATGACAGAGCCCAATTCAATTATTTTAACTTCAATTTATAATCCTTCCCTTGAAAACTATTTCGAATTTTATATAAATACATATTAGTTTTGGAATATAACATGTTCGTAGGATTTATTGAAAATTATATGTACATCCAGAACAATCTAATTTACCATTACCGGTATAACTCAGATTTGTAAGAATTGCAAAATCTTCTTGTATTTTGCCACACTCTTCTTGTGCTATGAAGGTCCATATTTTATAGCAGTCCACACTAGGAAACTTTTGATTTTGCGTGAGAGAGAAAAAATATCATTAAACTCTCTCGCGGTACGGAGTTTCCCATATTCGGAAACTTTTTTTGTTTGTGCCGGTCCACACTAGGAAACTTTCGTAGAGAAACGTTTTCTTAATTCTCTTTTGAAGTTTCCTAAATGTCCACACATATAAACTTTTGCTTCAGAAACTACTTACTGCCGGTCCACACTAGGAAACTTTTTTTGGGAAACTTTTGATTTTGCATGAAAGAGAAAGAGAAGGAATATCATTCATCTCTCTCACGGTACGGAGTTTCCCGTACTCGGAAACTTGTTTTGTTTTGTTATTCTTCTCATTCGTAAAACAACAAATTAATTCAAAAGATAGTTAAGAAAAAGTTTCTCTACGAAAGTTTCCTAGTGTGTACCAGGTCTAATTCTTCTCATTCGTACAGCAACAAATCAATACAATTAACACGTAGTTTCTGAAATAAATGATTCAATGTGTAGACATTAAGTATTTTTCAAAAGAGAATTAAGATAAAGTTTCTCAACAAAAGATACCTAGTGTGGACCAGGTCTAAATGTAAACCCGATTTCACCATAAATTCTTAATCGGGTTTAACTTTGGCGACAGTAGGAGCTAATATAGTAATGGAATTTGAACAGTTCGATCGAGTGCTTTTACCGTATATTTGCGGTCATTATCCAGTTTTCCAACGTATTTTCAATGTTTCGATCCTCAATCAATAAAAATATCAAAATTAAATCACTTGATAATATCAATAGAAATTCATGATTCCATCAATTTCAGGCCATCCATCAATTTTAACCATGCTTGAGAAGAGACTATAAAGCCTCTTGTATTAGAATTCCCCAAAAGGTTTTAAGAACTGGTCGTTTAATAATTTGATAAATATTTTATGGACATATGAACCAAAAATTAATCTTTTTGACCAGTTTGGCCAAAGCATGTATATAGAAAACCGAATGTACCATTAAAAGACCTCGACATAATGCCCGTTATAAAATTTGGAATATGGAAAATTTATAAAATTTAATGGTAACATGAATGCCAAAATGTTACTGATATTATAAGGCATTTTATCGCGATATTTTTAATGATTGGCTTCAAAACGTTAAAAATACTATGATGCAATTGGATGATGACCACGCGCCAAAGTAAAGGGCCAAATAGACTACACAGTATTTTACGTTTGTGCAAGCCTGTTGTCCAGTGTATGAAGGTGTTTCGTGTTTGCACAAATGCTTGCGGTTTGTTTGATCAAAAAACAAAAAATTTTGATTTTTACACAAACATATTGAATTTTTGTCAATCCATTTGTATTGTTTATATTCATAAATAACCAATTTTTTTACAAAATTTATATTTCGAAAAAAATTTACATCTGTATCTTTGCAAGTCTACAAAAACGTGAAAAAATTGTTGTTTGTGCTAGCAAAGTTTGTGTAGTGTGTGTTGAAATAAAAAAGGTATGTTTGTCAAGCCGCTTGTGTAGTCTATTTGGGCCTTAAGTGAGTTAATTTAATTTTTTTTATCTGAAGTATAGTGAAGAGGATTTTTTATTTATTTTAGTTTAAAGATATCTTCATTTAATACAGATTTCAAAAAATATTTAAATATTTCACCATCATTTACTCATTTTTGTCACACACTGTATATAAAATTTGCTGAGTTGAGTTTTGTTTTGCTAAATCAAAAATTTTAAAAATTTTCGAAAATTATGACTCAAAAGACATAATTACATATTTAAAAAAACTCGAATTTCGGGATATCCTAATGCGAAAAAAAAACACGGATTTTCGGGATCATGATTTCGAAATTGGCGTCCCTAATATCCACGTACCCCTTTTTAAAAACAACTTTTTTATAAAATAAGCGAATTACTATCATATTCAGTTGTTTAAAACATCGCACGCAATATTTTAAGTATTAATTGACACAGTATTAGAATTTTTTGAGTAGAAATAAAAGTAATTTTTTGATTTTTTAGCAAGAATAAAAGTATTTTTTGACATTTGAGCAGCAAAAAAATATTTTTTGATTATTGGAAAATAAACGATTCTAAAGCGAAAACTAACTTTTATTTCTACTCAAAAAATTAAAGTCAAAAATATAAAAAGCATTGAATTTTATTAAACCATCTTGCAATATGATGCAAGATGGTGGAAAACTATTGTAGTTAGAGTCTTCAAAATCGTTAAGAAGGCTTTTTTAGTTACATTGCATTTAGGGTAGCAGAGCTCAATGAGTATAGCTTGGTTGAAAATAAAATCCAAAAAAAGAAAACATCAGCAGACATAGTTATCACATTCTATTCTTAATAAAATCCTGAAAATGACGAGCATTCACTCGATTTTATTCCAAAAATCATAAAGACAATTTCCAACACAACCTGTCTTTAAAAACTGCATCTTATTTCAAATATTTTACCGCATATTGTTGTTTAATAACAATTCATGATTTGTTAAATTTTAACTTCAGAAACATGGATTATTTGGATCAAAACGGCAGATTATATTCACATCAGAAGACTCACATTACTCCGTTGAAAAATTGGCAATGTTTATGGGTATGGGCAGTGAAAATGTGTGTAAAATAAAAACAAATAAATTTGGAAAGGTTGATATTGAGAATTTAGAAAAGCAAATTAAGAAATGTATCAGTGAGAATTGCGAGCCAATGATGATATCGGCTACCTCTGGTACTACAGTTCTTGGAGCATTTGATGATTTAAATAGTGTAGCTGATTTGTGTAAGCAATATGGAATGTGGATGCATGTAGATGCTGCTTGGGGTGGTGGAGCATTAATGAGTCCAAAATATCGCCATTTATTAAATGGGATCGAAAGGTAATCAAATTTTGTATGCATTTGAATATTTGTTTTATTAACATTTACATGTAATTTTCAGAGCCGATTCGGTTACATGGAATCCTCATAAGATGCTAACAGCGTCCCAACAGTGTTCGACATTTTTAACACGGCACAAAGATATCCTTTCTCAATGTCACTCAACGAATGCCACATATCTTTTTCAGAAGGATAAATTTTATGATACATCTTACGACACCGGTGACAAACATATACAATGTGGTCGAAGAGCTGACGTTTTTAAGTTCTGGTTTATGTGGAAAGCTAAGGGTACCAAGGGCCTGGAAGAACATGTGAACCAGTTATTCAAAATGTCTGAGTTCTTAACTAATCAGATACGAGAGAGATCTGGTTTTGAACTTGTTTTAGAAAATCCCGAATGTACTAACATTAGTTTTTGGTATGTGCCTCCCAGTTTAAGAGGTATGGAGAGAAATGACAAGTTTCATAGCGAATTGCACAAAGTAGCTCCAAAAATTAAAGAAGCCATGATAAAAAAAGGTTCTATGATGGTAACATATCAACCTTTGCATAATTTGCCAAATTTTTTCAGAATAGTTTTGCAGAATTCTTGCCTAACCGAATCTGATATGATATACTTTTTGGATGAAATAGAAACTCTGGGAAATAACTTATAACTTTATTGCAATTTATCAAATTAAATAAATAATTTTTAATTTTACTACAAAATATATGAAATTAGAAAATTCAGTTTTATGTTGAAATTAATTAAAAACAAGTGATAAACTTCACAGTTTTATCCTTCTCACCCAATCTTCCAACACACAAACTATTTAAAATGTTATGTTATTTGTATTTTCAAAACAGTATCTACATGTGTATCAAATTACGCAAATAAAATTACAAACATTATATATTATCTGTATATTTAAAATAATTATAAGTAAATCATGTACAGAAATTATAAAATAAACGTTAAACATCAGATTTTTAAAAATATTATATTCTGGAGCAATTTCAAAGCTTTACATGTTTAATACCAAATTGATATATTTTTTAAAATTTAAGGAAAATCATTACAAATCGAGTCACTCGAAACCGAAGGATTTTAGACCTATCAGCTATCTCTATATACTGAAGACATTTGGGAGAATCCATGTGAAAGCGGGCAGCAGTCAGATATGAAAAAATAATTCATATCTGGCATGAATTTGCTAATAAATATTATGAATCGAACTTGACTTTTTTTTACCAAACCATTTTCATTCAGAATACTAAAAGTTCATAAAATGAATTTGACATGACGAAATTTTTTTTGTATTTTTACTTTTTTTCTACGATATTTATAAAAAAATTGCAAAAGAAGTCCATTATCTACTAATATGTTTCCGTATTTAGTAGATAGTAATTTTATATTAGCAAATATTGTACTAATAAAAAAATAAAAATCTTGAAAAACAAAATCTTTAGCAACAAAACATCAGCAAACTTAGTAAAACTTCTTTTTCATAAAATCCGTCAAATTTCGCGAACATTTATTCGATTTAAATCTCAAAATCATAAAGGAATAAAAAAATTTGAAATATTTTAAGTCAAGGCTTCTAGATTTTGTTTGAAAAATTAATATGAAAAAATTCAGGAAAATTTAGGAACTTCTTAAATATTATCAACTTTTATCAATAAAAGCAGTTCATAATATTTATGCTGAAACTTTTTTCTGTGTATGGTTAATTATAATACATAAATATATCTCATAAAGCACTGGTCCGATTTCAATGAAATGTAGTAGAAAGTTATTGATGACGATCAATCCATACTAATAGTATATGTTGTTATCGCAATATTAAGAAACAAGGAGGAAAAAGGATTGAAATCTTCGACTTCAAAAATATTTTTAAAGCTTTAGCATCTAAAAATGATATCACTTTAACTGATCATGAACTTTTCATAATCTCGAAAATACATTAAGTTCAGATACATATCGCAAAATATTTAAATGTAAGTGTTTAACCTTCATTTTCACCATGCCTAGTTATTTTTATACCCACCACCATCAGTGGTGATAGAGAGTATATACATTTTATCATTCCGTGTGTAACACCAAGAAATATATATTGGGTCCCCCGATTGCTGGTCCAATTAAAAAAATATTTTCGGCAAATTTGGCTGACTTCGTTTGCATGAGTTGTATTCCATTATCGGTCGGATGTAAGAGGTGTAAATAGTAAGAAGATCAGATGGGGTGAAGTATGTCTTACACCGTTTCCAAAAATCGGAACACTTGAATGCTTCTTTCGACACTGAATTTTCATGCCCAGAACATCTGATTCCTTCATATTTGCACCATATTTGCCTACGTAAAATTTTATAAATTTTAAGAAAAAAACTTTATCTGAACAGTTATTTTTAGCAAAATAAAGCAATTTGTTTGTTGTATTTTTTAAAGAATATCTTATATTTTAATTTTCTACCATAAAAAGTAAATCGTTATATTAATTAACGAGATTTTTGATAAAATGTGAACGTATTGTTAATTTTATGGGTCAATAAAGTATTTTGCTTTTTTAGGTTTTTTGTTAATTTTTTTAATATTTTTTTAATCGGTTATTACCGTAAACCGATATCCCTCTAAGTAGGGCCTCATTTTACGAATGCCCCATAGTACGGCTAGGCATTCCTGTTCCGTTGCGGAATATTTCCGCTCAAGATCGTTAAGAGTACGGCTGGCATATGCAATGACCTTTTCTTGCTCCCCATGCCTCTGGTACAGTACCGCTCCTAAACCTTCTTTACTAGCATCTGTCTGTAGAAAAAATGGTCTCTCGAAATCGGGACAGCTCAATATCGGGGCCTCTGTTAATTTTAGCTTTAAATTCTCAAAGGATTGTTCTTGTTCAGGACCCCAGATCCAGGGGATTTTCTTTTTCAGCAAACGGGTCAACGGTTCGGCCAATTTAGAAAAATTTGGGATAAATCTTCGATACCACGACGCTATTCCCAAAACGCGACGTAGTTCTCGTATAGTTTTCGGTGCCTCTAATTTTTGTACGGCCTCTATTTTTCCTGGATCTGTATGGATTCCGTCGGTACACACTACGTGGCCTAGATACTTTAAACTGGTTCGCATGAATTCACATTTATCGAAGTTTATCTGCAGGTTAGCTGTCAGGAGCCTAGAAAAAAATGTTTTTAACATGTCAAGATGTTCTTCAAACGTGCTCCCCAACACAATGATGTCATCTAGATATGCAAAAACTTTCGGGTACAATTCGGGTCCTATGACGTTATCAAGGATTCTCTGAAATGTGGCCGGGGCCGAGTGCAAGCCGAATGGCATGACCTTCCACTGGTATAATCCTCGGCCGGGAACGGTAAAGGCGGTATACTGACGGGATTGGGTTGCTACAGGAATCTGCCAGTATCCGTTCTTTAGATCAATAGTTGAAATAAAAGTGGCTTCTTTCAATTGATCGAGTATGGCATTGATGTGAGGTATGGGATAAGCATCGGGTTTAGCAGCTGCATTTATTTGCCTGTAATCAATGCACATCCTCCATGTCCCTTGTTTCTTTCGGACGAGGACAACAGGTGAGCTATACGGACTGTGGTACGGTTCAATCCGATCCATAGAAAGCAATTCATCTACCACCTTGTTGATGATACTCTGCATAGAGGGATTGCGAGGGTAGTATCGTTGTTTGATAGGCCGCTCGTGTTTCATCCGAATTATGTGCTCTCCCATATTACATGGCTCTTGAATAGCTGCAAAGGATACTTTAGCGGCATCCAAGACTGCTTGCAATTGAAGATTCTGTTCAGAATCAAGAGATTTACGTTCCACGATGGAATGTATTGCATGGAGTGAGCTTACTCGACTAGGCTCTTAAGCTCGTAGTTCCTTCCCATCAATTAACAGGGTTGCCTTGCGTCGTCGCAGAAAATCCATCCCAAGAATGACGGGTTCCGCTAAGCTATCAAGGGAAGAAGCCAATAGGTGGGTAGTTTTTCCGTTAGCTTCTACGGCAATAGGGTATACATTAACACCGTCCGCTAACTGGATTGTTCGTTGATGGTTTCGAGGTCGTATATTGTGTGCTTCGGGCAACTGTCGGACCGTCTTCCCCAAATAAGTGAGAGTAGATCCTGTGTCCACTAAAGCCGTAATAGAAGTGCCAAAAATTGAGATACTAAGGTAGTAGCGTCCGTCAGAAAGTGACTCTTCCCGAGAACATAGACAATCACGAGACATAATCCCATCCTGTCCACACCATGAGCAGAAAATTCGACCTTGATTGGGGCATAGCCCGCGGAAATGGCCTATTTGCTTGCAGTGCCAACAATGTGTTTCCCGATTATATATTCCGGTTGTAGAGGAAACGTCGATGTAGTGGTTGGGTTGGGGCTTTCCTTGCTTCGCTTCCTCCTTCCGTAGAAGCTCGTACTCGTCGGTTAATTCCATTAACTCCTCTATGGTGACAAAGTCGTTCCGGCGGACATACAACTTGTATTCGTATCGCAGCCCATCATAAATCCTATCCGTGTGATTCAATTTTCTTAACTCAGGATGTTGCCGAATAAGAGCCTGTAAGGACATAATATAATCCTTGGCCTTTTCCCTCAGACCCTGTTTACGGTGATATATGTTTTCCTCAAGGTGCGACAGGTAGCGCCTCGGTAAGAAAAATCGGGTAGCCTCTTCTTTAAATTCATCCCAGGTCATTATTTGTTCCCTCTTCACACGGTACCACTGCAATGCTTTATTCTTCAAGATTTCCAATAATGAGAAGAGCAATCTGCCTCTATCAAATCCGTAGCATTCTGCGAGTTCCTCCAGCCGCTCGATAAATTCCGTTAAATTATCTCCACCGTCGTATGTCAGATCCCATCTCCGAATAGTAGACATTACTTCAGCGTCACTTAGAGTATTTACCGAAATTTTCCGCGGTTCCACTGAAGGTACCGGTATCTTTACCTGATAGTCCGCTAGAGGCTTTCTTTCTTCGTCAATCACTTCCGCTTCTAGGGAACGCAGAAGGTTCTCTGAGGATGCTCGCAGACGTTTGGCTCGTAAAAGCTCGCTCAGTTGCCGACGAAGTTGGTCCACCGTAACCTTTTCGGTAATAGGAATATGATTTTGACGACATACCTCATCAATCAATATTCTCGTCGAGGAGATAAATCCAACCGAGTGATTCCGTTTGTAGAGTAGTTTGTGCAGGTTGGTCCTCCTGGCTTTGTTCCTGGCCCGATCCATTCCCGTTGGTGGTTTGGTGCGTGGTTTTTCCACTAGGTGCGTTCTTGGAATCGGGTCCCTGCTCGGGCGCCATTGTAATGCAGTTTATTTTCCAGCTGAGGTATGACTCAGCCTGTCCAGGTTCAGTTCAAAGGACTGCTTCCTTTAAATGAAAACACAAATATTTAAAATGTGATGTGTAATTCGGAACAAAGCTTTATTATTGAAAACCTTAAACTACTTATGATCTACTTAAGTGTACGATGGCTATTCGGGAGATGAGCGTTGAACGATGGTTATTCGGGAAGTGATCGTTGAACGATGATTATTCGGGAGGCGATCGGCGAATGGTGATTATTCGGAAGGTGATCGTTAAACGATAGTTATTCGGGAGACGATCGTTGAACGATGGTTATTCGGGAAGTGATCGTTGAACGATGATTATTCGGGAGGCGATCGGTGAATGGTGATTATTCGGAAGGTGATCGTTGAACGATGGTTATTCGGGAGGCGATCGTTGAATGATGCTTGTTCGGGAAGTGATCGTTGAAAGATGATTATTCGGGAAGTGATCGTTGAACGATGGTTATTTGGCGGTGTTGACGGCGTTAGCTAGACAAGTGGGAGGAAAAGGAATTTTATCGCCGTATTCTGGCGAGGTTTCTGTTAATTTCAGGGTCTATTCGTTCTACGATTAGTTGTTTGAAAGAGAGGAACTACACGAAGTCAAGAAGTATTCGGAGGTTCTTGATTTCGACTAAGAATACAATCAAGAAGTATTCGGAGGTTCTTGAGTTCGACTAAGAATACAATCGCAAATTCTACGCGAAGTCAAGAAGAATTCGGAGGTTCTTGATTTCGACTAAGAATATAATCGTAAATACTACACGAAGTCAAGAAGTATTCGGGGGTTCTTGAGTTCGACTAAGAATACAATCGCAAATACTACACGAAGTCAAGAAGAATTCGGAGGTTCTTGATTTCGACTAAGAATATAATCGTAAATACTACACGAAGTCAAGAAGTATTCGGGGGTTCTTGAGTTCGACTAAGCATACAATCGCAAATACTACACGAGTTAGTTACGAATGTAAGAAGAATTCGGGGGTTCTTACAATCGGCAATTCTACAAACTCACACTACTAGAGCAGGTATTGTGTTAGGTTCGGGCGGTACTTCGGTATCATGCACGAGTGCAGCACGAACGGCAATATCAGCTCTCTCTCTAGTCACAAAACTCTGACCACTTACATACATACATATTTCAACATAAACAAGTTAGGAATTATTAACTACTTACTTGTTTTATAGATTGTTTAATGTGTAACGTTTTGTATAATGTACTTGTTGTATGGGATGTTTAATATAAGATGGTTTATTCATACAATTTATCTATTGTATGTATAGGTTTTTGTAACTGCCACGTTACATTCCCCTTCTACTTCCGAAAAAAACATTGTTGCACAAAGCGAGTTTTCGGTCATACGACCTGCACTCCCCGAAGGTATCATTTACCGAACTTAGGAAAGCTTCGGCTCGAAACTTATATGTGCTTATGTTTTTTTTTTTGTTTTATGTGTGTTGTTTTTTTTTTTTTTTTTTTAACAAAATTTTATTTTATTTACCCAAAGGAAAGGTTTTGGTTCTTCCTTGGCATCTGAGTCGCACCATTCCGTTTTTTACCCTAACCTGAACTTTTGGTCGGCCCTTAGGGTATATCATCCACTGCGAAAGTTTCGCCGACCTCGGGGCATTGGTGACTATACCCCGGAATGGATCATCAGAGTCCTCTTCTTCACTCAGCTCCGGTGCGTTAATGTTAAGGATGTCATTTAGCAAGTCTTCCTGGTCCTGTTCTGTCCATGCTTCCTGGGGCGGATTTTCTTGTATTCCTAGCTCTTCGGTGTTTACTACCTCATCCTCAATATTTGTAGCTCTGTTAATTGGCTGCAATGCTGGGACCGGACCTAATGTTATGGAGGGACTTGGTGTAGCCTCGTCGTGGTTAGATAAGGGCGCTAAAGGTGGAGGATCTTTGGATATAATGGTGTGCAGTGGATTAATTATCCGTTTTTCCCACACTTTTCTTGCTAAATCATCCACCTCAGGGGTGCCTGATTTGGCCAGTGGTGCCCTCTCCACAGAGTGGATCTTTGGTCTTGCCTCGAATGGAACGGTGGTACATGCTTGGGCATAGCCGTCCTACGCAAATACGATTTAATCTTGCCTGGTGCTAAAGGTCTTGTATGTTGGCGCTCCATTTCAAAACTGATGGATTAAATTTCGGTAGGCGGCCTTTTATATTTTTTTTTTCTTTTATAGTTCAAGATTTCTTCCAAATAAGACTTCGGCTGGGGGGGGCTTTTGTTGTTTCGTGGACCGCGGTGTTAATACAAAACGCGATTTCTGCCAAGAAATTGTCCCAGTGACGGTGATTCCCCTCCGTGGTCTGAGATATCAGAGTTTTTATTACCCGATTTGCTCTTTCGGTGGGATTTTCTTGGGGCGTGTTAGTATATGTTTAATTCCACATTCATTTAAAAACGTTTCTACGGCCTTGCTTACGAACTGGGGGCCGTTATCCGAAATGATTGCCGAGGGACAGCCGAATCTGTATATGATCCTCTCTTTAAGAGCACCGATTACAGCTGCGGATGTGGCGCTCCGTAGAGGAATCAGCTCAATCCATTTGCTGAATTTATCTACGAACACGAGTAGCCAATTACGACCCGATGATGACCGTGGCAAAGGTCCTATAAACTTTGGGTAAATAAAATAAAATTTTGTTAAAAAAAAAACAACACATAAAACAAAAAAAAAACATAAGCACATATAAGTTTCGAGCCGAAGCTTTCCTAAGTTCGGTAAATGATACCTTCTGGTAGTGCAGGTCGTATGACCGAAAACTCGCTTTGTGCAACAATGTTTTTTTTCGGAAGTAGGAGGGGAATGTAACGTGGCAGTTACAAAAACCTATACATAAAATAGATAAATTGTATGAATAAACCATCTTATATTAAACATCCCATACAACAAGTACATTATACAAAACGTTACACATTAAACAATCTATAAAACAAGTAAGTAGTTAATAATTCCTAACTAGTTTATATTGAAATATGTATAAGTGGTCAGAGTTTTGTGACTAGAGAGAGAGAGCTGTTATTGCCGTTCGTGCTGCACTCGTGCATGATACCGAAGTACCGCCCGAACCTAACACAATACCTGCTCTAGTAGTGTGAGTTTGTAGAATTGCCGATTGTAAGAACCCCCGAATTCTTCTTACATTCGTAAATAACTCGTGCAGTATTTGCGATTGTATTCTTAGTCGAACTCAAGAACCCCCGAATACTTCTTGACTTCGTGTAGTATTTACGATTATATTCTTAGTCGAAATCAAGAACCTCCGAATTCTTCTTGACTGATATTGCCGTTCGTGCTGCACTCGTGCATGATACCGAAGTACCGCCCGAACCTAACACAATACCTGCTCTAGTAGTGTGAGTTTGTAGAATTGCCGATTGTAAGAACCCCCGAATTCTTCTTACATTCGTAACTAACTCGTGTAGTATTTGCGAACTCAAGAACCCCCGAATACTTCTTGACTTCGTGTAGTATTTACGATTATATTCTTAGTCGAAATCAAGAACCTCCGAATTCTTATTGACTTCGTGTAGTATTTGCGATTGTATTCTTAGTCGAACTCAAGAACCCCCAAATACTTCTTGACTTCGTGTAGTATTTACGATTATATTCTTAGTCGAAATCAAGAACCTCCGAATTCTTCTTGACTTCGTGTAGTATTTGCGATTGTATTCTTAGTCGAACTCAAGAACCTCCGAATACTTCTTGATTGTATTCTTAGTCGAAATCAAGAACCTCCGAATACTTCTTGACTTCGTGTAGTTCCTCTCTTTCAAACAACTAATCGTAGAACGAATAGACCGGATATAAAATTCCTTTTCGTCCCACTTGTCTAGCTAACGCCGTCAACACCGCCGAATAACCATCGTTCAACGATCGTCTCCCGAATAACCATCGTTTAACGATCACCTTCCGAATAATCACCATTCGCCGATCGCCTCCCGAATAATCATCGTTCAACGATCACTTTCCGAATAACCATCGTTCAACGCTCATCTCCCGAATAGCCATCGTACACTTAAGTAGATCATAAGTAGTTTAAGGTTTTCAATAATAAAGCTTTGTTCCGAATTACACATCACATTTTAAATATTTGTGTTTTCATTTAAAGGAAGCAGACCTTTGAACTAAACCTGGACATGCTGAGTCATACCTCAGCTGGAAAATAAACTGCATTACAATGGCGCCCGAGCAGGGACCCGATTCCAAGAACGCACCTAGTGGAAAAACCCCGCACCAAACCACCAACGGGAATGGATCGGGCCAGGAACAAAGCCAGGAGGACCAACCTGCACAAACTACTCTACAAACGGAATCACTCGGTTGGATTTATCTCCTTCGACGAGATAAATTGATTGAGGTATGTCGTCAAAATCATATTCCTATTACCGAAAAGGTTACGGTGGACCAACTTCGTCGGCAACTGAGCGAGCTTTTACGAGCCAAACGTCTGCGAGCATCCTCAGAGAACCTTCTGCGTTCCCTAGAAGCGGAAGTGATTGACGAAGAAAGAAAGCCTCTAGCGGACTATCAGGTAAAGATACCGGTACCTTCAGTGGAACCGCGGAAAATTTCGGTAAATACTCTAAGTGACGCTGAAGTAATGTCTACTATTCGGAGATGGGATCTGACATACGACGGTGGAGATAATTTAACGGAATTTATCGAGCGGCTGGAGGAACTCGCAGAATGCTACGGATTTGATAGAGGCAGATTGCTCTTCTCATTATTGGAAATCTTGAAGAATAAAGCATTGCAGTGGTACCGTGTGAAGAGGGAACAAATAACGACCTGGGATCAATTTAAAGAAGAGAAGAGAGTATCACCGTAAACAGGGTCTGAGGGAAAAGGCCAAGGATTATATTATGTCCTTACAGGCTCTTATTCGGCAACATCCTGAGTTAAGAAAATTGAATCACACGGATAGGATCTATGATGGGCTGCGATACGAATACAAGTTGTATGTCCGCCGGAACAACTTTGTCACCATAGACGAGTGAATGGAATTAACCGACGAGTACGAGCTTCTACGGAAGGAGGAAGCGAAGCAAGGAAAGCCCCAATCCAACCACTACATCGACGTTTCCTCTACAACCGGAATATATAATCGGGAAACACATTGTTGGCACTGCAAGCAAATAGGCCATTTCCGCGGGCTATGCCCCAATCAAGGTCGAATTTTCTGCTCATGGTGTGGACAGGATGGGATTATGTCTCGTGATTGTCTATGTTCTCGGGAAGAGTCACTTTCTGACGGACGCTACTACCTTAGTATCTCAATTTTTGGCACTTCTATTACGGCTTTAGTGGACACAGGATCTACTCTCACTTATTTGGGGAAGACGGTCCGACAGTTGCTCGAAGCACACAATATACGACCTCGAAACCATCAACGAACAATCCAGTTAGCGGACGGTTCGTGTATACCCAGTGTTAATGTATACCCTATTGCCGTAGAAGCTAACGGAAAAACTACCCACCTATTGGCTTCATCCCTTGATAGCTTAGCGGAACCCGTCATTCTTGGGATGGATTTTCTGCGACGACGCAAGGTAACCCTGTTAATTGATGGGAAGGAACTACGAGCTTCAGAGCCTAGTCGAGTAAGCTCACTCGATGCAATACATTCCACCGTGGAACGTAAATCTCTTGATTCTGAACAGAATCTTCAATTGCAAGCAGTCTTGGATGCCGCTAAAGTATCCTTGCAGCTATTCAAGAGCCATGTAATATGGGAGAGCACATAATTCGGATGAAACACGAGCGGCCTATCAAACAACGATACTACCCTCGCAATCCCGCTATGCAGAGTATCATCAACAAAGAGGTAGATGAACTGCTTTCTATGGATCGGATTGAACCGATCCATAGAAAGCAGTTCATCGGCAATTCTACAAACTCACACTACTAGAGCAGGTATTGTGTTAGGTTCGGGCGGTACATCGGTATCATGCACGAGTGCATCACGAACGGCAATATCGCCAGAAATTCCGAAGGATTTTAGACCTATCAGCTATCTCTATATATACTGAAGACATTTGGGAGAATCCATGTGAAAGCGGGCAGCAGTCAGATATGAAAAAATAATTCATATCTGGCATGAATTTGCTAATAAATATTATGAATCGAACTTGACTTTTTTTACCAAGCCATTTTCATTCAGAATACTAAAAGTTCATAAAATGAATTTGACATGACGAAATTTTTTTTTAATTTTTACTTTTTTTCTACGATATTTATAAAAAAATTGCAAAAGAAGTCCATTATCTACTAATATGTTTCCGTATTTAGTAGATAGTAATTTTATATTACAAATATTGTACAAATAAAAAAATAAAAATCTTGAAAAACAAAATCTTTAGCAACAAAACATCAGCAAACTTAGTAAAACTTCTTTTTCATAAAATCCGTCAAATTTCGCGAACATTTATTCGATTTAAATCTCAAAATCATAAAGGAATAAAAAAATTTGAAATATTTTAAGTCAAGGCTTCTAGATTTTGTTTGAAAAATTAATATGAAAAAATTCAGGAAAATTTAGGAACTTCTTAAATATTATCAACTTTTATCAATAAAAGCAGTTCATAATATTTATGCTGAAACTTTTTTCTGTGTATGGTTAATTATAATACATAAATATATCTCATAAAGCACTGGTCCGATTTCAATGAAATGTAGTAGAAAGTTATTGATGACGATCAATCCATACTAATAGTATATGTTGTTATCGCAATATTAAGAAACAAGGAGGAAAAAGGATTGAAATCTTCGACTTCAAAAATATTTTTAAAGCTTTAGCATCTAAAAATGATATCACTTTAACTGATCATGAACTTTTCATAATCTCGAAAATACATTAAGTTCAGATACATATCGCAAAATATTTAAATGTAAGTGTTTAACCTTCATTTTCACCATGCCTAGTTATTTTTATACCCACCACCATCAGTGGTGATAGAGAGTATATACATTTTATCATTCCGTGTGTAACACCAAGAAATATATATTGGGTCCCCCGATTGCTGGTCCAATTAAAAAAATATTTTCGGCAAATTTGGCTGATTTCGTTTGCATGAGTTGTATTCCATTATCGGTCGGATATAAGAGGTGTAAATAGTAAGAAGTTCAGATGGGGTGAAGTATGTCTTACACCGTTTCCAAAAATCGGAACACTTGAATGCTTCTTTCGACACTGAATTTTCATGCCCAGAACATCTGATTCCTTCATATTTGCACCATATTTGCCTACGTAAAATTTTATAAATTTTAAGAAAAAACTTTATCTGAACAGTTATTTTTAGCAAAATAAAGCAATTTTAATTCTCTACCATAAAAAGTATATTAATTAACGAGATTTTTGATAAAATGTGAACGTATTGTTAATTTTAATGGTCAATAAAGTATTTTGCTTTTTTAGGTTTTTTGTTAATTTTTTTAATATTGCTGCATTATTTTATAAAATTTAGTATTTTTATTACTCCTATATATAGAATAACATTTTTTAGATATTTTAGTAGTGGAACGACTAATTTGGACATTTCTTAACCGATTTATTATCCTATATACCTATCAGAATTTATCAATATTTGACTTAACATGAAATCTATCGTTTCTTTCATTAAATTTCGAAAATACTAAGTAATTTTGAATTGGATACATGATATATTAGATAATCAATGGATTTGGACCTAGAAAAAATATTTTGTGAGGTATAAATCTATATATTATAACAAAAATAATTTGGGTTTTTGGTCATTTTGTATTGATAAACAAAAACTACATTACGGAAACTCCATCTATTTGGGGAGTATTGTGTAAATTTTATTTAGAATTGTATAATGTTGATTCTTATTCAATAAATCTAACACTAAGTACCATCCTATCTACTCTAAGTATGGGGATATCATCATATACCACTATAGAACTATTAAATGCTAAAATCTTGATTTTCATCCTCATATTTTAAATTCTATATTTTATGAATAAGATACAGTATGCGTATTTGGATCTGGATAGTTATTCTTGATATGGGTTCTAAATATGTATGTATGTATGTATGTATGTATGTATGTATGTATGTATGTATGTATGTATGTATGTATGTATTAGGTGAAAAATATTGCTTTTGTTGACGTTACGGTATGATAACCACCTCTATTTTAAAATATCTAAATTAGGTATTTTTCCTGTACTACACGACAGTTCACTTTACATTGGTTCCAAGCAACCTAAGGTCTGTTTAGAGGTCTAAATTTAAACGTAGTGTTTCTCCTAGTTCGTATATGGGTTTCGGAGAAGATAAATCAGGAGTCCAATAGTATTCCTTGGATACAAGTCGCATCCATTTGGCAGTTAAAGATTTTGAAAGAGCACTCAGTGCGTTTTTTCTAATAATTCTTTGGATCATTTCATCTACTACTCTATTTTATATTTTTAATGTTATTGATTAAACATTTCATAATAATATTTTATTGATTTACACTTGTTCTAGAAATCTAAACTAATTTTTTAGATCGAAATTGCCTCATTATTATCCTTTAAACATTTTAAGGCAAATTACATTACATTTTCACCCAATGAGGATATGATTTTTTCAAATCGCAATTAAAAAATACTTAACACTCTTCCTTTTAACAATAAAACAAAAATTCCAAAAATAATTAAAAAATAATGTGAAAAAACCCAATGAAATAAACCGGAATTCTCAATATGCAAAATATTTTATTGACATGCAAATTCTGATGAAAAATAATAAAATGCAACAACAAATGCACCAAAATGTGTATTTTAATATTTTTTCTAATTTTTCCCATTTTACACAATCTCTAGTTGTAATTGCAAAACATATATTTACTTTTTCCTGTTTTTTCGAATTTTATTTATGGACAAAAAACAAAATTCTTTAAAAAAAAGGTAGGCAAAAAACTTTGTTAATTCACTGTATATATGGAACAACAATATCTGCCAAGCGTTTATGTGTCAAAAAACAACATTGAGTCTTACGGGTGTTAAAATCGACTCAGTTCAGAGATTTTTATCAAGTCGTGATTAAGCGATTCATTCATATTGCGCCTCTTTGCTCTAATCTCTAGAGGGCTTGGCATATGATTTAATGAATAAGAATGTGATGTAATTCCATAAAAATCATCATATATTCGTCTAATAGAAAATGATTTAAAGAATTTCTAAATTTTAAGGGTAAAAACATTTAAATATTGTTACCATAAGTTTTTGCCAACAAATATGTTTTGGTTCCCTAATCGAAATTAAATGAATAATTCAGATTATACAAATATGTATTTAAAAACTTTAAGACCTGGTTCACACTGGGAAACTTTTGTTGAGAAGCTTTTGATTTTGTGTGTGAGAGAAAAAGATGGTTGATATTTCTTTCTCTTTCCTCCAAAAAATCAAAAGTTTCCCAAAAAAGTTTCCTATTTTGAACCAGGTTTAACTGTAAAATACAGAAACAAAACAGTTCAAGCATACATTGTGTACATCTGAAAACAACTTACTTGTTGTTTCAAGGGAATTCCACTTTTCAATCGACTCTAATTGTGCATGGTTCTTAAAAATTACAGTATTTTGCTTATAATCACTGATAATAGAGGTAATCAAGAAAAATTTAAATCAATCGCAAATAAAATTAAGTCGTCGCAAAAATATTTATTTTTCCATCCCGGATAATAGATGTTGCCATATAATCGAATCACGTATAATTTAGAGAGGATCATTTTCAAAATTTGTAATACTGAAAGCATGCTATATAATCGATTTTCTCGGTTTGCAACTTTGGCTAGTGTTTTTTTAATAAATATTTTTATTAATTAATAAATGAAAATGTACATTTATATATATAAAATTCTAACGTTACTGACTGACTGATTCATCATCCCACAGCCTAAACGGTTGAAGCTAAAGAGCTGAAATTTTGGACAGGAAATTGGTCTCACATCAAATAGATCCACTAAGACGGAATTTTTGGAAATTCGAATGTTTAGGGGGTAAAAACGGATAAATTCGGTAACTTCATATCTCCTAAAATAGATAAGATGCAAAATCAGTTTAAAGCTTATCGTCGTTCACTTAAAAAATATGCGGACAGGTGTCTGGTACTCTTTTCAAATTCGGCCCCTTTAGGGAAAAAACGGATAAAAACTGCATTTTGGTACTTTTTTGCACCCCATGTGTCTTTTTAATCAATAAACATACACAAAATATTTTGACCTGGTTCACACTGGGAAACTTTTGTTGAGAAACTTTTGATTTTGTGTGTGAGAGAAAGAGATGGTTGATATTTCTTTCTCTCATACACAAAAATCAAAAGTTTCCCGAAAAAGTTTCCTAGTGTGAACCAGGCCTTTGGCTTATTCATTACCTAAAGAAAAAATAAAATTACGAATTTAGTACTTTTTGGATATTCGAACCCTCAAGGGGTGAAAAATGTACTTACTTTCGGTACTTTTGAAACGTGAAAATAAGAATATAGAGAACGTTGTAAATGATAACCTATAAATGGAGACTTTTTGGTACTTTATCGTCCTTCAAAAGGTACTTCTTGAAATTTCTATAATATCGGTAGCACAACATTAAGAAATAATGAGGTTACCACAATTTTAAAAAATTTAAAATTTTTTACAAAACCTATACAACTGCTCGCTAACAAGGTAGCGGGTTTTAAGCTAGTGTTTATATAAAAATGAAATAATTCAAGGATTTTATCTATATAATTAATAGGCAAATCGATTTTTTGTGACCCATTTTACTCTTACAGTATACATCCGATTTTGGCCAAAGGTATATCATTTTAAAGACATTTCTTCGCAGATGTGCACAACATACATATTAATAAGAACCTTAGGAGCTATAAGCATTTAAAGTTGTTACTAACACATATAAGCAAAAGTCACACGTACGTATGCTTGAACTTAAAAACAAACAAAGCTAGAAACAATATATAAAAACTAAACAAACAACACAGTAATCCAGTGATGCCACATATAATCTTAAAAACTATTAAAATTTTTTTCTGTACTCATTTTACAAATGCATACATATTTTTATAATCCGAATTATTAATATAATTTCGACTAGGGGGCGGAGCTCTCTTTATGTACTCTAGTATTCATAAATGATTCAAAAATATAAAGAAATTATTTTGGAAGAAAACAGTTAATAAGGATTTTATGTTATGTAATTTCTAAAAATAATCGTGTAATAATTTAGTATTTTCGTTTTACGGGAATTTTCTTTTTTGATTTGATCTAATTGTCCATGATTGTTAAAAAATAATAGAATTTTGCTTATATTTATGGATAACAGAGCTAATCACGGTTATACGATACTGAAAATTTAAATCAATCCAAAATAAAATAAAGTCGATGCAAAAAAAAATTATTTTTTCATCCCGGATAATTGATGTTGCCGGATAATCGACTCACGGATAATCAAGGTTTTACTGTATTACATATGAGAAAATTTTACTGAAAAAGCTAAGTTTATATTTGCGTGTGGACTTTCAGCGTGTGAAGACGTATTATTGTGGATTCGTAAAATGTATAGTTTGTCTCACTCTTACTTGTGCATTTTAAGTTTGTCTTTTGTTCCGATTGTGTTTTTACTGTTAATAACTGTTAAATAAATTTTTGTGGCGTTCGTGTACATTACTAAAGTGGAAATAAGGATGTACATTCATCCTTATTTGGATACATTCATTTTCATCACATTGATCAGTGGTTTCCTTCCTGACATTGCTGGGTAGGAAGAGGATGGCATTTGCGGGTGCTTTAGGCCGCCGGAAGTTGACGATGGGCAGGAGAAGAGGAGGAAAATTCAGGAGACTCAAGAATCTAATGTGAACGAAATGGACTTGGACATGACAGTTACAGGTAAGTCGGTCTCAGCCTTGAATACAGTTCGGACGAAGAATAATACAAATAGAATAGAATATAATAGAAAACTTATCGGACGTAAATTTACATAGGGAAAAACCTACTTTTGAATCGACATATCGTTATGACAAGGATCATAAAGGCCCTAGCATAGTGTATGTGGACTCTTATGACGATAAAGGTATGAGGAAATATTTAAGTGCTATAACGGTGTGCAAGATGGTAATGGACCTTGGAATTGAACACATAGAAGAAGTCTCGAATATATTCTACGGTCGCGGTAAAATATCATTTAAGAATTTTACCACTGCTAACAATTTCATGGATGATTCAAGAATCAAAGAGAAGGGTCTGAGTCCGAAAATTTTGCCTCATTTCGTATCAAAAGCTGGTATAGTTCATGATGTCCCGGTGGATATTTCTGAGGAAGATTTGGTGAAGGAAATTTCTTCTCCCATTGAGATACTGAAAAATATAAGAATCACACGCAGGAAAAAGAATCGAGATGGTGAAGTGTCCTTCACACCTACAAAGAATTTTAAATTTATTTTCAAGGGGAACGAAATCCCTAAAGAAATTTATTACGGATACACGAAATTGAAGTTATAATACTATATCCCTTTTGGTCAGTGCTATAGATGCTACAGATTTAACCACTTTGCGCAACATGGTAAACAGAGCTTTGAGCTATGTAAGAAGTGTTTTAACCAACATGAGGAGGAGTTGAGTGAACTGCAGGGATAAACATCCTCCGACTTATTGGGACTGCCCGGCTCGGACTAAGGCTTATGCCACCAAAATGCTAATGACTATCGAAAACCTGACAATTAAAACACGCTTTTTCAATGTGCTTTCTAACCGTTTTGAGAAATTTGGAAGATGTGGACGATTTTCCACCGTTGAGACCATCCGGAAGCGCTGGAAACAACCGTAACAGACACCATGAGGCCATTAAAGAAATTCACAGGGTACTTCCTTATTCGAAAGCAGTTAAGATTAATATGAACAAAGCTAGAGAAGAGGCTAATGCGCGTAATACTATGAGAGAACATCAAGAAATTCTCAGTCAACATTCGGTCAATCTCGAGTATAATCGTCAGTGTTTGGGTGTCAACACGAAACGTTCAAGCAATAGTGAAAAACGCGGCAAGACCGGTCAGAGCGAATTGGACCTACTCGATCCCTCTGATAATCACAGCAAGGCTATAAATATTTCGACTAAAGTGTCCCAAGACACTTCGAATATTTTAACAGATTGGACAAGTGGCAAACTCCTTAACATGAGAGATAATTTAAATAAAAGTATGAATTATATATACGCAGATAGGATTAACAAATCCATTATAAAAGATAAATTTTAAAGTTTAATATTTCAAAATGAAAATTGTACAGTTTAACATCCAAAGTTTGAAAAAGAAGGGTAATATAGGTAATTCTGTACCAGTCTTGCGGAATTTAATTTTATCGGAAGAAATTGTACTTACGGTTTTGGTGGCGTTGGTTTTTATATAAGAAGATATATTAGGTATACAATAAACCCAATTGACACAAACACTGATACTCTAGCTATTACCACCTTAAATCTGTGAAGAAGCATAACTATATTTGTCAACTATAGCCCACCTAGTATATCCTTAGAGGATTTCGCAACGGAAATGAGACAATTTTTTCTTTTTGCTCGTAGTAATAGAAATTTAACTTTTATCTGTGGTGATTTTAACGCTAAAGCTCTCCTCTGGAACCCTTACCAGGAGAATCATTCATCAGTATCGTTTAAGAATAATATCATTCTAGATAAATCCAGATTCTTCTCTGAATTGGGCAGTTTGCAAATTAATGGTAATATAGACGATTTTCAAAAAGATAGAGAATTCGTAGACTTTGTACTATAAATGTCACGGAGAAAAACAAGTTTAAACCCAAAAAAATTGTGGGATCCGTCGGCCAATAAACTTTTGATGAGAACGAGATTCTTTAAGAATAAATCCCTAACTGACTTTGTAAGATTCAAAGTGGCTGGTTCCAAACTTGAAAATTACATATCGGAAAGGAAAAAAGAAGCTTTTGCTACTGTTTTGGAAGAATTATCACTGTCTAATTCTATTAAGGATATGTGGAAAAAGCTTGCGCATCTGAAGAAATATCAATTACCAAAGAATAGTTATAACTCCTGGAACAGTGAACAAAAGAAAGATTTTTTTAACATGATTGCTGGTCCCAACCCGACTTCACCAAACAACATACCTATCTTATCCCTTGATGTATTTACTAAATACATTAATTCCAGAAACCCTGATTCAGCTAAAGGAGATGACGAAATCTCCAACAGATTGATCATAAACCTAAACCCATCGAGAGGGAAAATCTTTTTAATATTATCAACGCTTTATGGAGAAAAGGTGCTATCCCCGGAAAATGGAGAAGGATAATTATTTGCCCTGTTCCTAAGAAGAACAGAAGAACAAAAGAAGAACAGCAAATTCAGAATTACAGACCGATTTGTCTTTTATCGATAATATTTAAATGTCTTGAAGCTATGATAAAACTACATATTGAATATCATATTGAGGCTAGGACAGATCCTAGGTTTTCCGAAAGAAAAGATCTACCGCTAATTGTGTAAATGACGTCATCAACATGGTATATAAAGCTAAGAATGAGGGCTATCAGGTGGTGGGTGCTTGCCTCGATATAGACAAGGCGTATGACAACACGAATCCCGTAATCCTTTGTGAAATGCTATCGAGTCTTGAATTCAATGATCATTGTTAATTTCTTTAGATCCTTTTTGGGGAATAAAACGCTAGTTCTTGGTGACCAGGATATTAGTACAAATAAGGAACTTGCCCAGGGTAGTGCAATCTCTCCAATTCTTTTTAATATTTTTACAATTAAATTACATTCGAAAGTGGATAGTACATTTCTTTTCCAATTCGCAGATGATTTTTTCGTTGTATGCATTGACAGAATCTTTGATAAAGCCATATGTCTATTGCTGAATAAACTTATGGAACTTCCTACTTTATGTTCGAGTCTAGAACTATCCTTTAATTTCGAGAAGACTAAAGCAATACATTTTAACAACAGACCTAGAACAATGAATCTTTCCGTCGGATCAATTTCAATACCGGAAGTTAACTCAATTATTTGGGGAAAACTATTGCTTGTAACAACTCATCCATGAATCATATAAGATCAGTCTTTGGTAGTATCAACAGAACTTGCAATTTTTATCGGATCTTGAACTACAGAAATAAAAGAGTTTCCCCTCTTCGTGCTATACAAATCTATCGTGCCTTCATAAGACCTCGCATCGAATATGCAGTTTCCTGCAAGATAAATCCTGAAATCGTTAATGTACAAACTTCTTATTTCTTCATACATAAACGGTCTTCTCGGTGTTAATACAAGTATAGCTGAAATATACAGACAATATGATTTTATCTTCAAGGATATAGGTAATCTCAGCGATTTTGTGGGCAATTGTGCACATATATCTTTTCAACTCGACTTTTTTAAGAGTATGTATGGAAAGAAAGATGAAGTCAATATAGATATTGTAATCAGTCTGTTTTTGGAAAAATTTAATAAAATGGTAAATAATAAATATGAGATCTTCTTTACCGATGGTTCCGCAAATGAGAATTTTACTGGTTTTGCAGCATATTTGGAGAACACAGACACAGTTGAGTCAGGATATACTCGTCTACTTTCGTTTCCCGTTCGGGAAAGATTCGAAGACCACCAATTTGTTGCATGGTGTAATTTTATTTAACAAATTATCATCCACACAACTTTTTAGTTTTTAAGAAAACAAGTTGGTAATTATATTACACTTTTTCTTAAATTTTATAAAAAAATGTTGTAGTTTTATTTAATAATAATATGATTAATATCATTATGGTAATTTCGCTTAAATTTACAAAAAAAAATATTACGAAAGGTTTTGGTACTTTCGTAAAAATACAAAAAGGTTTTATTACATTAAGGGTTTTCATTTAAACGCTTAAGTTTCCCATTTGTGCAAGTGGGCAAGTTTATTCGACTTGTTTCATGAAACCCCTGTTCAAATTCTGTTCAATTACAATATTTATAAATATTTTACAGCAATGTCAAACGAAATCAAAAAATAAAAAAAATATTTTAACAAAAAATTGTACAAAATATGTTAAAAATGTGAATATTCAAGTCCATAAATTCAAAAGTGAACAATAAGTGAACAGATTTATTAAATGCACAATGAGTTTGCTCAAGTTTGCCAGTCTAAATAGTCGCTCAAACTTATAAGGGTTGTGCAAATCAATTTTCATACAATTCAATTGCGAGGATGGAAACTTGCACAAGTTGGTTAATAAGGGTTTAAATGAAAACCCTTATTATAATATGTAATTTATACGAAATTTTTGTAAATATTACAAAAAAGTAGTTACGAATTTTTTGGTAAAGTTAACCATGGATTATTTTCAGTGTAGATGATAATGTTTATAGTAATATTACATTAATAATAGCATCAGTAGGGCGTTTTCACCTGATGTTGGGTCCGCCCTTCTATCGGCTCTAATCAAAGATTGGCCCTGTGTCATCAAAGTGATTGAAAAATACCTCCTTGATATAGGCCAACAAGGCAGGTGTGCCTTGTTGTACCAATAGTAATTTTTTTAAGAGACGAAATATTATCAAAGAGTCCCCTTTTATGGGTCCTCGCTTAATCCGGGCCATACGTGCTTAATTACAGGTTTCTAGGTCCAATATTATAGAAATTTCAAAAACGTACAAAAAAGTACCAAAAGTGAGTACATTTTTTACTCCTTAAGCGTCCGAATATCCAAAAAGTACTAAATTCGTATTTTTATTTTTTCTTTAAGTTATAAATTAGCCAAAAATATTTTTATTTATTTTTATAAAAATTTCGATCAATTTAAATTTCTACAAAAATTTTAAAATAATTTTCTCTTAATCAGCTTAAAATTATAAATTATTTGAGAAACATTTTAAAATAATCGAAGATTTATTATTTTTCTCAAATTATACTGGGGTCAGAATTTTCCATCGCTGGTAGAGAACCATAGAGACCATTCGAAAAAATATATATTTATTTTATTCTGAGAGTTATTCCTACATTAAATGATTAAAAAGTCCGTTTCTAGGGATACATATTAAACATACAGTGTCTCTCATAAGTATTCGAATTTAGGTATAATATAAAAAGAAACTAAATTTAATAACATATTTTGTATGCAAAATTAATAAATTAATTCGTTAAATTCTCTAGATAGTCCTCAGCTTTGATATCACGCTTTTTAAAACTTTAAAAATTCACATTTACATAAATTATATTTAAAAATAGTCCATAAAATTACGTCACAAAAGTATATGAATTTTTTCTGTATTTCATATTATAATACGAAACATAAATATTAGAATCGAATGTTTTTTTTGCTAAAAATTGTTTTAAGGGGTAACTATCAACCACCGAATGGATATATTTTTGACAATTTGGTCCACAATTTTGGAGTATTTGTACCATATTTTCATATAATACCACAAATTACGATTTTTGGCCATATTTGGCATTTTTTCTCTTTTTCCAGAGATAAAACCAAAATTTAATATTGGGATTTAATAGATTCCTTCAGGTATCTGAAAATAATAATCTTTGTTATAAGGATTTGTTTTTAAACATTCCATGATATATTTTTGGTATCGTTCTTCTGTTTCTAATTGAATTATTTGGATCTTAAGTCCCCTTTCGTACCACTAGGAACGATATTTACCGACAAAGTTGGCTAGTATATATAATTGTAGATATTAGCATTAATATATTTTAAATAGCGGCGTACAACTCCAAAACATGCCTTAACAAAACGTCATCCTATACAGAAGATTTTAGATTTTACTACTCATAACATTTACGATTATGTTGCCAATTACAACAAGACTGTATGTAAAAAATGTTAAGCATATTTTGATCATAGTAGATAATATATTTAAACAGATATCAAAATTTTTGGGTTTTTTGATTTGAATTTTTTTCGTTTGCAAACACAAATTTAATTTTTATGTTAGAATAAAAATAAATAACATATTTTTGACAAAACCCAGGCACTTTTACAATAAACAAATAAAAATCAGCTGCCTTGATGATTTCACCTTACTTAGTGCATCCTGATTCTATAGGAATTAATTCATTGCAGATTTATGAGAAACCCTTGTTTACTATTCAATAACTTTATTATTTTATCTTAAATGTATTTTAAACATAATACCTTTTTCCTGATATTTGGACTTTTTACATTAAATTGATTGCCATAATTTAATATTGATTGAAACAAAGTATAACAAGTAGTCCGAATCTTACATATAAAAATTACTCCCTCAAATATACAAGTGCAGTGTGAATTCGACTCTCTTGTGAGAAATTAAAACTTGTCAAAACATTCAAATGTTTAACTTACTTTTTTGGCCACTTTTAAGGATCGTACGCGAATTGCAGTTATCCACAAAAAAAACTGCATTTTTTTAAATAGCTTTAAAGCACTTTTAATTTAGAATTTTGTTTAATTTTCATGAACTGGAAAAAATATTTTTTTATTGAAAATAGTTTTTAAAAATACAAAATATTTAAGTCTTTTAGAATTAATTCAGCTACATCGGAAGCTTTAATAATTAATTCTAGGAATTAAATCATCGGGATTCTTAAAAATGTAACTCAATTTCAAAAAAAGAATTAGGGAATGAATTCCTTTAGAGCTTTGTTTGTGGTGTAAATATATTATTTTTCAATTTTAGACAAAATCACTAAATAAACAAAGAATACGACGTAAAACATTTTAGCAAAATTTATGAGGTTAAACTCATATTTAAACCTTGCACAATTTCAGAAAATCCCTTTTTTGTTAACAATCAGCATTGAGGTAAAAAACAACTTTAATGCTATGAATAATTATTCTACGGTGAAAATAAAAAATACATTTTTTTAACAATAGTGTTATACTTTATTGTTATTATTTACTACGGTCAATAATGTAATTTTTATTTACAGTAACATAACATATGATGAGTAAATACCAATAGTTTTTGCATCCATATCACATCGCCGGCATAAATATTATATTATTCTTGGTTTGTACTTGGGTAAGGAAACATCGTACCTTTATCTGAAACATAAAAAAGTGAACGCATAAATTAAAGCACTTTATAAATTGAATTTTAGTTTTGCATAAATAAGTACCTGGATTGTTGCACATATTACCGCTTAGACTAGGTTTTGGTGGAAGTTTGGGAAGACCATCATTTTTGGGAGAGAATTCCTTTGGCGACGATCTTGGGTGTATAGCAGTAACTGCAGCGTGCACATTGTGATGATGAGAATGTGAATGCTGGTATTGGGGGTGATGTATTGAAGAAAATTGATGTTGGTGTTGAGAACATGACAAGGAGGTAGAGGATGTTGTGTTTTTAAAAAATAATTGTGAATGATCAGAACTGTGATATCCAGAAGGGATATGGGGCGAAATGGGTGTCATAGGTGTCATGGGTGATGTGGTTGTCGATGAACTTAACGCAGGCGATATCGATTGGTCATCCGAATTTGTTGTTGCCGTGGTTGTATTCAAATGACTAAGATGCGGAACCACAGTTGACGTATTTGGAGGACCTGTCATTATAGAGGGCGAAGCTGTCAATACCATAACAGAATTCGACGCTGAGGAGCCTGAAGATGCGGACGTAGATGCAGAACGTTTTTCAATCGCTGAATTACGCCGTATCATAATACTGCTAGTATTAGGTAATAACAAACTATTACCACTCATAAATTCGTTAGTTTGGACACGAGTACTAGTACCAGAGGAATGGTGATGATGGTGATGGTATTGCTGATTTTGATTAATTCTCGGAGGAATAGGTGGTGGACTTAATTCACCATCACGTGGTGGTAGCTATAATGAAGGAAGACATATTAATATTATTTCATATCTTATTATATATTATTTTGCCCTACCATTGGTGCGTCAGGAGCTTGACGTTTTTGAGCTAAGTCAGCACAGCTCTCAGTGCGTTCCTTTCTCCGTGGGGGCAACGGTGGCGGCGCTGCTCGGTACTCTACATTTGCTGCAGTGGGTACATTTACATGCGGTGATACAGGTACTGTGGGATTGCTAAAATCTACTGTTACATCTGTTACGGAAAACTGAGGACTCGACGAAGCAATAAAGACATCATGCGGGCTGTTATTTTTAATAAAATTATAACAAAATTTTGATATTAATACTGTAAATTAATAATATAATTTTACATTTGAAATTAATTTGAATTTGAAATTAAATGTAGTTCATAAATAATAAACCACTAATCCACATTTTCACCACCACCAGTTTAGTTTATAGTTCTTCTATTAGTTAAAACAACTTTTATATGAGAACTGTCCATTTATTTAAAGTTAACTGAAAATGGATGAAGGCGTAATATCCAAAAATAAAAAATCTAGTTTTAGATTGAAAAATGTCTACTACATCAAAATACATGTTGTCACAAATTTTCAGAACTCTCTTGTCAAAAACTCAGATTTTAGTGACATGAAATTTAAAAGGGTGTAACAACAAAGTCCTAAAAAGCAATATAATAGAAAATGTCTGGTGGTACAGTCATATTCAACCGTGTTTATCAATGTTCAGATATAAATATTTTAATTAATTAGAAAAATTCGTATATCTGAGAATCTTAAAATTTTACATGAAAAATGTTGACATTCATGTGAACATTTAGAGAAAAAAGGGCTGACTTTTAATGGGCGTATTGGCGCCTTCCATATAAATTATATACAAAATTTCATGTATCTGGGAAACTATCAAATTATTCAATGTTGTTTTTGTGTTACATTATAATCCTTATAAAGGTTTGGAAGAATGGGAGAAAATTATATTTAGAATCTTCAAAATCGTAATGTACAGTGCTATTGTTCAAGACTAAATTTATCGATGTAAATCTTCGTGTTTTATGTTCCATTATGAATAAGACCGTAACAAGTATTAAGTTTACTACATTTTAAAATTTAAATCAGATTATTAAATACCAATTAAAAACCAAACAAATAATTCAATATAGAATCCGACATGAATTTTATATGAAAAAAATAAACTTTTATTAACTTACCTAACATGGCTTGATGAACTGCAATTAGTTTTGTTTAAAGTTGCTGTACTATGGAATGGAGATCGGTTGTTTGTGGAATGAATTTCATGTCGTGGACTCACGACTACTCTAGGTAGTGGAGACGGCAATGGCTCATTGTCACTGCCAGTCTCAGCTTGGTTATTGTATATGTTGCTGCTGGTCAATGAGCCCGTTTGTTGCTGCAACCCAATACAATCATCGGATACATTCCAAGCTGAATTTAAACTTGACATTGTTCCTGAGCCACCATCACCAAAAGTAGGACTAAACGCCGCCTGTGAACTAGATGCAGAGTTTGGCTTTTTCGGCAACAGTGGTGCCTCTTCTGCTCCATTCGCTTCTGATTGAAGTATGTCTGTCCTTGCTGGTGGAACAGGGGCAATGGAAAATGTACTATTAGTTATTTGCTGGCTACTGCCGCTACTAATACTATAAGCAGATGAAGAAGTCCACTTGGAACCGTTTCTTTCTGGTATTATAACGTTGGCGAAAACCGAGAATGCTTGGACATTGTTCGAATTCTGATTGTGAGTATTTACGCTGCCACTATTGATAGGTGAACTTTGTTCAACAGTACTGGATTCTGAAGCTGGTACAAATGAATGTGAACGAGTTGTTAAAGAATGAACAACATTCATTGCATTTAGTGTGCCATTATTTGTGGGATGACTTCCAGTATTGTTAGCGCTACTATTTGTATTATTTTGTCGTCGAGGTTTAATACCCGGAGATTTTAGTGTAATAGAACTCCATTTTCTTGGCTACAAATTGATGAAAAAAGTAAACAATTTAATAGTTAAAAAAAATAATGTCATTTTTTTATGTTGATACAATGTAATATTTGTAAAATTTTAAGTTTAATTAAAATCACAAAATATACAATTTATATGTACATACATATCGTCATATTAAGTAAAAAATAAATTACAAAGACATCTACTTTTTTATTGATTGATTTACGAACATAATTTTGAATTTTCGAAGTTTGTTTTTTTTTAGTTTTTATTATTCAGATATTATTATAAAACCGTTAAACATTTTTCGATCTTAATATCGAAGTTTTGAAAACAATAACAAAAATTTAAACATAAATTGTATAATTAGGAAAAAATTAATTTTTCTTTTTTTCGAACTTAACTTCGAATATTCGAACACAATTTTTGTGATAATTTCAGACGGAATGTAAAAAATATTTGGAGCTTTTTGAACCCTTTGAAATAACTGTGATTTTGTTCAATACAAATTGTTTATGCTATAAAAAACCTAACTATAAAATAAAAATATTTCATGTTCAATAAATTTTAGTCGAATATGCGTGATATTAAATATTAACCGCCTGTTTCACAATATCGAAACAACATTTTATTTCTTATAAATATATTGAAAACAAACACAACATTTTAAATTTATTATAATATATAAATATATTATTTTTACTTACAAATTTAGGAGGTTGTTTACATCCTCTTGGTTCAATACGAAGACTTTCATGATACAAAAAGTTTGATATGTCTGTGTCTGACATACCCTTAAATGGGTCCAGATTTTCTAAAAAATTCTGCAATAAAAAAGAAAATTTTAATTATTTAATTTTAAAAATTAACTATCTTCGTTTAAGAACACAAAATTTCCATCTACGTTATTGTTAATTAAAGTGCCCAAGAAACAGCCTTTTTAAGAATTTTATGTAGGAATTCTACTCAACCGATACATATTAATGTACTGAACACGAGAAAATGAGAAAAATAAAATATATATTTATTTTCAAAAGTCCCCTACCAGCGATTGAAAATCCTGACCTCAGTGTAATTTTTAAAAATTAAAACATTTTCAATTTTTTTTAATATGTCTCGAAAATTCCATAATTTTAAGCTGATTACGGGAAAAATAATTTAAAAAATTTATAAAATAAATTTGGTCCACAACATGATCTTTAGTGGGTTGGAGAGGCATTTTGTTTTCGCTTTTTATCGAAATGGGTGTCAAGTCAAAATTGTCGTAATTTTTAGCTCATGCAGAAAAATATTCCAAAAATTGTTTAGCGTTTGGTTTAGTCCATTTCAGAATTTTTTGAAATTTGTATGTCCCTTATAATACAATAAGAGTCGTTTTGCGGACCAGAAATACACTAACAGAATTTAATTATTTTTTTTTTGCAACAAACTTAAAATTGCGAAATTTCCGACACCCAATTTGACAATGTAGGGAGTTGATGACCTTTTCAAAAAAAATAGTTTTTTATTATTTCCCGCATTTAGTTTATTGAAACGTACCTATCGTATTCCTCTTAAAAAGTAGTCCACGGAACATCTTATTGTACATTTTAAAATAATATTTTTGAATAATAATGCTTTAAAAAAATGTTTATTTACCCTTATTTTAGGATCCACCATCAGACAGTAGGGTTGATTTTGATACTGTTGTATTTCACCAATGATTTCAGACACTTTTCTTCGCTTTGAAAAATTAATAAGTTCAGTGTTAGGCAAACAATCTGGATTTCCCTCTTCCAAATGCAAAATGTTCGTTAGATAACGACCAAAGAACGGCACGCAAGGCGGATTAATTGATCGCAAACGTTCATGATATTTTTTAAGGTGTCCATCATTTAATTCTCGACATTCTTCCAAAAACTTTTCGTATCTTGCCGGTAGTCCTTGAAATGTTAACTTTAGGCGATAGACTGATGCACTGCCCATTGCTGCACTAATGGATAATATGCCATTAAAATTGTTAAGCTCCAACATGACCATCATTATTTCTATTGCACGTGTTACCATCGCCACTCGCTCTTCATAATTTTCAGCTTCAATTATGGACTTTTCTATCCATCGTGTAACATTTGTCGTGTGCTTCATAATTTTGAGCAAATTAGGACTTTTTTGTTCCTTGTCCTTTTTTGTCCACGGAGAACCCACTAGTTCGGAAGGTTTAACATTTTTATATAATTCAAACTCCAGCAGTGTTAGTTGCCTTGCTAGTTCCAGCGGATGTAGGGTAAGCAATGTTATTTCTGAATCAGGAACATTTAAATGATGTTCAATAGGTGGTGGGCTATGGCCATAGGCAAACGTAATTTGTTTATGGCATTTTTCTTGATCGGTCTAAAATAGACATTTTGAAATAGAATTATTAAGTAGTTATAATAAGAATTGTTTATTAGTTGTAATTAAAATTGATATTGATGAATGGCAAGCCTGCAAATGAATCATTCATTTTGGCTCAATTTTGAATTAACTCATGTCACAAAAATGAGAACTGAATGAGTTTGGTAAAAATGAATTGCAATTAATTTCCAATTCATTTCAAGAGCAGAATTTTTTGAAATACTCTGAACGACAAAACACATTTAATATTCGAGAGGCAATTAATAATTTTTTTAATTTCAATTCAAATGAGTTGGAAATTGCAATTCATTTGAATTGAAAACGAATTGCAATTCATTTGACGAATGCATTTGAATTGGAAATGAATTGCAATTAATTTTCACCAAATTATTTTGAATTGACAGAAATTTCATTCAATTCATTTTTTAAAAAAAGAATTAATTCATAATTTGCTAATTCAATTCACAAATAATTCACGAATTAATTTAAAAAAGAATGATTCATTTACAACTCTGAGGAATGGTAAACTTCTAACAGCATCAGTCTTTTAACATTTACTGGTTTTATATGAATGAGTGTTAAACCTTTTTTGAGATTATTGGCTTTAAACTAACACGACTGTTTATTAAAAGCACTTTTGTATTTATGTTTTACTTACTTTTCTTTGAACAATTTTTAAAACAGAATCAACCCATTTTCTCATAGATTTTCCATTAACACTTTCCAAAAACTGTAATAGTTTCTCCAATAATGTTGGGTCCTTTTCGAAGTCGTAAAAGTGGTGATCCACCCAGTGGCGCAACACATTCAAAACACGAAATTGCACCGGTTGTACATACTCTTTACGATAACGCTTCCAATCCTCCCGTTGTGAGTTTTTATGCAATTTGTCAGTGTCACAGCTTAAAGGATCCTTATCGCTATTGTTCTGATCTGTATAAACTAAACTTGGATCGGGTATATTGAAACGCTCTATTAGCAAAGAAAGCAGATTTTGCGGCGTACAAAAATATCGATATGTAGTGAGAAATGTTCGAACAAACATAGGATCTGCATATATATGGTAAGTTAGCCGTTCGATCAGTTTGCATAAGGTTGCACCCTGAAATTAAAAATTAAGATATCGTAAAAATTAACCTGTTAATTAAAACATTGGTATACTATAATTACCTTTATAAGCGGTACACCTGCACTTTCTCTCTCTTCTAGAACTATGTTGTCAGCGCTATCCGGCTCAGCAAATTTGTACAAATCAGTGCTGGGCATTCGTAACGGATGCTTTTTTTCAATATCCAACAAAATACTATCGAGTATTCTATCTAACATTGATTTTGTGTTAACCATTATAAGATCAGCCATCCAGTCATTTTTATGTTGAAAACTTTTAGCTGTAAGTGTTACAGGTGGTTGTACTCGCGGAGCTATTTCAAATGCATTCTTCAATTCATCGGTATCAGCACGGTCATTAATTTCGACACGTCTCATAAAAAATTTTTCTTTAAGTCGATATTCAAAAACTTGTGTATTTGCAGAATTAGCTTGACGTTTCATATTTGGCTTACAGAGTAGCATTAATCCATCAAAAAGATAAACTTTTCGTTCAGCTACTCTTTTGCCAGATCCGAGTTTTCCCAAAACATCCTCTACATAAGGTAGGAAAAAAATGCAAAAAATATTAATCTTATATACCATACTTATCACAAACAATAATATTTTAAAAACTATTTTTACAGATACTGAAGGTATATGGTAATAAAAAGTATTGATTTTATCCATAAAAGACGTATTTATCAGTTGTGGTAATCTTATATTGGAATGTTATTTCATTGTACATATTTGATTGAAATTACCTCGAATAAATTCATTACAATTTTGACCGACATCCTTATCCCAGTGTTCCACTGTATTTTGAAGTTCTCTTGTGCGTTCTATAGCTAATTGGCGGCGAGCTCTACTACTCATAGCAACGTATGACTCCCTGTAAATTAAAATATTGTTTGTTAATTAATGTTATTATTTATGTTTATGAATTTAGAGAATATGTACTTAGGCAACGGGGCTACTATATTCTCAAGATTACATCTAAGAGGACGAAGCAAACCCTGCACTTGCTCAAAACTCTCGATATCATCTTGCGAAGGACTATACTTCATTAAAATTTTAATATAATCAAAGTATACAAACGCATGCCATATTGGCACTAATAATAATTTGGGCAAATAATATTTTACAGCTTCACGAAAACCACGACCAGCCGACATTAAAGACATTGCCTAGTAACAATTACAAAAATAATATATATAAGATATATTTAACACAAGTTGCATTATGTCATTAAACGTACATTTGGTTTTGCCAATAACGCCGTTAGTGCATCTTTCGATCCTTGTGAAGTTACTTCTTGTGCATATTTTGTGTATACATCGAATTCTTCGGCTTCCGCTAGTTCTTCAAAACAACTTCCAACACACGGAGCACTTTGCTCTTGTGACATTTCAATAACGTCTTCCAGCGAACCTAATAATGTTACAGTGACCTCATAAATATCCATAATATTGGAAAATATAGGATCAAGTTCTTTTGGACTTCGGACAATTTTTGCAAGTTCTTCTCGAAATACACGAATGATCATATGTAAATCACGTTGATACTGTTTTTCGTCATTAATTAAATCTTTGACAACTTCTTCGTAAGTTGTGCTAGTGCGCTGGGCCGGCAGCGTTGGTAAGGGGCTAGACATTACATTTGCCTTTATATCCGTTTGATAGAACATATCCATTAATACCTGAAACGAGTGAAAGACAAATAAAATTTTCTATTTGTGTTTTTATGAGAATAATATATGTATTATAGATTACCTTATCGGCACACATTGCTACCTCAATGTCCTCCTTTGAAACTTCACAGTGTTTAATTTTTCTTACATAATTCCCGGCTAATTTTAATATGTCGGCTGAAATATACTCTAAAACAGCTACCAGAAAAACTGATACCGAACTATCAATTTTGTATTGCAGAACATCCTGTAAAGGGAAAATACAGAACATGAAAACCAAAATCAAGGTAAGCTTGTTAAACTGTGGAAAATACTTTTCCATTTGTATAATAATGGTAATATATAAAACTATGTATGTTTATGTATATTTTATAGAAATCTTACCTTTTGTAGCATAGTATGTACTCGTTCTGTTGGTAAGACAGACTTTCGTTTTTTGGAAAATGCCGTTTCTTTTGCTTCAGTTAGAGCCCAACAGTCAATTGGAGAAGGAAAATATTTTCTTACTTTCTCTTCAACATCCTAAAATTTATTAGAGATTAAAATTTTCAGAAATTCTTTTGCAATTTACAAATTAGTTTGATCAATATACATACAAATATGTACATAATATTTAAGCCTCTGGGACTGACGTGGTAGTCTGACAGACACCAAAAAATCACAAAAATTTGATTTTTCAGTTTGTAACATGTTAATAAACACTGTATAACATGCATTGTCGTGTCAAAGTTAAAAAAAAAGTAAATAACAACTTAGAACCTCTAACTATAAATAGTTTAAGTAGGTTTCAAAAACAGATCTTATAAAATATAAGCTTTCAAAAATGGTGTTTAGTAGACACCACGTAAGTAAAATATGTAGTTATAAAAAATCCACGTCGGTCCCCCAGAGGGTTAAAAATCCTGAAATTCTGAAAATTATTAGCTTCATATATTATTTAAATAATTTTTTTATCTTCACGTAAACTTTTATAACAGAATTTTATTCCAATTCGAATTTTCGTCTTCAAGAAAAAATATGAATATATTTTTAGAATGAAAGGTATTACAGGAAATGTCTTTTTAGGAATTTCATGTAGTAATACCTCTCAATCGATGTGTATTAATGTACTGAACAGTTCTGGTCCTACGATTGAAAAAAAAAAAATAAAATAAAATATCTTTGATTATTTTAAAATTAGTCTCAAGAATTCCGTAATTTTGAGCTTATTGAGGGAAAAATAATTTAAAATTTTTGTAGATTATTTTTCCCGCGATAATTTTTTTGATCATATTGTACTCAGATCAATAATATAATGCAGCAATCTCTTGTTACACCTATGACTCTAAAATGGTATAAACAAGACAGATCTGGAGATCTACATTGAAAACCCGGAGAACAAGATCGTTATTTAGAAAAAAATTTAGACGAACGGCGATATTATTTCACATATTACACTCTTGAGAGCTTTATTAAAAAATTCTAATCAAGTTCTTTCAGGAAAATGTATTTCATAACACTGGATTATGATTTCTTTCATATATCTCTACATATCATTTAGCAACAAGGAGGGCATTAAAGAAAAATCTAACTTTTAAAAAAATGTACAGGAAAAACCAATTAAAATTTAAAGTTGAGTTTCAATCTATGCGAATTATTTTTCTTGAAGAGAAAAATGATTTAACGGTAAATCTATCAATTATTGTACCCTACATTAATTTAGTAGCTAAGTTCGTTTGTTCGTTCTTGCTGATTTTCGTAATGTTAGGACCTTATTTGAACCTAGACTTTATACAAAATCCTTCATGAAAATGTTTACGTGAATCCGTCTATAAAAATTTATAAAGATACGCCCATACTCTTGATGAAAAAGTTTGTTACGGAACATGTTTGCTTTCCTAGGAAATTAATGACTCCCTCAAAAATTACAATAAAAATTTAAAATTTTTATTATTATTTTTAGCATTTACCTAAAAAGTTCTCATACATGTTTCAAGATTTGTAAGAAAATGCAATTTTGTTTTCCAAAATGTGTGCGAAATACCTACTTTTTCATGTATGTATGTACATTTTTTAAATTATAATTTACTATAACTTTTATGAAATATTTTTTTGCGGCTTCACTGCTGATTATGTTAAAGCATATTTAAATAAAATTTCAGTTAACCTAACATAGAAACTATGAAAACTACATTGGAAAGAGCAGATATTAAGAATGAATATTGGTAATACATATATCTAAATCAAATAATCCAACACTTGGTATGTATTTCTTATACATCCAGCCGCCAGATACCGGCATGTATCTGGCGTCCGGACACATGTTCATTTACAAAGGTTTTGTATTTCTGATATTCGTCCAATTGTTATTACTTTAAATAAATTTTTGTATACTACATAAGTTTATTGATTTGGTCATATTTTTTACTCACAATCAAAAATGCTACCTTCAAAACTGAATTGAATTAAAAATGTAAATAAAACCAACTTAAGCCAAAACGATTTTTTATAGAAATTCGTTAAAATTTAGGAATGCCGTATAAAAAAACTTACTTGAACAGTATGAGGCAGTGGCTTTGCACAAAGCATTGCTAATATGCGAAGACATAATGTCTCCACGTACATAAGTGCTTCCTCTTTGGCTGTAAGACGTGGATGTACTTGGTCTAAGACCTATAAGAACATTTACATGTTTAAAAGGAATATAATTGAAAATGTGAATTAATTCGTACCTTTTTTAAGGATGGTGTGAATAAACCCCTCCATCGAGCTGCATTTTCACTTTTAGTGAAATCGTATCCATCAGTATCATTAATTCCTCCGCCACCGCCGACTCCGTGTTGTAAGGAAAACATTGTAGTTTTCCTTTTTAAATATTAATTGAAATAAAAACAGACTATTTATACATTTAGACATAAACTGCACATACAAAAATTACACTCGCCGACTCACTTTGGGGTATGCACTACTTGACGGCAGTGTTTCCATTAAGATTCACCATAATAATGGAATTGATCGGTCGTACTTTATAAGTTAACTATTAAATGTATATTTTTATTATATTAAAACTACTAATTGTTGTTTAAACCGAAATTTGCAAAAACACAAGCACACAAAAATGTACAGATCAAATTTTACCGACGATTGTATTAATGACCGCAGTTATTGTAGCCAGTAAAGTATTTATCAAAGGGGATACACAATTTATATATTCTTTTCTCTGCTTCTTGTTCCCCATATAATTTTACTACTTCGCTCAATATATGTTTTAATTTTCATAACAAAATTATCAAACTATTACATTATATTAAGAGAATTATAATGCAATTACTTTTGTGCTTATTGCTACTGCTTTTCCGATTATAATTCTTTAAAACAAATATTTTTTTTCAACATTATCCATTCTTTTACGAATTATTTTTTTTGTAACACTTGAAAAAAATTGTGAATTGTATGAAAAATCGATTCAATTTTACACATAGTTGTATAATTTCGTACAAAAATATACTAAAAAATCAACAGTGGTACTAAAATTCTATGAACAGTGGTGCTAAATTTAAAATTTTCTCGTCAACATTAGAACAATGTTATTTTTATACACAATTCGAGCGATTATCTTTGGGGAAATAAATAAAATAAAGTGGATCATAAGCTTCAAGTTCGGAGTTATTTAATGTGTTTTCTGATGTTTCGCCCACGATTGTTAATTATTCATGTTTAAATTTATTCCAATAAAAATTTATATTATTAGTTTTTTACATCGAGTTTTCGATTATATAATAAAAATTATTCGATTACTTGTAATGAAAATAATACATATTTAACATATTTTTTTTGCTGGCATTTTATTATTTATTAATGTATAAAAAACTAGGGATGTTTATTATGGGTAAAACGCATCTTCTTTTTCGCATGACCTTTTTCTTAATACAAAGTTATTTAGAAACAGATTTTACTATAGATCCTCTATCTCTTTCAACACCACTATTTTGTTTAGCAGTAGCTTATATATGTTTTCTCTGTGTACTTTGTGGTACTATTAAAAAACAAAAATTATTAATATAAAATTAAGAAATTTAAATAATATGTAATATATTTGTGACGTAATACCAGAAAACAATTAAATGATCTAATACCAGAAAAGCAGTGAAAAAGAGTGAAAAGTTGAGTTTCAATTATCAAAATACGTCGTACGTAAAATTTGATTGTGGTTTAGAATTTTTGGAAAAAATTTTTGGTCCACATTGAGCAATTTTTGTTGAGACACTTTTTCTCAATTCTTTTTCATCGTACGTCCGTATTGTGCGAAAAAAAACAGTTATTTGTCGATAAATCGAAAAATTTTTATTCGAAAGTCATACCTAGTGAAATCGGGTATCCTGTCAGAAATTTTAACTTGTCACAAACACAAAAGTTTACCTTACTTTTTGTCAGATTAACTATACCCAATGTGCTTAACGACCCTAGATACAATTACATAAATAAAAAAGTTTTTACGATATTTCATATTTATATTTTACGGGAAAAAAAACTAACTCCTACTTCTGTAGTCTGCCAACGGGGGCTCAGAAATTATTACATACTTTCATCGACAAAAAATTATTTCTATAATGTTAATGCCATAGTAAACATATTAAAACTAAGGTAGCCACCAAGTCGGATTTCGAGTTAACTTAAAACCTATATATTCATCGTTAACCACAAATGTCGGATTTCAAGGTAACTTAAAACTAATTCATGGTTAACCACAAATGAGTCAGAGGTGACTCAAAAGCAAATAATTTTGCTTAATATATACTATTATAACTTCATAAGTTACTTCATGATGAGTTGGCTTCTAATGCATAAATAAAAGAGCAGCTGTGTGTTATCTGTGCTTTTTATACCCTACACCATTTTGGGTTTGTGCTGATGTTTGTAACGCACAATAATTTTGGTACTATACCCGTCTTAAAGTATACCAATCGGCTCAGAATCATAAACCTTGAAATTTTGGAGATAATTCAATGAAATTAACTCTATTAAAAATGGTTAAGATTGGACCATTATTTCATTTAGGCCCCATACAACTGAACCCACCGAATAAGGTTTTTAGGTTCATAATTATGTATGTTTAATATCCTCGTAACTCGACAAAAAGCTGCAAAACCAAGTTCTATATTAGCCTTGACGTTTCTCATGAATTTTATAATTATAGGGCCTTTATTAACCCTGGCCCCTAAAAAATTTTACTTAAATGTCTACACTTGTATTCAACAAAAAATGTCTTAAGTATATGTGAGACAAGGTACAATTCAAGTCAAATGATTTATTATGAAAACTAAATCGTATTTTATTTTTGTAAAAGGTGCAGGTTATTATATGATCGGCCTCGTCCTACTATAATTTGTTACTTGTTTTATATTAGTTTTAATTGTGGAAAAATGTATTTGAATTTGAACTACAAGGTTTTTAACGAAACGTTTCGGAAATTTCATAGCGATTAACATTTGGCTGGCAACACTAAAAGTCGAGGTGTATGTCTCCACTAAATGTGATGATTTATGTATCCGAAGGTGTCGCTAGAATGTCCTGGAAATGCCTTGAAGATGATGAATAAATAAAATGAAGTATAAATAGCGCTGACAATCAGTGCTGCCAACAAAAATTTAAGTTTGATGTCGCAAAAAATCCCTATTTTTAAATTGAATTCACCATAATTTTTTCCAAAATTTGTTCATGGAAAATGATAATGTCCGTCCGACACAAATATTTTCTATTTGTAGCAACAATCAAGTTTTATGAGGATGGGTCCAAAAAACGAAATACGATTGTAATATTTCTTCCAATAAGCGATGTTGTTGTTGCTTCTTTGTCCGCCAGAATTATTTAATTATTTGGAACACGAAGTTATCCGGGGTCACAGACACACAAATGGACTTAGCAAAGTACCTAACATTTAACAAATACGATTTACTGTAGGAAATGTATCACTCTTTTAAATATCGTGCTTCAATTAATCCTAACCCCATTAAAGAACCTATTCCGATGAATCTTACTGATGTTTATAACAGTATGGGTACTTTTTAAAAATTTCAAATAAAAAAAAATACAATTTTGAACATTAAAGCAAAGGCCTTAAGTTCTCCGAAATTCTTAAATTAGTTACGTTTTATCGAAGACCAAAATTTATATTTTTGAAATTTTTATCGAATCAATTAACGGTTATGTTTCTTGGTTGACAATTCTAAATACAAATTGTATTATGCCACCGTTATACAATTTTACATTTTGTTTATTGGAATTGAACGATATCATACACATATAATACTAGAGGTCATATATAAATTGTTTGATCTTTTCTGTTTTTTAAAGGACTTCAAAGTTTTAAAAATATACTAATTTATTAAAATATCAAGATATTAATTAATTAGATTAATTCTCATAAAAGTTAGTAGAGAGATTTTGTCTCATACAAAACTTGTTTATAACGAAATTTATCACTGTGCTCTTATTTCTTATAAGAAATAAGTGTTAAAGTAAATTTCTGAAGCGGACGTTATATGGGGGTAGGGTCAATTATGGACCGATCAATTAAGGCCCAATGGCTAATACAAACAAAACATGTAAATATCCAATTTTAACTTATTGAACGTTAAAGACATTTTTTTTGAATGGACCTTATATTGGGGATGGGATCATTTATGAACCGATCCTCAGAATATTTGGTTAAGAGATTTACGTTTGCATAAGACTTATTTATGCAGAATGTCATTGTTATACTGGTATTTTAAAGCAATTATGACTTTAAAAACTGATTTTTGGGGGGCCACTTATATGGGGCTAGGCATAGTTGCGATAATTTGCAAAATCGTCAAATTTCGAGAAAAAAATCGTCAAAACCGTTTCAAATATGTTTCGATTTTCTTTTAAATAATAAATAAAATAATAAAAAAATTTATGAAAATTTGTATAAAAATCTTTTGACAATGGAATTCGTCAAAATGGCAATAAATCGTTAAATCTGGCTACAGTGGGGCTAGGTGAAAACATCGGTCAATATTACTCATTTTTAATACCAAACAAACTGCAAGAATACGGAATATTTATGCAAAATTTCCCCTAGCTATTTCCGTTCGGACTCTATCGTGGTTTCAGCGGAGGAACATAGCTAGATCGTCTCAGGATATAATAAGGACCCAGAATACATATACTTTTATAGTTCTTAGGTGAATATTTCGATGTGTTACAAACGGAATGACTACTTTTTCGATAGTATTATTTATTTTACTCGCTAATGAATAATTACATACAAAATTATTTTTTACACAATGAATTTTCTACAAATAAATATTTATGAATATAATGGATTGTTTCTGTCATAGTGGAATTTTCCATTTGGAATATATATGTATGTATGGATTTATTATTAAAAAAAATAATAAAAGGTGCTAGGGGAAATTTTGAATAAATAATCCCTATTCCTGCAGTTTGTTTGGTATTAAAAATGGGCAATATTGGCCGATGTTTTCACCTAGCCCCACTGTAGCCAGATTTAATAACGTGTCGTATGTTTATACCCTACACCACTTTAGTGGGGAGGGTATATTGGGTTTGTGCTGATGTTTTTAATTCACAATAATATTAGTCCTATACCCACCTTAAAGTACGCCAATCGGCTCAGAATCATTTTCTGAGTCCGTCCATGTAAACCTTGTAATCAAACTACAGGCCCAAATTTTGAAGATAATTAAAATTTGGTACATGATCTTCTATTGTCCCAGGGACGAACCCTATTGAAAATGGCTCAGATCGGTCCATTATTTCACCTAGCCCCCATACAACTGTACCCCCGAATAGGGCTTGTAAACATTTTAATCAAACTACAGGTCGCAATTTTGGAGATAACTCAATGAAATTTGGCACATGATCTTCTATTATACCGTAGACGAAGCCTATTGAAAATGATTAACATCGGTCCATTTTTTCACCTAGCCCCCATACAACTGAACCCCCGAATAGAGCTTGAAAACCTTGTAAATAAACTACAGGTCGCAATTTTGGAGATAATTCAATGAAATTTGGCACATGATCTGTTATGGTACTGTAGACAAAGCTTATTGAAAATAGTTAACATCGATCCATTATTTCACCTAGGCCCCATAGAACTGAACCGCCAAATAGGACTTTTAAGTTTATAATTATGTTTTTCGACAAAAAGCTGCAAAACCAAGTTCTATACTAGTCTTGATGATCCTGATGAACTTTATAATTATAGGGCCTCATTTGACCCTAGCCCCTCTAAAAAGCCCTTATCAAAATTTTCCCTAAATATCCACAGTTTTATTAAACAAAAAATGGCTGTAGTATATCTGAGGCAAGGTACAATTCAACATAAATGCTTTATTATATGGTCGGCCTCGCACGACTATAACTTCTTACTTGTTATACCCTACACCACTATAGTGGGTAGGGTATTATACGTTTGTGCTGATGTTTGTAACATACAAAAATATTGGTCCAATACCCACCTTAAAGTATACCGATCGATTCAGAATCATTTTTTGAGTCGATTAAGACATGTCCGTCCGTCCGTCTGTCCGGCTGGCTGGCTGTCCATGTAAACCTTGTGCGCAAGGTACAGGCCGCAATTTTCAAGATAATTTGAAAAAATTTGGACCAAGCATGTTTTTTGGCACAAGGACGAAGCCTATTGAAAATGGTTGAAATCGGTCCATTATTTCACCTAGCCCCCATACAACCGTACCTCCCGATTTGAACTTTTTATGCTATAATTACGTCAAATATTCTGCTATCTCTCTAAAAATTGGCACAAATAAGTTTTATATAAGTATAAATGATACTGCAGATTTTCGTAAGGATCGGCCTTTATTTGACCCTAGCCCCCATACAAACCCCCCTTCAAAAAATGACTTAAACGTCTAAAATTGACTTGTAACCATTTGTATCGCAATGAAACTCAACAAAACTAACTGTTATTTAAAAATATATCCTTTTCCCAAATTTACCGAGGATCGGCCCATATTTGACCTATATAAAGCCTCATTTAGAAATTTTAGTTTTTTATCAATAAATGGCTTAAATATTTTGGAATTATGGTAATATTCAATATAAAAGTTTCTTTACAAAAAATAAAAATTTTATAAAAGTAAAAATTGTAAAAATATACTCATGGTGTAGGGTATCATATGGTCGGCCATGCCCGACTATACTTTCCTACTTGTTTTCTCTTATGAATGTGTGGGATAAATGAGAAGTGTACTGGGTTGAATAATGATAGATGAAAGGTATCATACACAAATAATACCATTAAATTTTCCTTCCTTGTCCAGGTATGTTCAGAATTAAATCTGTTCATACCAGAATTACCACAGCGTGTCCCTGTAAGTAAGAAGTCTCCGCTTATTTGACGGATTCTTACTTCGGTCTACAGGATACGTCTCAAGGTGATATAGCCGACACAACAGAGGCCATCCCATCTGCATGGTTGTAAACGGAAGTGATGTTTTACATCTCGGAAGTTAAGCATCGGGGCAGCAATGATCAGAGATTAGATAGCTCAAGTACTTAAGGGATATATTAGTGCATGGGCCGGACCATCGACATGGCGAGACTGCATGAAGTTTAATTTTCTTCACTTCCCATTACAAAAACTCTAACGTACGATAGTCCCAGTTTTGCTTTTGTGAAAATTTTATTTTTTTTTTAATAAATCCATACATACATATGTATTCCAAATGAAAAATTCCACTATGACGTCTTATTGGTGCTTCATCTGAATTTCTTCATTTGGAACCCCTTTATCAGCATTTTCATTCATAATTTTTAATTTGAAATTTTTTCGTTTAAAAAAATACAAATTTAATTTTTATGTTAGAATAATAATAAATTAATTATTTTTGACAAAACCCAAGCACTTTTACAATAAACAAATAAAAATCAGCTGCCTTGACGATTTCACCCATAGAGTATATAGAACGGAAACTCTGCTGTCAAGGACCTAAGTCTGTTGTCAAAAACCTAAGTCGATTGAATGAAGTAGTAGAAAAACTTATGATAGTATTAGTAATATTCACCATATTTTAAATAACCCAACAAACACATAATCAAACGTTTTAAAATTGTTATTAATTTTATTTAATATTAAACATTAACTGTTCTTTAAAAGAGAAACTGATTTAACGTTAACATTCGATTTAGAGTTTTAAAATTTAAAAATAGTTTGATTTACAACCTTTCTCGACTTTAAATGAATACTCTGTGTTTGCTGGGTAACAACATTTCAATTTATTATTCTGACATTTTCACCGCAATAATTTTTTATTTATTTTTAAAATTTTACATAACTTCGGCCAAATAAAAAGATTTAATTGACCCAAATTCAAAAGAAAACACTGGACATTCTTACGAGTATATGGGTGTGGCGAGGTCCATATACCCTTGATTTATTCAGTAACTTATTCCTTTGACACCAACTCTTCCCTATCTTGGTTTGCGGGATTATAAACTGGTGATGCTAAATGTATTATCGGACATTCCTTGAAATTATTTGAACAGGGGCCGAACCAGGCAGCCTTACAATTTGATACCACGGGGCTGAGTTTCCATCTTTGTTTTGTCCCGGTTATTGGAGTGTTCCATTCGGTATGTACGTTTAAACCCGGGAAGAGAATATTGGTTAAAATACTGTTGCACGGTAAAGTCTATAATTCGGATAAGTTCGGTGCTGTAGCTGAGATAACAGATACCACGCAGAGCGTTGGAAATGAGTTGGTGTCAAATATATATCATACGGGATGGATGTAGTGTTATACGGACCTTACTCAGATGTTGCTCTCAATGAGTGTGTCGGTGTGCAGAGTTGAATGGTGATGTATTTAAAGTATCTTATAAATGTGATACCAATGAATTTGCCTTCCATGTCTGGATATATTAAGGGTTTACTCTGTCCATACCAGACCACAGTGTATCCACTGATTACGTCTGTAGGTCCTATTGCCGAATCACACATTCGTGGTTGAAAATTGAAGTGATATTTTTGCATCTCGGTAGTTAAGCAATGGTGGTGAGTCGTCTAACAAGCTTACCCAGTGGTCGAAAAAGGCCAACACGACAAGGGTATAAAATATAGATTTAACCCGAAATTTTGTGTTTAAACCACAACCATCCCGAATGGACCAAGACAAAAAATGGAAATCCAGACGAGTACGGAAACTTACATACATAATTTTGATTTGTTTATACAAAACTAAAAATATTTAATTTATTTACATTTAATTTAACAAATGACTGTGGGGAAATCTAACAGGTGGTATAATCAACATACCACCTGTTAGATTTCCCCAGATCCAGACGAATACAGAAACATACATTCATAATTTTGATATTTTATACAAAACTAAAAATTTACATACATTTAATTTGACAAATGACTGTGGGGAAATCTAGCAGGTGGTATGTTGAATACACAGTACCCATGTGTATGAACAGCCAACTTTATGTTTTCAAAAAAATTTTGACAGGTTTCCTCTCTATGTTTCTCTATGGTATATTGGAGGATGCACTAAGTAAGGTGAAATCATAGAGAAACATAGAGGAGAAACCTGTCAAAATTTTTTTGAAAACATAAAGTAGGCTGTTCACACATATGGGTACTGTGTATTCAACATACCACCTGCTAGATTTCCCCACAGTCATTTGTCAAATTAAATGTAAATAAATTAAATATTTTTAGTTTTGTATAAAATATCAAAATTATGAATGTATGTTTCTGTATTCGTCTGGATTTTCATTTTTTGTCTTGTCCCGGTTATTGCAGTGGTCCCTTCAGGATGGCTGTGGTTTAAACACAAAATTACGGGTTATATCTATTCTGTATAAGTTCGGTGATGTTGCCAAAAAAAAAAAACAGATACATAAGTGAATATGCTTTACGTGAACACCTGTCGTATTGGCTTTATAAGACCACTGGGTAAGCTTTTGAGGCGACTCACCACCACCACTTTGTGCTCCTTAAACTTTACTAATGTACTCGAGCTACCTAATCTCTGACCATTGCTTAACTACCGAGATGCAAAAACATCACTTTAGTTTTCAACAATGAATGTGTGATTCGGCAATAGCACCTACAGACGTAATCAGTGGATACACTGTGGTCTGTTACGGACACAGTAAACCCTAAATATACCCTGACATGGAAGGCAAATTCATTGGTATCACATTTATAAGATACTTTACATACATCACCATTCAACTCTACACACCGACACACTCATTGAGAGCAACATCTGAGTAAGGTCCGTATAACACTACATCCATCCCGTATGATATATATTTGACACCAACTCATTTCCAACGCTCTGCGTGGTATCTGTTATCTCAGCTACAGCACCGAACTTATCCGAATTATAGACTTTACCGTGCAACAGTCTTTTAACCAATATTCTCTTCCCGGGTTTTAAACCTCAGCCACCACGTACATACCAAATGGAATACTCCAATAACCGGGACAAGACAAAGATGGAAACTTAGCCCCGTGGCATCAAATTATCCTGGCAAAAAGGGAAGAGTTGGTGCCAACTACACCCAAAATACTCGTAAGAATGACGAGTGTTTTCTCTTGAATTTGGGTCACCTACATCTTTTTATTTGCCGAAGTTATGTAAAATTTAAAAAATAAATAAAAAATTGTTGTAATGAAAATGTCAGAATAATAAATTAAAAATGTCGTTACCCAGCAAACACAGAGTGTTCATGTAAAAATCTAGAAAGGTTGTAAATCAAACTATTTTTTTAATTTAAAAACTCCAATCGAATGTAAACGTTAAATCAGTTTCTCTTTTAAAGAACAGTTAATGTTTTAATATTAAAAAAAATTAATAGCATTTTTAAAACGTTTGATTATGTGTTGTTGGGTTATATAAAATATGGGGAATATACTAATACTATCATAAGTTTTTCTACTACTACATTACTACTACACTACAAAACGATAGAACAGACTAGTGTCTTGACAGCATTGAGCTTATATACACTATGGACTATGTAACAACCAGATGGTAGAGTCTCACAGATACATAAATTTGTTTTGTTATATCTTATAAGAATATATGAAAATTGCTGAATAAGGTTTTGGTTAAATATTGTGCATTAAATTTGATTATTAAAATTGCAAATAAAATTGTTTTTACAGCACAGTTGATTTTTTAAAATTGAAAATTAAAAACACAATGACCACACTTTATACACTTTGTCACTGTATTATAGATTAAAAATCAAGTATTTAATGAAAGTTTATGATTAATATACAAAGCTTAAATAAAAATGCGTCTTTAACAATAGACAGGGTTGGACACACTTTGTTTGTAAGTATTTCTTGCGTTCAATGTTCTGTCCAATTGTTACATTATCCACTTTATGAATAATGCTGTGTAAGCAATTAATTACATTATAATCTAAGAACTTTTTCAATAAAGACACACTTCGCTTAACACAAGAGAGCTGTAATTTAGCTATTGCGAAGAATTAAGATTGAACTTAACATCTTTTAATTAAATTGCTCTATACATTGAATTATCTTTCAACACAAAAAATATCTCGTTTTTTCCGCAAAACGGAAATTTTATGACATTTCTTTTTTAGTTAACACATCGATTTTTGGTGTGAAAAAAATCCCGCGTATTTAGTCCACGAAATGCCTTGTTTAAATTTTTTAACGCAAGCCAATTATTTCTATATAAAGATTGATAAAATTCAGAATTTAAAATTTATTTATAATGCGAAAATTCGCAATTTTTTTGTATTCGCTCTAACATCTTAGCATTCTAATATTATAGTGTGGCTTTATGATTTCAACATGTAACATTTTAAAGTGTTTTGATCACGCGCTATTTTGAGAATAAGTTTCCTTCATGTTTGTTTTTTCCAATATTTAAGCTTCTCACATAGGGATACCTTAGACATATAAAAAAACGACGCGAAATTCCAACTGTACTGTGTACTTTTTCTCATTTTGAATAGCCAAAGAGCAGCAAAAATTCTATCAAAAAACTGCAAATTTTGTAAAATTGTATTAAATTTGGTTCAAAACTTTGCGACTTATAGTTGGCACAACAATTAAATATGGACTACAGTCATTCAACAAGTGTATGAAGCCTACATTAGCAGAGTTTTACTTTCTGAGTTGTAAGTCGTCTTCATAATATTCATAAAAAGTTGTAAAAAACTTGTTGGTTTCAAGCTGTTTTATTTATTTTTTTTGAGAAATTTTTACTTAAAGTGGTCACATGGACGTATTATGGACGTACATTTTTTTTATATCTTGTGAATAAAAATTCGTCATTTCTTAATTTTCAAATATTAAAAGAAATATTTAATGCATTAAGTCAGACATCGACGCTAGTATTGTTCTGAATACGAAGTATTTTCGGTAGTTTACATGTATACAGCACGATCGCACATAGGTTGCTTGATTCCGATTCGCAAAAAGCTGGACATTGGGCTTTAAAAAGCTGGACATAAAAAAATACTGAGAAAATGCTAATTTTGGTTTTGTGTAAATATGTTTCACAGTGATACACCAAAAAAATGCAGGGGTTCTCATATACCAATTCCGTTTTGTATAGTCGACAGAGTATGAATATATTTTTAGTTTTTCCCAGATCACTTCATTAATTTACTTTTTAGAGCAAAAGATGTGAAAAAAGCTCCATTTTTGAAGTTTTAAAATTTTAAAAATCATAAGTAATAGGTCTTTTCGCGTACTTTCCTGTAAGAAATATACAGTAACTTTATGATAGGGAGTAACTTTTAATTTATCTCAATCAAAAAAAAAAAAATATCCAAAAAAATACGCGAAATCCAATTTTTTTGTTTATAAACAAAGATTGGTAATGCCCTTTTGCTGAAATCTCAATCGCTACAAAAAAACTAAAAAACAAATAATTGTAACTTTGATTTTTCCTATAAATAAATGGATATTTAAAGCTAACAAAATATGTGGTATCATTAAAAATATATCAATGTTTTAAACTTCATGATACAAACATATTATTAAAATAAAAATTTACACAAAATCGCTAAGGAGAAAGACAAACTAAATTGTTTTAAAAACGCTAGATTGACAATATTTGTTATGATTTTTCATGACAAATAAACTCTTTTAAAAACTAATTTATGATAAATAAATTTAAAATAAAATATAATTACAAATAATTTTTTAATATTCGTCTGTTATTAATTTATATATTTTCATTCAAAAAATTTAAAATTTACCACATTTTTGATTTCTTTGGTTTGTTTACATATTCATAAATCAAACATTTGTTTGTTGGATATTTTTTACTGGGGAAAAAATATTCAGTAAAATCAAAAAATTCTCTATCAACGAACTGTAATATTTACCGCTCTCTTACTCTCTCGTTGCAAGTTTTCGAAAGTACGCGAACGGAATCCAATAACAATTGTTGCAAATTGTTACAAATTATCGAGTAACAGACCTAATATTTATTGCGACATTAGCTGTTTCAAGTGTTGAGACTGATGATAGAAGACGGAAATCATAACATAGTTGTAAAACAAATGTGCAATCAGAGTTGGCTAACATGATTTGACAATATAAATATAAAAAACAAGTAAGAAAGTATAGTCGGGCGTGGTCGACCATATGATACCCAACACCAGTTATGAATATTAAATGTGATTTATTTTTCATAATAAAGCATTTATCTTCAATATATTCCCTTGTTCCGATACATTTAAGCAATTTATGGATGAAAACTAATTTTCTGAAATAGGCTTTATATGGGGGGCTAGAGGCAAATATGGACAAGCCCGATAAAATTTTGTGAATATATTTATATTTACATAATATTACTTATAAACACAATATCGCGATAAATTCAGCACAATAATTTCATCGCGATATTTGTGTTTATAAGTTAATTTGGGACATTCAAGTAATTTTCTGAAGAGGACTTTGTATGGGAGCTAGGGTGAAATGGGGCTTTCTTGTAGATTTGAATTACTTGCTTTTATTCCTGCAAACTCAAATAAATCTTTTAAAAGCAGCTACAAAATGGATTTTTGATTAAACATTACCATTTTCAATTTTACTTATTCGCCTGTAACATTAAACATCAAGCCGCAACAGCAATTCCATTTATCTTTTTAAATATTTTTTATATCACATTTTTTAATAAATATTTTTGTAGACGTCAACAAAAACTACGAAATAATCGGTTGAGAATTTCGAATTTATTTAGACTCTTTAACTTTTTCAACTGATAATTGGTTGTGATGATAGAATAATGTTTATTTAACTAAAAATTTGTAGCTTCAACCTATTTTTCGGTTACAAATACTAATATTTAAAATAATTACATTTGAATGCTAAATTTAATTCGGTTGTATTTACCGAATTAATAAAAAGAATTATATGAAAGACTAAATTGGTTAATATAATAATTTGGAAATGGTTAAAATCATAATTTGATTACAATTATAGATTTTCAGTTCTAAAAATAGAAAATCACTTATATCTATAGTTTTTTAATAGCGGCAATGGAATTTTAGTTAACTTTACTAAATATTTATTATGGAAACCGATTTCCTATCGATCTTTTTTCTGTGTGTTTATAAATCCGAATGCATATGGATATGTAGAACTCGAAAAACAGTAATGCGGTACCGTTATCCGACGCTACACACTAAACCAATGCGGTAGTAAAACGTAAAACTCTTAAGGGATAATGGCAATTCAAAACAAGTTTACGAGTACATAAAACTCCGTACCCCGAGAGAGAGAGATGAATGATATTTCCTTCTATTTCTCTCTCACGCAAAATTAAAAGTTTCCTAGTGTGGAATGGCACATACATAATTTCATATATCTAGGTTCAATATTATAGAAAATGTAGAGGTGTGCGGCCCTCACTCCACCCGTATATCTAAATGAGGGAATATTTATAGGTAATATTTATTCAAAATTTCCCCTAGCTCATTCCGTTCGGATTCGGTCGTGGTTTCAGCGGAGGAACATAGCTAGATCGTCTTAGAATATAATAAGGAAACAGAATACATAAACTTTTATAGTTCTTAGGTGAATATTTCGATGTGTTACTAACGGAATGATTACTTTTTACTCACTAATAAATAATTACATACAAAATAATTTTTTTACACAATGAATTTTCTATTGTGTAATTAATTATAAATATTTATGAATATAGTAGATTGCATAGAGCATATAGTAGTATATAGGCGAAACTAATTGTCAAGGACCTAAGCCCCCTCTCAAAGACCTAACTGGTGAGAATGTATTAGTAGAATCACAAAAATAAACACAGTTGTTCAAAAGGTACTAAATAAAAATGTATTTTTTGGACGTTATTCTTTGTGTGTTATTAATGAAATTTTATATGGCAGTGAATGAAAATATTAGTTATTTATTGTTTTGAAAAGATATTTTATCTCAAAACGTATTATAAACACGTCTTTTTGTTGTATGTACAGCTTTTCATTTTTCAATTTTAATTAAAATAAAATGTCAAAGAATAAAAAATATTTTTTTTTTTCGTTTGTAAAATATAAATTATTTTCGGGGTTTTAAATAAATGAAAAGTGTTGAAAAAAATAATAAACATTAAGTTTAAGTGATAAGAAAAACTAATAAGTGGTAATATCCTTGCAATTTTGTGAAGAAAATTTGATGTTTAGTGAGTGCGTTTAGTTCTCATAAGTTTGTTTTATTCTCTCAGAGCTCGTCTGTGTGAAGAGAATAAAAATGCTTCTTTGAAAACCCCTTCAGTTTCGCCTATATGTACTACTATATGGCATAGAGTATATAGAGCGGAAACTCTGCTGTCAAGGACCTAAGTCTGTTGTCAAAAACCTAAGTCGATTGAATGTAGTACTACTACATTATGTATGTATGTATGTATGTATGTATGTATGTATGCATGTATGTATGTATGTATGTATGTATGTATGTATGTATGTATGTATGTATGTATGTATGTAAAAATATTTAAAGTCTCTATCTGTCATTCCCATGAAAATAAGATTTTGATGGCAAAATATCTCGCATCAGTGACATCAATTTCAAAAGAAAAAATCTTTTTTGGCAAATTTATAACAATTTTAAAGTTTCTCTATCTCAAAAAAAAATTAAATGCAAAACTCTATCTTATCCAAAAATTGCTTAAAACACTATTATTTTAGACAATTTTCTGTTGAAAAATAGTGTTTTTACGAATTTGGACATGCTGAACACAAATCCGTAAAAATATTTTTGAATATCTTATAACATTGATTTTGGACCAAAACTTTAAAATTTCTTTTTCAACAATTTGGTTTATATTATTTCATTAAATTGCATAAAATATAATATTTATTCATATTAAATTAAATAAAAAATTTATATTTCTATGAAAAATTCTCTAATGAAGGTTGAAAATAAAACTTCGTAGAAAAAAAGCTCTATCTGATATAAATTTGTGAATAATTTTGCAAATAATGCAAAATTTTATTTTTTTTATATAACGATTTACAATATGGTCGTAATAATATATTGTAAAAGAAAAAAATCAAAAATCTTTACGAACTAGTGAAATAAACAGTTTGTTGCTCTCCTGAAAACTAGTGTTATTTTAGATAGAGACTATTGAATATAGTCCCTCGATATATTTTTAATGTATAGTTTTTTTATTTAACTTTATAAAATTTAATAACTTTCATAAATATACTATTAAAATATAATTAATCTTTAAATTGTAGAACTATACAAAAATATATATCATGCTTATGTAAATATTGCGAATATTCAGGAGGCAATTCTAAATATTATCGCCGGCTCGCTGAAGAGTTTTTCCCTTTCGACTTAGAATTATACTGTTTAGTTATGACAAAACACTCCATAATAGTTTTAAATTGTAACATCAATATTTTCAAAAAACAATGAATAAATTTGCAGTTAGCAGTTGCAAAACAAAAAATTAATTGCTGCTAGGAAAAACTCAGCGCAAATAAAAATATCATCAATACTAGCCATATTAGTTTAACAAATTTGAGTGTGCGCTGCTAAAGCACAAAAATATATTTGTGTTGGCCTGCAATTATGTCTGCCTGCTACTAGAAATTGCAAACACGAGTTGCAATTTTTATATTAATACGAATATATTCGTACTGCAATTTTTAGTGGCATAGTGATACAAAAATGATAAAGTTTCATATTTATTTTATAGTCATATGTAAGAGAGGTGGTGCTAGTGCTGCATATTTGAACGCTGTGTAGTAGTAGAAAAACTTATAGTAGTATTAGTATACTCTCCATATTTGAAATAACCCAACAAACACATAATCAAACGTTTTAAAAATGTTATTAATTTTATTTAATATTAAACATTAACTGTTCTTTAAAAGAGAAACTGATTTAACGTTAACATTCGATTTAGAGTTTTAAAATTTAAAAATAGTTTGATTTAAGGTAGACAATTCGTAATTTTTTACTTTGGAATACCTGTATCGGAAATGACAAGAATTGGTATAAAAGTAAACTTCACAGATTTTAAGTACCATATTTAATAAATCTACAATGAAGATTGCATTAAAGTACGAAGAGTTGTGTTCTGTTTTATGGAGTGTATCTTCAAAAGGGCCAGAAAGAATTGAAGACATTTCAAATTATATAAAAACTACATATAGTAGAAAAGTAGACAAAACAGGCATATCAAAAATTGAAAACTTTTTGATGTAAAAAGTAAGTCTGTGGATGGAAATCAAAAAAAATTTAGATTAAAATTTTGTAGTTGGATGGAAACTACTACGGAAATCTCAACTTACAACACATCAGCAGGAGCGCCTCGCAAGTCATACGAAGACTTATGTTCAAGGTAAAAAAAAGAGGGTCACACAAAAATTTTTTCAATCTCAAATGAGGAAATTGCTGATACATTTAACGAAATGCTGAAAAAGGAAAACCAACCTATGGATGCCGTACATATTGCAACTATTCTTCCTAATGCATCACCAAAACGACTTAAGCGAATTGCGGAAAGTATACCAACTCCAACATCACAATCAAATTTTACTGAAGAGGAAGCAATAGCGCTTATGTTGGAACTGGGTCTCAGTCGAAATAAGTACCAAATATTAAGGAAATCTCTGCATGAAAAAGGACACAATATATTACCATCATACAAGGCGATGCAGGAAAAAAACAAACTATCCTACCATCACCTATTGCTGTTAATGATGTGGAAGCTTGTATTGATATATCATCTTTGCTAGAAAACACAGCATCAAGAATTGTGTCAGACTTTTCAGAAGACCAACTAAGGAAAATTCATAACTGTGATGTTGTCTTAATGTGTAAGTGGGGATGTAACGGTTTATCAGCACTTCCAGAATATAAACAAGCTTGTGGAAGTCGGACATTAGCAGACTACAAAAGTGTATTTATGTCATCATTAGTGCCATTACGAATTCGTTTATATTCCCTTAATCCATCATCGTCAAGCATCGGAAATTCATATGAAGATATATGGATCAATACAACTCCGGGTTCAAAAAATTTTTGTAGACCCAAAAGATTTAGTGAAATATTTAAAATATGAAATAAATGCACTGGAGCCCATTTGCATAAAAATAAAGGAATTCTCTATTAACGTATCATATTGGCTAAACTTAACAATAATTGATGGAAAGGCCAGCATCCATCAATTATTGTTAAGTTTAGCCAATCGATTTGGGGAATATACATCTGAAATTTCTGAATTACATGTATCTCTGTATCCATGGAGGGAACTAACACCAACAGTACACAAAGTATTGTGTCATGGTCTAATAATAATTGAATCGAATATTCTTCCACTTGGAGAGTTAATAGAAGAAGCCCAGGAAGCGAGGAATCGAGATTTTAAGCATGTTCAACTTTTCAGCTCAAGAAAATGCTCCAGGCAATCACAGAATGAAGATATTTTTAATAGTTTACTTCTATCTTCCGATCCTGTTCTTTCAACTATGCGAAAAAGATGGATTTGTTATGAAACTTTATCATCTCAAAACGAGGAAGATTTAAAGGACTTATATTACCTTCTGGATATGTATACCGATATGACAGGTTATTTTATAGAAAATAAGTAGTGTTAGGAATTAAGTAGGTTGTAAGAATTAATTGTATTATGTTTAAGATAAACAGTTCAAATGAAAAAGCTATTATACTAACTGATTATATTATATTAAATTGTGTTTTATATTTCGGTGGGCGGGAAAGGTGGTTTGTGTGGGGTGATTTAGGTGTTGTTGTGCTTGGCTCATAATAAAATTATATTTTTTATTTATATAAAATAATTAACTAAATAATTTTTAAAAATTGTCCAAATATTTTATTCAACACCAAATGTATGTTCTGTCATACTTAATACTAAAATATGAAAAAAGATGAAATTAAAGGACACAGGTTTAAATGAACATATTTTTGAATGTATTTGAGATATTGGCTTGAAAATTTTTGTAAAAAATCGAGAATTTCCATATCTAACTAAAAAAGGATATTAAGGGATAAATAAGGACTAAATTGTTGTAGCTATCTGCGACCCTATTAAAATTTTGATATAAATCATAGTTTTAGAAATTTAACAAATACGTAATATATGACAAAATCTTTATTTATGAACAAAACTCAATGACATCTTCAACGCTTGTTAAATTTGTCATTTCAAATAAGAAAATGCAAAAAAAAAATTGAAAAGGTCAAAGGGCATCCCGCAATTCCCAAAAATAGGAATGAAAATCCCGAAATTGGAATTTTTTATATTTTTGCCCATTATGCCCACATTTCTTTCAGGGCTGGGAAAATACTTTTGGAGTAAATAGAAAACATATTGAGGTTTCCAAAACTGCTTTCAGTTTTCTGATCCCAGCTTTTAGAACATGTCGCCCAAAGTTGAAGTTTTGATAAAAAATAGGTCATATTCGGAAGAACGCAGTGGCAACATTTTCAAAAAATAGGACAAGTTTTTTACGCCAAAGCGTTCTGCGTAAAGATACCTTTTAGAAAACTATAAAACTGTTATATGTTCTTAAAGAAAATTTTGTTTTATTAATAAAAGAGTTAAGACACATTTTGGGCAAAAAAACGGCAAAAATCTAAAATTTTTTGAATTTTCAAATTAAAAAACGTATATTTTTGGATCTGTAAATGATATTGTTCTGAAATTTTTTGTATATTATTGTAAATTTTGTTGTCTAACTAACAAGAAAAAATTGAGTCCATTTGGTCCAAAATTACGCCCGGTATTCAAAAAAAAGGCGGACCAAGGTATGGTAAATTTTGTATCACTTAATTTTTAAATACCTATAACTCGGATATTATAAGTTATATGTTCAAGCATGTTTTTTCAAGATCTCGTCGATCACTTTCAGAAAATATAAAAATCTTTGTATTTGGGTGAAAAACAAAAAAATGGCACGAGTTTAAAAATTTGACATGTCGTAGGTACCCTACTTTGAGCCGCCACAGCTCCGTCCCTGGGGCATCTGCGGGGTTCATCTTCAAAACTTAAACTCGAATACTCCTTGGCTACGCTCACGCCAAATTTTGTCCCGATCGGATCAGCCGTTTAGAAATGCCAGATTTATTTCCAAAAAATTTCCATTCTGCCCCACTGTGGTATGTAACATCCCAAGAGTGATTGGCATACATTCAAATACCACATCATCAAAAAGTCCCGCAATTTTGAAAGTAACTTTGAAATTCAAAGAAAAATCATGGAGTGTATACAAGCTCCAAACGAGTCAGCAGATTCTTTCACATCTGATTTAATTATATTCAAAAATCAAATGCGTTTTCATATAGATGAATGTGAGTTGGTCAAAATAGTTAAAGACAATTTAAAAGAAGGATTATCTCAATCAATCTTCTAGAAGAATGTAAACGAGCGGAGAGAAACATTGCGAAGCGGTCGTCTCATAGAATTTCAATTGGCAATCATCTTAATTTTTATAAAGTGGATTCTTATAAAAACACAGAGGAAGATGAACAAGTCCGACAAGTCGAAGCAATACAAAAGGAAAAGTTATCGCCTAAACAACTTACTTTTTGGAACTGTAAAACAACTGGGCATTCATTCATTGAATGTCTATTAGTCCAACGAAGTGTGTTTTGTTATAGGTGTAGGTACGCTCATGTCGCTAGCCTAACTTGTCCGAGATGTGTGGGAAACACCAAGACGAACACGCGGAAAACTGAGCTCTCGTGTTCAAACCAAACCACCTCTCAGTAAAAGACAATTTTTTTTGTTATAGGTGTGGATTCGCTAACGTCGCTTCCCTAACTTGTCCGATGTGGGAAACATTAAGACGAATATGCGGAAAACTGGGCCCTCGTGTTTAAACCAAACCACCTCCCAGTAAAAGACAATTTTTTAATTTTATATTAGCAAAACAAGACTAGCATGCCATTTCCGTTCACTAACAAAAAGATTTATCACACTACTGAATCTTTTATCACCTTCACCATTAATTTTGTTTTTTTGGAATCTAAAATGTATCAAAGTAAAAGTTGGTTCACAGAGAAAACAGATTCGTTGCAGTAACCGAATTTGTTTCCAATCGAATTTAGTCAGTTCTAACAACTACCACATAATTCTATTGCAGTAACTGTAAAATTCGATTAGTATCTTGTGAATAGAACTTATCCTCGGATTTCTACAACTAGATGGCGAATTCCATTCAGAAATTACCGGCTACCAATATATTTCTACTTAGACATACACGGTATTATCTTTCTGTATTACTATCTTTTTCTATAAAATTTGATTATTCTAGTTCCAATTGTGTGTCCTGTGAGATGATATGGCCGTGTATTCGCAGGCTTCTGGAGAATTATCCTAGCTGCTTGGCTTTCTATTTCAGTGGCACAAATTAATTTTTCTTTTATTCTATAAAATTTAAAATTTGTCTTATTATTTTTTAATAATCCAACGTTTTCTCGGTAGCAATTATTTGTTAACTCTCTTGCTTATGATTTTCGTAATCTTGATTTTTCCTTAAAAAGTTCACACAAGAAAAGTAACTGAATTTTTGTGTAAAAAACAAATACTATTAAAAAATAACGTATTTTCTACCAAAAAAAAAAAAAAAATATAATGTACATCAAGAGAGTTTCAGGTCAATGTACTCTCTGCGCAGCCTTGAAAAGTTGCCTTTTTTCTTTAGAGAATATCCTTCTCTTAATTTTTGCTTCTAATTGCGTAGTGATTTTGATTAATCTTGAATCACCCTGTTAGGTTTACATTCCACATTTTAACGTTTATGACAGATAAACAAAACCATGCACATTTAGACATTGAAAGACAAAACATAATGCCAGCCAATAAAAACAATGAACAACAAATCACAGACCATAAGAATTAAATAAAACTACATACAATCAACAAGAAAAAACAAACCTAAGTAAAACAGAAACAAATAAATAAACTGGAAACAAAAAATCTATGCAAGCAAAACAAAGCAAGGATCAACAAAAACGATAGTGCAAAACGAGCCACTACTGCTTGGAACATCCAGGAAGAACATGCCAACTCCCCGCTATCAGACCTGCAATCTCAACAATATTTAACATAATTAATTAATATTGAAACAGTTTCGTAAATGTTGCAATCGAGTTTAGGCAAAGGTTTTGTCATCATATTAGCCACTTGATTTTCTGTTGACACTTAAGAAACATTTAAATGACCGTCATTAACTTTTTCTCTAATGAAAAAATGCTTCAAAGCAATATGCTTAGTTCGTTTATGAAACTCCGGGTTTTGTGCTAATCATATTGCAGCAGTGTTATCAATATGAATTACAGGAAGTTGATTAAATCATTTAAAAGTGTTTTTAACCAAATTATTTCTTTTGTACCCTCGTTTGCAGCTACTATTTCTGTCTCTGTTGTTGAAGTCGACACCATTGGTTGTCTCTGGCTTAACCACGAGATTGGTCCACCTGCTTATGAAACAACAACACCAGATGTTGAACGACCAGTATTTGTACAACCACCAAAATCAGCATCACTATAACAACTTAGCTTCTTTGGACCTTGTCTTTTGTAAATTATACCAAAATTTATTGTGACGGCGATATATCTGAAAACTCGCTTTACTCTTTGAATATCTTCAACAGTAGGATTTTCTAGGGATCTTGATAAAAACCCAACACTATATGCAAGATCAGGCCTTGTTCCCAGTATAAGATACATAAGAGCACCTACAGCTTGACGATATGGGAAATCACAGACAACTTTCCCTGATTTCACTTCATTATTCGATTTTGCCATTGGTGATGAAACTGGGCGACATTCTGAAAATTTGAATCTTTCGAGTATTTTTGTAGCATAGGCTTTTTGATGATTTTTTATGTGATCATTATTTTTCACAATTTCTAGACCAAGAAAATAGTTTGCATCCATAACAACAATATTAAATTCGGATTTTAATACTTTTAAAAATTCTTCTAAATCGTTATAATCCGAAGCTGCGACTAAGCCATCATCTACATAAAGAGCAATAATCGACTTCTTCCATTCTTCTGCCTAATGTAAAGACTGCCGAACTTGGCTTAAACTTCAGCTTTTCTAAAAATGTATCATTACGCGTATGCCAGTATCTCGGCGCTTGCTTTAGACCATATAAACTCAGAATTACTTTCTGAGTCGATTTAGCTATGTCCGTCCGTCTTTCTGTCTGTGTGTCCATGTAAACCTTGTGCGCACGCTACAGGTCGCAATTTCAAGACAATTTGATGAAATTTGTCACATACACTTTTTTGGTTCAAAAGACGATCGCTATTGAAAATGGTTGAAATCGGTCCATTATTTCTCCTAGCCCCCATACAACCGTACCCCCCGGGCCTTAGGCTCATAAGTATGTTAAATGTTTTATAATGTCAACAAAAATCACCAAAAATTAGTTTTATAGAACAATAAATGACAATACTAATTTTTATTGCGATCGGGCCTCATTTGACCCCTAGCCTCCATACAGACTCCCCTTTAGAAAATGACTTGAAGGTCAAAATTAACTTATAGTTACTTATAAAACGATTAAAATCTACATAAATGACTTTGTAGTAGACGTAAAATCATCCACCGAAATTTATAAGGATAGGCCCATATTTACCCCTTCTCCCCTATGAGGCCTCTTGTAGAAAATCTTGGTTTTTGTCAACAAAAGTAAAAATATTCCACAATAAAACAAATTAAATGCTTTATTTAAAAAAATCAAAATTTTAACATACGTTAACATTTCGCCAAAAGATTCTTTCAATGTAATCTCATTTTTGCAAGAGGATAATTTAAATGAGTTTTGGGAGTTGGAACAGCCACCAAAAAGGAAAATGCGGTCGCATTCCGATAATATGTGTAGGAGAACTACGTTTCGGGATTCAGAGGGAAGATATGTAGTATCATTAATCTTTAATCCTGAGTTTCCTCAGGAAATTAATTTAGGAATCTCGAGGACAATAGTGTTGAAACAGTTTAAGAAAATGGAAGGTACTGGAAATACGATCGTTACTTACTCTTGCTATTTGCCACATCTTTCAGTTTTAAACCGGAAAGTAAAACCACCAGACTTAGAGTGGTGTTTAACGCCCCGAAAAGGACCTCAAATGGTAAAAGTTTGAATGACTGTTTATTTGTAGGACCTTCTTTGCAAGCAGATTTGGTTAGTTTGATTTTAAGATAGCGACTATTTAAGTTTGTATTTAACTGTGACATTTCTAAAATGTATAGGCAAATTAGAGTCCATTCATCTCACACTCCACAGTGGGGCAGAATGGAAATTTTTTGGAAATAAATCTGGCATTTCTAAACGGCTGATCCGATCGGGATAAAATTTCACGTGAGCGTAGCCAAGGAGTATTCGAGTTTAAGTTTTGAAGATGAACACCGCAGATGCCCAGGGACGGAGCTGTGGCGGCTCGGGTCCACATTTCTTTCAGGGCTGGGAAAATACTTTTGGAGTAAATAGAAAACATATTGAGGTTTCCAAAACTGCTTTTAGTTTTCTGATCCCAGCTTTGGGATTTTACAACATGTTGCCCAAAGTTGAAGTTTTGAAAATATAGGTCATATTTGGAAGAACGCAGTGGCAACATTTTCAAAAAATAGGACAAGTTTTTTACGCCAAAGCGTTCTGCGTAAAGATACCTTTTAGAAAACTATAAAATTGTTATATGTTCTTAAAGAAAATTTTATTTTATTAATAAAAGAGTTAAGACACATTTTGGGCAAAAAAACGGCAAAAATCTAAATTTTTTTGAATTATCAAATTAAAAAACTTATATTTTTGATCTGTAAATGATATTGATCTGAAATTTTTTGTATATTATCGTAAATTTTGTTGTCTAACTAAAAAGAAAAAATTGAGTCCACTTGGTCCAAAATTACGCCCGGTATTCAAAAAAAGGCGGACCAAGGTATGGTAAATTTTCTATCACTAAATTTTTAAATGCCTATAACTCGGATATTATAAGAGATAAGTAGTATGTCCAAGCATGTTTTTTCAAGATCTCGTCGAGCACTTTCAGAAAATCTTTGTATTTGGGTGAAAAACAAAAAAATGGCACGAGTTTAAAAATTTGACATGTCGTAGGTACCCTACTTTGAGCCGCCACAGCAACGTCCCTGGGGCATCTGCGGGGTTCATCTTCAAAACTTAAACTCGAATACTCCTTGGCTACGCTCACGCCAAATTTTATCCCGATCGGATCAGCCGTTTAGAAATGCCAGATTTATTTCCAAAAAAATTCCATTCTGCCCCACTGTGCATACGAAACGACCAGAACCAAGTGCTGGTTCCACTAGTCACTAAATGATGAGAACTTTTAATCAAAATGTCCCATGGACAATTGTAATCATTCCTTAGAGATTCTACTCTAAAGGCAAAGTCTTCAACTGTCAATGACTTACTAGTACCGTCAAACTTTATGAGGTACTATTGATGGTCATACTCTGAGTTGTTGTTGTGGGAGGAAATGTTCTTGTTATGTTATTTGAGGAGGTTGTTGTTGCCCTTTATTATTGAAATTAAATGGAGTCTGTTGAGTTATGTTTGGTACATAAGACCTATTCTGTCCATTCTTGAAAGAATTACCAGGTTCAGAGCGTAATGACTCAAAGATTAGAAGAGGTATAATTAACTGCATATTTTGCATCTCACGCATGACAGATTCTATTGAGGCACTAATATATTTCCTAACATTTTCGTTAACAACCGCGTTTGGATTAGCTTTCTCATTAATTTGTCTGCCTCATGACAAATATTAATTTTTCTGTTAATATTTCTACCAGATCTAAGATTCCTTTGACTTATAATCGAAACAAAATAAAACTATATTGTAAAGAACTTAAACTCACTACTAAATATAAGAATATAGAAAAACAAGTACTAGTTCTATATTCGGTTGTGCCGAATCTTATATACCCTTCACCATGGTGTGTTAAAAACAGTCAGTACGAATTTTATTACAAAAAATCAAAAAATACCAATTGCAAAACAGTAAGGTACCAAAAAGTCCCCTTTTATGTGTTCTGAATTAATTCGGGCTCTACATACTTAATTTCATGTTTCTAGGTTTAATATTATAGAAAATTCAAAAAGCTCCTTTTGTAGAACGAAAAAGTACCAAAAATCATCCTTTTATCTGTTCTCGCCTAATCCGGGCTCTACATACATAATTTCATGTTCCTAAGTTCAATATTATAGAAAATTCAAAAAGTACTTTTTGTACAACGAAAAAGTCCCTTTTTCTAGGTTCTTACCTGGTCAAGGCCCTACATGCTAAATTTCATGTTTCTAGGTTTAATATTATTGAAAATTCAAAAAGTACCTTTTATAGAATGAAACAGTACCTTAAAGTATCCTTTTTTGTGTTCTGATCTAATCCGAGCTCTTCATACTTAATTTCATGTTTCTAGGTCCCCTTTTATGGGTTATCGCCTAATCCGGTCAATATTATAGAAAATTCAAAAAGAACCTTTTGTAGAACAAAAAGTACCAAAAAGTCCCTTTTTCTAGGTTCTTACCTAGTCAAGGCCCTACACGCTAAATTTCATGTTTCTAGGTTCAATATTATAGAAAATGTACTTTTTGTAGAACGAAAAAGTACCAAAAAGTTCCTTTTATGGGTTCTCACCTAAATCAGACTCTACATACTTATATTTCTACGTTCAATATTATAGAAAATTCAAAAACTACCTTTAAAAAAATATCAAAAAGTTCATTTTTCCCGATTATCACCTATTTCCGACTCAACATACTTAATTTCATGTCCCTTGGTTCAATATTATAGAATATTCCAAAAGTACCTTTTGAAATTCTCATCTAACTTAAGCCACATACATAATTTCTTGGTTCTAGCCAATAACAACACACTAGTGCTGCTCTCGATCTGTTTGTTACTCTTGTTCTGCTGCTCTCGTTCTGCCTTGTTTTTATAAACAAGAATACAATAACAAAATTTACCTTATGATTACGTATTGTTTTTGTTTTTTGCAATTTCTGTTTGAGCATGAATAAAAAATCTCAATTTTTGATGAAATTTTCAGAGGTGGTCTAGGATTTTTACTTATATCTTCGTTATTTATGGATCGATTGGACTGATTTTAAATAGCGTTCTATTCTATCGTATTTCCAATAGAATTATTGAAAGTTCGGATCTCGCAGATATCTGGGGTATTCTGAAAACTGAATTCAACATACACACAGACACCCCCGGGGGCATGTTGCCTTGGCGAGACCTCCGCCTTAGTGTAATTGCAATCCCGGGGGGTCTGTCTGGCCGGGACTTGCATAGACTGCCAGAAGTCAGACCAGAGCACCGCATAATCTGATACTACGGGTAGCCAGTTGCCCGCAGGACCATGTCCTGGCAGGTCAGTTGGTTGAGGTTCCTTCGGTATATAAACCCAAATTCGCGGGGAGAGTAAGTGGCGGTTAAAAGACTGATGCATGATAATAGTCAATATTTCGGGATAAGTTCGGTGAACGAAGGTGAAGGGTATAAAAATATTATTCCTATTATTAAATTTTTCAAATTGAAATGATTCTAAAAAACAAGTATGAATTTATAGTCATATTGGGTAGGGTATCATATGTTAAAAATGGGGTTTATTTAAAAAATAAAGCATTTGAGTTATTTTTAACTTTATTCTGGAATATGTTGACCTATTTTTTGCAAAAAAAAGATACTTTTTTACAAGAGAGCTCAAAGGGGAGTAAAGGAAAATATGGACCTATCCTTATAAATGTTGGTAGAGGAATTTACGTCTACTTAAAAGTTATTTATGTAGAATTTAAAAGTGTTATTAGTGTTTATAGGTGATTTTTGACCTTCATGTCATTTTCTGAATGGAGTTTGTATGGGAGCTAGGGTCAAATTCAGCTCAATCATTACAAAAATCGTTAATGCCATTAAAAGTTCTATAAAACTAAGTTTTGCCGACTTTTGTTGAAAATTTAACTTAATTATGAGCACAAAGGCCATATTCAGGGGGTACGGTTGAATAGGGGCCAGGCAAAATAATGGACCGATTTTATCCATTTAGTCCTTGGGCCAAAAAAAGAGTGTGTGCAAAATTTCATCCAATTATCTTGCGACCTGTACCTTGCGCACAAGGTTTACATGGACAGTCAGCCAGACGGACGGACATAGCTTAAAAGTGGGTATAGGACAAATATTTTTGTATTAGCATCATCATCAGCACAAACCCAATATACCCTCCCCACTAAAGTGGTGTAGGGTATAGCTAATACATAATGTTGAGAGATTAATTTCGATGTCTCCTGAATAACGAGTGTTCTAATTATTCTAAGTAAATTTTATAATTTTTTTAATTGCTAAGAAAATCAAGTAAATTTAATTAAAGTCAAGTGTTTGTCAAGTCTGAATTATCCGCTCTTTAAATGCTTTACGTTGGGCGCCAACTTGTGGTAAACATTTTGTAAGTGAACAGAAATGGCAATATTGCATATTATAATGTAATTATTTAACCATGTTTTTTTGTATTGTTTATGGTAATCTTAATCACTATTATTTAGAAATATAATGCTAACTATAAATAAATGTTAAAATTTTTATATGAAATTTTTTTGAAGATGTTTGTAGTTGGACTGTCTGTCTGTCATTTTGTTTGATCGTCCACACTAGCAATAGTGGGCGTGACACCTCCATATATAGAAAATATTAGTATATTTAATAAAATACTATTAGAACAGAACTAGAACATTATATTTATGGATCATTTACTCCATTAATATTTGCAGTGAAATTTAAATATTTGCTGTTATTTAATATTTGCTTCATCTATTAGATGAAACAAGTTGAAACTAATTTTAAACTTTACTGATAAATATCACAAATGATGAATTTGTTTTTGGTTTTTTCAAAAAATGATTTCATTTATCCCTTTTTTTAAACACATAATGTTTTTCAAAGAAAAAAACACTTTAAATTCGACTCATTTTTCCATACATATTTTCAAGTTTTAAAATATCTCAATTTGACGTGTTATAAAATACTACATAATTCCCTGTGTACTTCGCTACCCCAATCGAAATTAAATAAATAATAACCAAAAAAATATTTATTTAGTTACTAAATTATAAAATTGTTCCTTAAGGTTTATAATAATTTCTCTTGATGATAATATATTTCATTTAAATTCTAAAATAATACATTAATGATACATGAGAGATGCCAAGCAAATTATTGCAAGTTCGCCAATTTTTTCTTTCATTTTCACATTTTCCAAATGTTCACATGAATGTCAAAGTTATTCATATAAAATTTGAAGTTTCTAGCTCTAATAGTTTCTTAGATAGTTCTATATTTTTCTAGATTAGCAATATTTTGTATTTTATTTATATGGGAGATGTCAAGTCCCCATTGAAAGTTCGCTCGTTATACTATAAATGTTCAGATAAATGTTAAAATTCTTCAAGTAAAATTTAAAGATTCTCGCTCTAATAGATTCTCCGATATACGATTTTTTTATTTTATTTATATGGGAACTCAAAGCTCTCCTAGATGAAAGTCCACTCTCTTTTATTAAAAATGTTCAGATGAATATTAAAGTTTTTCGTGCAAAATTTTTAGAAATTAGTTGTATTAGTTTCCCAGATAAACGAATTTTTGTATTTAATTAATATGGGAAGTCCCGCTCCCCTCATGGGTAATCCGCCAATTTAATACCCAAAATGTTTACATGGATGTTAAAATTATTCGTGCAAAATTTTAAGATTATATCTGTAATATTTTCCAAGATAAACGAATTTTTGTATTTAATTTATATGGGAGGTGCTACGCCCCCTAACGCCAGTCCACACAATTTTTATTCTAAATAATCATGTTGACACTAAACTTGCTAATACAAAATTTGAGGACTCAAACACTAAAGTGGCTTCGACAAAATTTGAGGACTCTAACTGCTATATTTTCATAAATATATGAATTTTATATTTTCTTTATGTGGGCGTGGCTCCTCGCCCACTTGAAATTTCAAAATAAAAAGTATCCTACTACCTATTCCAGACATACAGGAATACGCTGTGAAGAAAATCGGTTCAGCCGTTTAGTAGTCTATAACGTTCAAACATACAAACACATATTCATTTTTATATATATAGAAAAATAGATCAAACATAAAAAGTAAAAAGTCAAAATAAAAAATTAAGATTATAAAAATTATTAATTTTGTTATCCAAAAAGTTTAAAATGTTTTAAATTAATAATAATTGTAATAAAGTCTTCAGTTCAGTGAAATTTACGTGAATTTCTTTATTTTTAGAAGTAAAATGTCGGAAAAACATTTCAAAAATACACAATAATTTAATATGTAAATGCTTTTGTTTAAACTCGTTGCGTTAAAAAATCACGTTAAAACATGACTACGTGAACCTAGTACACTGAAAAAAAATCCATGCCTAATATATACGAAAAATGTCGTACATTGTACGAATCGTTCGTTGTTTCGCACCTCGAAATTCTTTCGTAATATATACGAAATTGTACGAAGTATTTTAGTATAATGCAAAATATTCTTGAAAAAATTAATTTACATAAATTGAAAAAATGGAATTTTGAATAAATATGGTAAAATTTACGAAGTATTAATTTATTCAAACATGTTCATTTTAAAATAAATTTTCTAATTTTAGTTCAAAATTATTCTCCACACGAATTTTTATTTTTTTTATGAAAATAATATTATACTTTTTCTTAAATTTTATAAAAATGTTGTAGTTTAATTTAATCATAATATAATTAATATCATTGTAATTAATTTCGCTAAAATTTAAGAAAGAAATATTACGAAAGGTTTTCGTACTTTCGTAAAAATAGAAAAGGTTTGTATTAAATATTATTTCGTATTATACACGAATTTTTTTGTAAATATTACGAAAATAGAAGTTACGAATTTTTTTTCGTAAAGTTGAGCATGAATTATTTTCAGTGTATTAAATTAAAAATAAAATATTTATTTTTAATACAAAAATATTTTAATATATCTATATGATTTATACATAATAGAAGCATAATCACTAGGGAGTGTCGTCAATTTTATGCCTCTCTTGTATTGTCATTGTTTCAATGAAGAAAAATTCGAACTTCGTAACATCCAAATAAATGATTCTACCTTGTATTGTTATATTATAGTATTACGCCAATAAATCGAAAGAATTTTCTTAATGTGCTGGTAAAAGGACAGAATAAAAAAAACAAAAAAAAAGTGTTTTTTTTTCATTTTTGAAGATACTATGTCCAAAACGGTGGATTATACTAATTTTAATAATAAAATTTACCAAAAAAATTGTTGAATGCTTTGTTTTACACTGTTATACAATACTATTAATGTATACACTTACCTTAGTATATTTTTAAAACCTTTTATATCACATTAATTAAAATTAGCACCAAATTTATTTTTCTTAAATTATATTTTATTTTTCCATAGAATATTTTAATAAAAATTTATTACATTATTAATTTGTTATGGACTATATCAACGCTTAAATAAAAAAAATGGCTAAAATGTTGTGTTCATCGAAGGTTATTTTGGAGGGAATATTTTAAATCTAATCTAACAACCGATAAATACACTTAAAAATCATTAAGTGAGCATTTTCCTCCAGTAAAAGTTTTATAAAACTTGTTACTGTTATGGCATCAAAAGAACCATAAAAATTCATCGTTCCGCTATTTTTTACAATTAATTCAATGATTAACAGATGTGAGCACTGATGGATAAACTAGTTCTAGAATAATTCTCTATTTCGCTATACTAGAACAAGAAGTTGCTGCAGTTTGCCGTTTTCATAGATTGTATTTTTTATTTTTGATTTTTTTGAATACTTAATATAAATTTCTTTTTTTTTTGCGAAAATTTAATATAAAAATATTGCTTTTGTTAATGTTGAATGTTGCCACTGTCAACTATTTAATTAGCTATTTTGAGAGATTGAATCGAAAAGTTAGTAAAAGTTTACACAACATACATTTTTTATAGTGTTAAAATGAAAATTGACTATACGCTATTGATTTATTTATAGTTGTCATAAACTTGCTACCACTATTAAGACTAAACCTGCCAAGTTTTCTAAATATTTCACAAAAATTATCCTTAATTTTTGCTAGAAGCAAAATATACAAGATAAGTAGTAGATACATAAGTTGATACATTCAGGATACTAGCGTTATACTGAAAATAATTCTCAATGTCGGTATCTAATCTGCTTTGTTGTTAAAGAAGATTCATGAACAAGAAAGAAAAATTAATAAAACCAGCATTGTGAATGTTAAACGCAACGTATTTAATCAGTTGTTACACACTGTGGAATAGCACCGGACCATTTGCCATTTTTAAGGCATTTAACCATTTTCGGTCCACGCAATTCGAGACCTGCATCACAAGTAAATGTTATACTTTCACCAATTGCGTAATAAAATTGTACAGAAGACATATGTCCACTGATTGCTGTTCCTGGATAGGAACACGCTTGTACGCATTTTGGCAATCCTCCCGACCATCGACCATTATCTTGGCAAGCTATAATCGGCTGACCTTGCATCATGTATTCTGGATTACAGTTAAATTGAACAACGTCTCCCGCGCGATAAGGTGCCTGCCCTTGAGCATATCCGTTTTGTGGAGCTCCGGGATTATCACACTGAACTTCAACACAAGTCGGAAAAGGTGTCGCCCATTCTCCCGATGGCATACATATTGCCTCCGAAGGACCCCTTAATCCATAACCAGATGAGCATGAAAAGGCTGCACGACCACCAACTTCTCGCGAAAGAACTGAAACTCTTGGGGAGCTGATGTTGTTTGGTAATGGTATATCTCCACACTCGACACTTTCACAGACGGGCAATGGTGCACTCCAATTTCCACTAGGAAGACAAAATAGTTCAGATGCGCCGATTAATGAATTGCCATTTGAACATGACATCAACACTCTTGTGCTAAGTTTTGTTTCATTTGTGTTCACGATTAAACCACGCCTTGTTGGTATTTCAGGACAATTGATACTCTTTACCACCACTTCAACTGAATGTTTATGCCTAGCTGGGGTTTCACAAGAATAAGTTCCAGAGTCATCAGTCTGAGCGTCAGATATAGTAAGGCGATATTCTAGCGTAGCGTCTCGACCTTCTTCTGTAACCCATCCCTCGGAATAGTTTCTGTAATTATTAAATATATACATATGAAAGAATAATGAATGATGTTGTAATAATAATCATTGAAAACTAGTTTCAGCAGTAACTCACTTGTAATCATGGCTTACAGACCATTTTGGATTCCCAAAGCGTCGCATCCATAAACATTCCATATGTAAGGTTGTGCCTGGATACACAATTAACTTTCCATCGTTACTTTGTGCAATTGGTCCATTTTGACGACGAAATAATATTGTAGGCGCCTTTTCCACTTAAAAAATATATATGCATAAACAAAATATTTTTTTTAAATTATTCAAAAGATTTTAGATGACTTTAATTTCATCCGTATATGCATAATGAAACCCAATTTGCGTTCATGTAACTTACTGGCATAATCGTTTTCTTGATTTAACCCAAAACATTGAGGTTTTGTTCCAGTCCATTCAGAATGTATGCACGTACGTTCAATACTACCAATTAGCTCAAACTTTCCAATATCAGTACACCTATAATTTAACATTATTACATACTTTAAACATACAATTGTTTAAATAATTGTTTTGATACCTTGAGGTTATAGTTGCACCAGGTGGAAATTCCACAACATCTTCTCGTATTTCCAAATCATTATAGAAGCTTACAACATTAGGTTCATTATTTCGAAATAGACACGTTCCATTTGCTAAAAAAAATAACATTAATATGGTATACATAACAATACTAAAGAATATTTATGTATCTATAAAAATTTATATATATTTAAACAAACATATATAAATTTACTCACCACAATTATATGATCTTCCGATCCATTGTCCATTTTCACATATAATTTTCCATGTATTTCGTTCTCCTGATGCGCTAGGTATACAATTAAAGTAAATTTCTGTGCCACTTTCGTAAATTCTTTCTATCTTCATATTGTTCTTATCATTTCTAAAGGGATTAAAAAAGAAATTTAGCGCTTAAAAATATATTAAACACCATAGCAACTTACACATAAATAAGAGCACCTTCATTCATAGTGGGTGGTCCACACATTTTAGACTCATCGTTATGATCATCGGTTGAGTTCGATTCTTCTTCCATATCGGAAGTATCTAGTGTATGTGATAAATCGATACTGTTATCTTCATTTTCTTTTGATTCGGCAGCCATTGAGTCTGTTATAATTTCCTCGCGAGACTTTCGCATTCCTGTTTCGCAGTGTATATTTTGAGGATTAATAACCCCTTTACTGCAAGTCATTTCAATTGGAAGTGTACTAGAAGAATGATTACAACGTACATATACTGAACTTCCATGACCAATTGTAAGACCAGCCCTATAGCCTCCCTATGAACGATTAAAGATAATACTAGCAACTGTTACGAGATATGAAACAAATATTTCATTTGAAAAAAAAGATGTTTTGGAAGTCAGAAATTGTTTGGAGATTTAAATGTTCTGTTAAATGACAAAGAGTTTCTAATTTGTATGTGTCACATCTTTCGAGTTGTAGCAGTAAGGTCAATATTTAAAACAGAGTAATTTCGGTAATACCTTTTTTGTTTTAAGTCCCCAAAAAATATCTGACAATACTATAAAATCGGAAAATTGTCGATGTGTCCAAATAAAAAATATAATTTTAGTAGTAGACGTGGTGGTCTGCTCCAACATCATCCATAAATTAAAATTAATATACACATAAAACATTTTTTGGAGACATCGTCAATTTTTTGGTTTGTACTAAATTTTGATTTTGAAACCTCGTAAATAAGTCCTGTTATATTGGGTAAAGTACAGGCTACTGAAACACATTCTGAAAATGCTTTTACAGACCAACTACCATGTGCACACCTTAACTGAGCAGAACCCTAATTGGAAAAAAATATTTATTTAATTTTCAATTGTAATTATAGTTAGTAATAATAGTTATATAATATTTACCTCTATTTTAAATCCTTCTTCACATTCCAATGTTATAAATTCATTTGACTGAATTTCTTCGTAGGTTGAGAGGGGTGTTAGAGAGGGTTTATCAGAAAGCTCCGTGGTATGCGGTTCAACTTTATAATACTTTCCATTCTCCACAGATGGTACCAAACATGGCGCTTAAGCAGTAAAAGCAGTAAAGTAAATCAATTATTTGTATAGTGTGCCGAAATAGACTTGATATTAAAAGTACTGTGCATATTTTAACTGTGTATATCGATCAAAAATTTCAACTCAAAGTTACCCTACAAACAAGAAGATACGAAAACGATACGAATTCGTATTGCTTAGAAGAAAAAAATTATTGCGGCAACAATCATATTCGTATTGCGGAAGATACCTCCTTCGGGAGAGATTGTGCGGCTAAGCAATACGAAAGCAATACTCCTAGAAGACAAAAAAGAGACATTGCTAGATAATCAGCATTGTGAAAATAAGAAGATCTTCAGATAATCGTCTGGAAGATATATTGGAGATATTCTCCTATTATCTTTAGGAAGAAAACTATAAGAAATTAAAAAATTGGCAATTTGAATACACATTTATTAGTGTATTAATAAAATATTACAATATGGAAAATATATTAATATAAATATGCCAAATTAACGTTTCCCCAGCACAATTTTGTTTTACCCACAGGAAGATTCTTTTAATATTGATTTCTTTTAAGTACTCTGAAAACCAAAACACCATGACTATCCATTTTTATGTGAAAATAAATATAAACTTACATTTTTCCAAGCATAAATTACCATTGTAATGATGTCGTCTTGATTTATCGCGTATTAACTTATTGTAGTAAGATTTATTTAAAAAAAAAACAATTTTTTTCTTATTTTGAAAATATTTTGAAGTTTGAAAACAATATTTTTATTGCTATAATATCATCTATGCGATAACATAACGATATCCTAAACGTATTGCGTAGGATGAAAATCCTCTTACAGAAATAAATACAACAATTTGGCAACAAAAAAAATACTTTACAAAATCAAAAAAATATTAATTTAAATATTTTTATTGTTTATTGCCGATTTTACTTTTAAATATTAACATTGCGATATAAAAAAAATATTGCTTGGGTGATTTTTTTCCAAATTATAAAAATTTAATATTGCTTTGATATCTTCTATGGACGATATCTTCCAAATGTTTGTAAATAAACTTAAAATAAAATACGTTAGATATTAAAAACCTACTTGGCATAACGTAAATTTTAAAAAATAGTTCTTTCATGTAAAAAATTTATTTATCCTAACACTTTTTTAGACGTATGAAATCTGAAAACTGAAGTAGAGGTATAACTTTCAACATTTCATAGAGATAAGTAGAGAATGGATGTGAGGAAACTTTTTAAAGTCATTTGCAATAGGGGACTTTATATCGGGGGTAGGGTTATTTATGAGCCGATCCTAAAACAAATAAGTAAATTTCAGAAGGGGACCTTGTATGGGCGATAGGGTTAATTATGAATCGAAATCATGAAATTTGGTAGATGGATTTTGGCTGGCATAAAACCTACGTGTGTCGAATTTTAGACACTATGTTCATATTTTTAAGCCAGTAATGGGCGTTATAGTCACATTCAGAAGGGGACCTTATATGGCAGTAGGGTTATTTATGGTCCGATCCTCAAAAAAAGATGAGGATCGGATGGTGGGTATAAGAAAGTATGTAAAATACTTTTTTAAATTTTCAATACGAAAATTTAATTTTTTACTTTTTAGTTTTAATCATGATATAACCATAGAAAGGTAGAATCATAGAAAAATAAATAGAAGTGTTACTGAGAGTAAGAAATATTACTCTCTTACATGTACAGGTTCTGTGTGAATTTAATACAATTGTATGAGTATTTTTATTTTTGTTTACATAAAATAACAAAAATATGAAAGTACAGAATGTATTCGAATACATCATACCCTACCACATTGCGAGTAAGTAGCAATAAGTTATTTAGTATTTTTTAATGTAGAAGTTATATTCAAGAGATTGATGTTTGCTTAATTAATGAATATACTACTCATTATAACAATATGTAATCAAAATTTCGTATATATAAAATTTGTTGAACCTAATTTTATAAATACCCTATTCTTGTATAGCATGTACCGCTTACAAAAAAAGTTCAATAGGCTAATTTATGGACGGATTACATCATTACATCGACTCAGGTGTTACAAACTTTAAGACATAAACAAAATTCCGTACCCATTAGTGTGGTGTAGGGTGTATTTTGACTGCATTTGGGCTGCTTTGAAATTAACAATAATCGATCATATCAAGCGTTAATTTTAGCATTAGCACAATTCCTTTGGCAAAATAGCCCCTGCTGCTGCAATAAACACTGCTAAAAGTTATGTTTTTCCTATAAAATTATTGAAAACATTTTCAGAAAAAAACAAATTTTTCAATCGTTTTTATTTTTTTAATATAATTTTTAAGTGTCAATATTGACTCAACCCAGCAAACACAAAGAGTTTATTTAAAATTAAGAATAATTTTTAAAGAAGATGTTTCTTACATTGGTCAACTGATATTGAATAAAAATGGCTAATTCAAAACATTATTTCATAAAATATCGAAATATAATGTCAAACAAAAATACAAAAACTTTTTAAACGAAAGAGTTTGTGTTTGTTGGGTTACATATTTTTCAACTAATACATTCTCACGACTTAGGTTTTTGACAGCAGACTTAGGTTTTGTCATTCTCAGTTTCAGTTCTATGTATACCTTTTCTATGGGTAGAATCATTAGGGAGAGTTGTCAATTTTCTGCCCTTGTTATGTCAAACAAAAATGAACTAAAAAGAGAAAAACTTCAAAATCTTCAAATGAAAAAGCACGAAAAATACCATGAAATGATTCTTGAACGGCACTTGCAAACAGCATTCTACACTTTTGCATCCTGTTCTTGATTTTTATTGGTTTTACAATACTTTTTTTGTTCAAAATATTAAATTTTGTTTTATTCACAAAAAAATGTTCAATAATTTTTTTTGATGTTTCTTTTATATTTTTAAATTCCTTTTTTGTGACAATTCAAGGCATATAAAATTGAGAACGTACTTCTGTACTGATTCTACCTTATTATTGTTTTATTATGGTTTTAATTATAATGAAATGTCAAAGAATAAAAAAATATTTTTTTTTGTAGAATATAAATTATTTTTAGAATAAAAGTGTCGCAAAAATTAATAAATAATTAATTTAAGTGATAAGAAAAACTGCGAATTTGTGAAGAAAATTTGAATTTGTAACGAGAATGAAGATATCAGTCACTTTACTGTTATCCGATTTCTCTGTAACACACTTTTTTGTTATTTTCATCTTACCTGATATGCATTTTGGTGTTTCAGGCTTCCAAATGCCACGAATACAGCGTGCAGTTGCATTTTCTCCCTTTATATTCAACTTGAATCCAGCATTACATTCTAAACTTAAAATAATACCAACACTATTTCTGCCAGGAACTTTTCCAGGCCTTACTACTGTAACATTGGCAAATGAATCCCATACTAAATCCTCACATGGACCACGTATTCTTTTGCGACCTTCCTTATTGTCATATTGTTCTGATGGATCAGTGTCAGTATCAGTTGGATAACTGGAACTTCGCTTTTTTCTCTTACGTATAATTTGGGCTTTTAGTTGTTCGATAAAGTCTGAATCGTTGGATGACTTAAAATTACGGGATGGTGTATCTATTACATAATTGTACGAGTTGCTTTTCATGATCATCGGCTCATTAGTCCTTCTTAGCGTGGTGTATTGGGAATTATCGTACATATTTGGTAACGGTATTTTGCCTACTGTTCTGTGCGCTTTATTATCAAGTTCATCATATTCATTAAGGTTAAAGTCATTAATAATAGCTCTTGATTTATGTAAGACTTTATATTTGGGGTTTGGTTCAGTTTCATTCGTGATATAATACCAACGACCATTATGAACTCTCAACTTTTTAGAAGGATTACGAAGGTCCATTGAATTATACAAACCATTGTTATATCCGAGAAGATATTTTACAAAGTCATGATACTTTTGTTTTATACGCTCATAGTATTTCGAGTAGGCTTCTTCAATATCAGTAGGACTTCGCTTTATTCGTTGTATCTTTTTATTGGTGTCTGAAAAATAAAAAATATATACTTCATATAAATACTGTCATTAAAAAATAACCAACATTATTAAGATACTAGTGAGTAGTGTAAGGTATCATATGGTCGGCCTTGCCCGACTATACATTCATTTTAGTGAATGAAACTATGTAAATAAAGAGCTTTTATAATATTGAACTAACATTTTTATTTGAAATAAAAATAATCCGGTTTATTTTAAAGGTAAAATATAACAATTGGTGTCAATTGCATAATAAAAATCAGTCATGAAGTTTGAACAACTGAAAGTAGAATTAATCAAGAAGGAATAGAGGCAGACAAAACATTACTAATTTGAGTATAAAGACAAAACAAAGCAACATGGCCTTAAACACAATGTTTGTCACTACGATGGCGAAAATGGAAGAAACATCTAAACTTATTGGTAAACTTTAACTTTGATACATCTTAAGCTAACAACGACAAATTTCTTGATGAGACAAAAACAAAAATTCTAACGCCCAAAACTTCTTGCTGAAGGTAAACCCGATGTTAAAGAAACTTCTAAAGCCAACAACGAGAAAATTCTTGCTGTGGAATATTCCTTAGGTGTTCGACTTGGAAATAATGTTTAATATTCCATAGACATCGACACAAGTTATTTCAGTAATCTTTAGTAGAATAAAGAAATTTCGTCTTGATGGTACTACATCATTGACTGAGGTAACCTTAGAATTAATGGAAAACGTCGAAATTCCCCTTTATGACGGATATGAATGTAAGGTCCCAGTAAGAAATTTAATCAGGAGTTGCTACCGGCTTCGTTAGAGATCAGTGCAGAGGAAGATTGTAAGGATAGCAGCTTGTGGGAATTAGAAAAGTCAGTGGTCAAGTTACAATAGAGACCCGGTTCAACCGTCCAATAATGATGTTTTCTGTGTGGATGCTCGATCTCTCTAACTTTATATCGAAAATGTGTCTATCTTCTAGTTTTTAAGAGTAAAATGATTTTAACGCTTATAGTATAGTAATTCAAAATATAGTATAGTAATTCGAAATTAACAAGTTTTATGAACCGAAATTGTAAATGTGTTACAACCCAAGTTATGTTTGTCAAGACTTTTAAATATTTATACAAATAAAAGATGTACACAAAATCTAATATAAAGGAAATTATAATGTTTTGTCTTGATACAAAATATTGTTTACAGCAACAAGATTGTGCAAATGATGAATAATATACATAGTGTAGTACTTGCTGCCAGTATAACGTAATTTAAAATGTAATCAATGGTATACTTAAAACCAATCATAAAGCTAAAGTTCTTTTGAGTTTCCTCCTGTAGGTTAGTGTTCTAGTCTGGTAGACCGGAGGTGGTGGGTCCGAATCCCACCCATGTACACTGGTTAAGGAGCGCACAACAGGCCCGATAGAGGCCTAGTTGTAATTCCTCGGATTTGATGTGTATACATCCTCCTTTTGTTATGTTGTACAATATGTTTGATATCTTGGTATGATTATCAAAAAAATTAAACAAAATATTTTTTGTTTCTACACTATCACATTTTAAACAAACTTCAATTCGAAAAAAATGCAAAGAAATACTCAATCGTTTTGAATTTTTTCAAAAAATTTTAAAAAATCATACGACTTTAAATTGACCATCCGCATTTTCAGTAAGTTTTATTATCACTTTGTATCTACACTATAATATTTTTAATTTTATTTGCAAATTTTGACATGACGTTTTACTGAATATTATTGTGTGTAGTCAGCTTTACTGGGGAAATATATCAAGTTAAATAAAAAATTCTCTACCAATTACTCTCTCGTTGTAAGTTTTCAAAAGTACGCAAACGGAACTCCGTAACAATTGTTACAAATTATTGAGTAGACGAACACACCTATTGTGTTCATTTAATTTTCCAAACGTAAAGTGTCAGTGAAAATCCACCAATCATCGGCATAAAAGACCTGGTTCACACTGGGTAACTTTTGTATAAAATCTTTTGATTTTTGTGTGTGAGAGAAAGAGAATGAAATATCAACCATTTCTTTTTCTCATACACAAAATCAAAAATTTCTCTACAAAAGTTTCCCAGTGTGAACCAGATCTAAAATAGCAGTTGAATTAATAAGCTCATGTGGGAAATCATGAATAAATATATGAGGAGCTAAAATTAAACTCTAAGGTACGTTATTTTGATATTTTTAAGACGTTTACTAAATTTTTTAAAAATATTTTTTTAATTTAAACTTACCGTCATTTAATACATTGTTCCAATATGGAAAATGTTTGAATATTTCATTCCTAAGATTACGTTCCAGATTGCGTTTGTGCTTCATAAGGTATGATGACCTAAGATATCTCATTTCAATGGACCTACGACGACGATTCCAACGAAGTCGGGGATGTTGGCCTAATAAACATTGAGGTAATTCTAAAGGTCGCCACTTGCCACCAACACAAGTAGCCCCAGGTGGACCAATATCAAGTACGTATCCCTTGTCGCAGTCATACATAATTTGTTTATTATTTACAATCTAAAACGAATTTTTATTTATTATTAAGGGGAGGTGCAGATGATATAGACGTTATTCGTATAATACCTTTTTGACATATGGTCTGTAATCATACAAGCCCATATTTCCAACAAGTAAAACTTTGCCATTTGGTATATAACCAGGAAAAGAACAAAATACTTCCAAGCAATGTGGCGTCTCTCCAGTCCAATTTCCAAATGAACAAGTTAACACATAATCATTGGGATCTGTAACATCTTTTCCTTCCGGATTAACTAATTTGAAACCATCCTTGCACTTAAATCTAGCCTTCATTCCATGCTCTGTTTTCGGTGCCAATACCATACCATGTTTGGGAGGTTTAGGCATACTTTTACACCTTGCCGGTACACATCGAGGTATGATACTCCATGTTCCATTGTGACATGTGGGTGGACTCAGTAGCGAAACTGGAAATTCATAATTTTCATCGCATTTTACATCAAGAGCAGTACCATGTTTAACTTTCTCAACATTTGCTGATTGTAATAATGTCGATTGAGTTGTTGTTGTTGGTGTTATAATGGTAGTTCCATTTTCATCAGTTATTATTTCTATTGGTACTACATATCCTTGAGATATGGCCGGTACAACACATGGTGCTAAACATTCAGGAAGAGAATTACGCCATCTGCCGTCTATTTGGCAAACACTTGATGCATGTCCATGCATTAGCATATCTGGTTGACATCGGAATATAATGCTTGCTCCTAATCCCGTACCTGCGTCTATGTTTTCAATCCAACCGTTATATAAATTTCCAGGATGTCCGCAATTAATTTCTGAAATTAAGTTAAATAACTCCGTTAATTTTTTTTTCAAATTCAATTACAACGAAATTTAGAGATCAAATTCGCTTTTTGGAACGTTTATTTTTCACATTTAAAATGGGGTGTTGTTTAATTATGAAATAATTCCCTAAAATTCAAAACTTAAATAAATCCCTAAAAATATTTTTACGATGTTATTTTATTATATTAAAATATATGTTTGATAGACAACCTTCGCCCGGGTGCAATTATTTTCTCCTCTGTTCAGCCTTAGATCGGCTTTTTAGGAAATCTTTACATAACAAATATAGTCAAGTTTTGCATGCGGCCGTAGATCGGCTATTTACGAGTGTATTCATGACGCTAGTATGCTACTTCAACTTTTAACAAAACATGTTACTTTTTAAGATCTGTTTTTAGAGTTATGTTTTTTCTTTAAATAAAGAAGTGGAAAAAATTGCAACAATGAAAAAAAAATTAACATAAATTTTCCGTTTTCTTAAATGGCCTTAAAAAGTTTTTTTTTTTTTTTTTTGGCAGGAACTTCAGAAATAAGTCCAACATTAGAAAGGGTATAAAAAGTTAAAAGGCTAAAGGTTAAAAGTTAATAAGGCTAGAAAAAGACTAAATTTATATTCACTTAAAATCTTTATTTAAACTAGTGAAAAATAATAATCGTACATTCCCGACTATTAACCAATGATTTACAAAAGACCTAGAATGTCACAGTATACAAAAATTTTTTCCATTGACTTAGAATAATTTTCTGAACCGATTAAATCTATGTGTTTGGCAATGTACAGGTCGCAATGTTCAAGGCAATTTAATTAAATTTGGCACGTATATTAATTTTTAAAAGAACAAAGCCTATTAAAAAGGTAAAAATCTTGATTTCACGTCCAACACATATAACTGAATACCTCTAATTGGGCTTTTGTGTTTATAATGATGTTTAATATACTTGTATCTCGAACAAAACACAAACAAAGTTTTATAGTTTTTTAAAAGCTCTGGGGGATTACTCTGTATTTCAATTCAAAAGTAAAAGTTTCCGAAACACATAAAAATTTTAAAGGTTTTTCTTTCGAATCGAGCTAAAATCTAAAATTAATTTGTCTACAATTGTCTTTCATCTGATCTCCTGCTACCTTTCAGAATTTAGTTAAAAGTTTTAAATAGATTGTATAGATTATATTATAGGAGAGGAGAAAAAACTAGAAGCTAAAACATAAATTTTGAGACTAAATGATAAATAAAAAGGCTAAATTTAGCCTTTAAAGGCCAACCTGATCGCCATGTCTAAAATCACAATCTATAAGACGTAGCATATAGACAAATTCAATATAATGTTACGAACTACTTTTTAAGACAAGAACAATTTCAAACAATTGTTCTTTTTATAACAAGCTTCAAAATTATATGTAAAAATCATAAGAATATATTTAGTTTTGTTAGAAAAAATATGTCTGCTCCAGTACCAGTCAGTTTTGCAGGTTTTAGTCAGAAACAGTCAGAAATAATTCGAAAAACAAGAAAATACATTGAAATTTTAGTACGGGAACGACTTATTGTAAAAACTTGCAACCCAAACGAGTACAAGAACAGACATAATATTAATTAAAAATCGTAAGAAATACATACATGAACAAATAACAGCAATGGTAGATATACAATGCAACTTACATAATTATTTTTTCGAGCTTTTATGAATTAATTATTAAACCCTAAGCATAAATACATACATACTTATGGACAATGTACATATATTGGAAGTTGGATTAAATATTGGCCGATTGTCGTATAATTTTATACAAAGGGTTGGGTTCGTATAATACTTGTTTGTTTCAAATTTTATCGTTCTACTCATATTATTTATCCTGTCATGAGCATAAGAGTAATTTTCCGAAGGGGACCTATGCGGGAAGGGTCAATTATGAACTTGTGAAACTTTGTACATAGATTTTGTTCTACATGTCGAATTACCCGTATTTTTAAATAAGAAAAACGTATTTTTATAAGAAAAACCCTTTTCTAAAGGTAGCTTTATATATAGGCTAGGGTCATTTTTATCTCATTAATTTCAGAATGATTTTGTTTCCAAGTATATAAAAAATATTTATTATTTAATTTCATAACTGTATAGAACCCCAGTAAAATATTTTCAAATTTTGGTAACGAGTATTGTAGGTAATGTAGTTATTTCATACATTACTTGGTAATGAGTTGTCGTTATACATAACATAAATATTTTTTTGAATATATTTGAAAATATAGTCAATTTTTTTGAAAATATAGTCAATTGTCTATAGCGTATGTCCATAGGGAATTAGATAAAGTTTCTAACCGTAGTCGATTTTTGGAAGTTTTTTCTAGAAATGTTGATATTTACATTTGTGTGAAAACCATTCCAGATAAAATTATAAAATTGCTTTTTAATGGTGCATTGAGTAAGTGAATAAACTATCAAATATAAAAAATAAATGTAAAACCAGTTTTAAATCCACAAAGTCTAGTAATGAGTTTTGTAACCATTTATTTTTTGGTCATCGTCAAACAAAAATAAGTTGTTATTCACCCAAAAAGTAACTACTTACTTACACTTTTCTCCTATATTACTTGCCTACTTACAGGGTAAGTAAAGATTTTGCTGGGACAGTGTATACATTTTGTAAGCCAGCAAATATCGTTAACATAATTTTCTAAAGGGGCCCGGATAAGGTAAATTTTGGTTTGGTTTACATTAAATTTGGTTAGAAGATTTTGGCTTGCAAGGAACTTAATTTAGTCGAATCTCATCGCAATACTCCATTCGGATTCTATCGTACTTTCAACTAACAGACACACAGACGGACATGGTTAGATCGTCTTAAAATTTAATATATGTATACTCTGAGTCCTTATTAAATCCATTGACTTATGACCAATACATGTGTACCACATTTATCTATTCATACTTTCTCATTGTTTGATTAATTTTAATTTGGAAAATTCGAATTCAAAAGTCGTACCCCTCACAACTTACAAAAACAACTGCAAAATACATACATGCATTCGTCATGAGAATTACATGAATATTTGATTTATGGAAGAAACCATTAAAAAATATTGTCGAAGTTGTAAATTTGACTTACCCTTACAAATTGGTAAAGTTCCACTCCATTTTCTATCAGCACCACATCGGCTAGAACTTTCGCCCATTAATGTGTAGCCATACCGGCATTCGTAGCTCACAACAGAATTATACGCCAAAGTAGTATAAGTGGCTTTACCATTTTTAGGATTCTCTGGAGTTGGGCAAACCACAGATGTAACCACTTGAATAAATAAATTCCAAAAATTTGTAATTAGTAGTTTTAAACAGTTAAACATTTATTTATTTGTAATAAGATTTATATTAATTATACCCTACACCACTATACGTAGTTAGGCGAGTATTATGCGTTTGTGCTGATGTTTGTAACGCCCAAACATATTGGTCATTAGGAGTTTGTGTGAACTATGCGAAAACGTGGGTCGATATTCCTTAATACAAAACAAAGTTATCAGTTAACTTCATTAAATCTGCCTTTTTATTGAAGTCTTTAATTTCAAATTGAGCTCATTTTTTAACTTTTTCTCGTAACAAATGGCAAATGACCATACAAATAATGTAAAAAATGTTGTAAAAATTATTGTTATTATTTCCGAAAATATATTACTTTTAACTTTTAGACCAATTGTTATGATTTTGAACCTAACTGATGTAGAGAGGAGAACTTTTCCGCTCTATCAGTCACAAAGTTGGACATATTGATAATAGTACAAGTTTTTTTCAAATTAGTGTAAAAGACGTGATACACGTTTGGTAGATCATACGACGTTGTCAGTAAAATGTTCAGAAAATAACTAACAATCGTCTGAACTTACAATTTTTCATTCGCAACGATATCAAACTGACAATATTTGTAAGTGTAATATTTGTAAATTTGTAAGTTGGCAGATCTAACAACTGTGTATACATAGCATAACTTAATACTTATACATATGTTTTATTACTTTATTAAAGACAAAATTAACAAAAGCATTTTGGAAATTGCTTTAGGCGTGGAATGTGTGTTTTTATTATCAGTTTTTCCTCACAAAAAGTTATCTTCCGAATCTTTATATGATAAATGTAATAAGAAAATGTTAACTATAATTGCAACTTATGAAATTACTGAAATTACTAATAATTGTATTTAGATATTGCTTAATTATACATTAAAAGTAACTCCCATTGGCCATGTAATGAATTACTTTACTTCACTGTCGTAAGATATTTGTGTTTTAATTCGGACACTTTGTAATCAATGTACAGGTAAAAGGACATAGCCTATTGAAATTGGGTAATTGGTCCCCTGGTGTCTTTATAGCCAAACCCTCTGATTATGAGCTAAATATCATAATTATTTTATATTAAAATTTTACATTTTGATATATTTGTTACTGTTTGCTAAATAAAAATACACTATTTCAACATTTTTGGCAGAAGTCTTAATGATCACATAAACCCTTAGACCCAACACATACAATACTTTATTACAAACTGCGACTGACAGCTATTGTTTAATGTTTATATGAGAGTGTTCCCAATTCATACGCCAAACTACTGAAACCAAGAAGTGAAACGCTGTCAAAAAGTACATAAGGATACTGTCAGTTGGTCCCTAACTCTAAGAATGTATTAGTAGAATTCTCAAGCAATTTAAATTTATATTTTAAAGGATTTTTTTTAATTATTTTGCAACATAATTTATCTATACACATTTTAGAAGTATGTGTGTTTTATTTTTTTCTGAAATATTTTTCTTGTATCATACGAAAATTTACAACATTGTTTTTTTCAGTTTTAATTTCGACAACAAAAATTGAATGTCAAAATCTTTTCGGGCTATTAAATTATCGAAAGTGTGCAAAAAATTATAATATATAAAAATATTTTCAAGTGCTATAAGCCACGAATTTATGCGACAAAGTTTTGAAGTTTGGAGAGGAAGTAAGACTCTTAAATATTTTTCATATTATTAAAACATTTTTAATTATTAAAAAATATAAAATTAAAAATTTTAGTTTTGTTTTAAAACAATATGTCTTTGAAAATTGAAATGGAATTTAATTTAGTTTTCCCATTTTTATTGCATAGGCCTTTAGATGATGCAGCAAAGTTTATGTTTTTATATATATTTTTCAAGAATTTTTTACTTAATACCATAATATTTTTTGTACGAATCTACCATTTAATATAAGATTTCTTAAAATTTTCTTTTTTGATACCAAATATACCATTGTTATGTATGACAGGTGGTTTTTTAAATCATCTTTACAGCTAGAGACTTAATTATTAACGACTTCTTAAAATGCAATTTTTTATACATATTTATGCTTTTTTAAAATTTTTAAAAGTGGCCACTGATGGCCTCTAAGCGACCATATGCTAAAGATAATCTGAAATCTTCTCAATAACACCAAAATGAAAATGTTTACCTCTTTTTGCCTCTGCGGCATTTATGCTCTCATTTCTAACACTACACGCTATGGAAATATTTATATTTTATTTAAAATCTAATTATTGAATGCGAAATGAATTGATTTAAGTAATAAAGGAGGGTTTACATTACAATACTTTGTATTAATATCAGAGTTTCATTGTCTTTAATACAAAATAAAATTTGTTGTCAAAATGTATTGAAGAATTTTCATTCATGTATTATGTAACCTATTTTTTGGGTTTATTTTCAATTTCAAATTAATTATGAAAAAAAAATAAGAGAAACTCAATTTACAAATTAAAATCCAAAAAAAAACTACAAATAAATTGTGTATTTTGTAAAGAAATAGATTTTAAAAATTTTTTAGAAGCTTAATACATTTCAAACTACAAAATGTTTTAGTTTTTCAGACTACAATACATTTTCAAATAATACTTTGTATTAACACAAAATCAGATATTGTAAAGTACCTTTAAGTAAAATAGTAGAAGCTAGTAAAATAATGGCTAATACTGAGTATGGACTTTCTATTCCACATGCGTGGATCAAATGTTACGAATGTTTATTGCATCTAGCATATAGGCATACTTCAAAAAACTGGCAATAGGAGAGTGTAAAGTTAGTTTGGAGGCCAATAAAAATAGAATACAGGAGGAATTTAAAAAAGAGTGTGGTTTTCATATAGACAAACCCAAACCTGGGGCTGAAAACTATAACGATAGCAACACAACTCGAAGATTTTTTCAAAATTATGAGATTACAGCACGAACTACCAAATTAGACGTCGACATTATTAAAAATATTTATATAATATTAGCTGTTCTTTCCGGAAAACATAAAATCAAAATTGAGGAATTTAAAGACTTTTGTACGAAAACCGCAAAATTGTTTGTAGAAAAATATAACTGGTTTTGGATGTCACTAGCTTTACATAAAATTTTAAATCACAGCAGCAAAGTTGTACAAAATTCAAAATTAAGCAGATATGTCGGAAGAAGCTCAAGAAGCCACGAACAAACTATTCAAAACCAACCGAGAACAGAATTCCCGTAAATGCAGCCGAATAAAAATATGAAAGATATTTTCAATATTTAGGATATTTATAAATGTAATAAAAATATTTCTTAAATAAAATTTTAGAAAATTTTGTTTTGGAAATTATGCAAAAAAATTGCATTAATTGCATCTTTTTCCAATTCGTATCTAGAGGACTTCCTCTATCCATCGATACCCATAATTTATACCAAAAAATTGTAGTTTAGTTAATGCCAAGTTTTGTTAAGGGAGACCCCACTGTGTGATTGTGTATGATGTAAAATAAAGAAAAAAATTATGAAAAAATAAATTTAAAAAAAATATTAAATTAATTTTGTTTTAAATTTTTAAATGCTATTGGCTTTTTTTGCTAATGGGTGAGCTATGCCGTTATAGTGTAAGTTTATTCATTTTATCATTGTTGTCCTTTGCCACTTGGGCCCTAAACAGTCCTAATACTTTTTCGAATTATAAAACCGTAATATCTTGATACTAATGATTTGATTGCTTTAAAATGTGTAACAACTACATAGTATTTATTATACTAACATAGTGTTAGGATCCAATTTTGTTATTAAAGCAGACAGAAAGGTTTTGATCTAAAATGTTTATATTAATAGGTTTATGGTTAAGTTGAACTTCGTTTTCTGCAGCTTTTCAATTAATAAATCCCCTGACATTATTTAAAGTTCATAAAAATTCAATTATTTCTTTAGGCATGTCATTCAAATATTCCTCGTATGATACTCAAATACCTTGGTAATCTTTTGTTGAATATCGTCTAGGGTTATCAGTTCTAACCAAGGCTAATTTACGTACATACAAACATACATACATATATAATAGGTTAATGGAATAAAACAACAATTGCATAATTTGCGGTAACTTTATTTATTGACATAACGGTTTAACAACAAAGTTCAACTGTAAATCTAAATAACGTTTATATAAGTAAATAGTAGTTTAGCATAATTTGTTTATATATTAATACATATATACATATATATTTTTTGTAACAATTCAACGAACTGAACGAAGAAAAACGGAAGTAGTTTATGATTTATTAGGAGAGACTGTGTGGGAACTTCACCCAAAGATCTCAATACTAACTCTGCTGAATACTTTTACAACGACTGTTTGGTAACGGTAGAATTTGTGTCGCTATTTGCTTTTAAACGTAAAAAAAAACAAAAATTAAATATAAATTATTTATATGAATATCAGATTTTAATATAAGTTTATAAATATAAATATGTACTTATTTTTTAGTTTTAAAAATTATAAATATATATTTAATGATGCATATAAGTATGAACGACATAAATAAAAACAACAAATACAAATAATAAAATGTTTAAACTGGAAAATGCTTTGTGTGTTAAAAACGTAAAAAAAAATTAAATGATATTTTTAGAATTTGGAACTTAATAGCGTGAAAAATTTAAATCTTTTAATGTATTTATACATATCGTCATTTCGTTTATAACACATGATAATATTGGTCTAAAATTGAGCTAGTTCAAAAAGATTGAAAATTAATTAGTTCAAAAAGATTTAAAATTATTTAGATGAATCAAATGAAATGAATTGAATTTATCAAAGAATTTCAACAATTTTTTTTCTTTTTTTAATTCATTCTATATTAAATGTTATTCGAGTTTTTGGAAACCAACGGTCACCCCAAAAGATATATTAGTAATATAAATAATACAATTTAATGAAATTTTTATTTTGCCATGTTAAAGCTTCTTTCACCTATTCTTTATGCTTATTGCGATATGAGGTGTTTTTATAAAAATTTGTTGTGTCGTTATATATATGCTCAAAAGACATATTAAAAGTGTAAAATAAAGGATTTTAACCATTTTCAAAAGGATTCGTCCTTGGGTCAAAAAATCATAAGTACCAAATTTCAATTAATTTAAAAATTGCGACCTCTATCTTGCAATCGAGAAAATTATAATATCTTAGTCCTATACTTTCAGTTTGTTATAGAATAAATATCTTTGTGCACTACCACTATATATAGTGGTATAGGTTATAGAAATTTAAAGATTCTAAAAATTAAATTAAACTTGCACAATTAATTATCAATTTTAAGATATTTTGTGATCATGCTTTTAATTATATGAAGCAGATACATATAAACACCATATACCACTAAAAGGACAAAGAGGCCTTTTATGGGCTCTGAATTACTCAGGGATTTACATGCTTAATTTTAGGTTCAATATTATAGAAAACTCCAGTTAAAAACGAAAAAGTACCTAAAATAGCCCATATACCAAAAATTCAGAATTACTAAATATATTTTGTTTAATTTTAAAACAATTTTTAATTTTAATCTCACAAACAATTTTCCATTGCTGATTTTGGCAATAGCATCACAAAGCTTCATACGTAAAGTATTATTTTTGTTCTGTCAAATAGAAGTGATATTACAAATTGTTTTTTTTTAATAAAAAATATCACATCCCATCAAAAACTTACGTTGAAAAGTAATGAGTTAAAATGCCAATAAAACCTATTTTCACAACTTCTTCATTAGCATTTTAACTGATTATTTTAACAAGGAAGCAAGTATTTCTACGCACTCATACAAATTGGGAGTTAAAGAAGTACTTGCAATTTCGCATACAAAGAAGTTGTTGACTAAGTTGTTTGGGTTTTAATAATTAAAAAGAGCTGGGAGAAAACGAACCAGTTAAATGTTCGAGTCACTACACCACTACTTAGCTATTTTATTGCGCGTCAAATAATGGTTTTAAGATACAAATTTTATTTTTATTTTTTGTTAAACACAATTCTCAACTCACAATCAAATAAAATGTGCAAACAAAACGACTATGCCGAAAATAAAGTAATTGTATATCAGATTAATAGAAACTAATAACTTTCTTCAAAGTAATATAGACGGTAAGTAGTAGTCATTGGAAGGTAAGTAGTTATGGAAGTGCAACCCATTACCGAGATTTTGCAGGGATATTTTTAAGTCAATAAAAAATAACTGAATATCTCAAACGTTTGTATGTATGTATGTATGTATGTATGTATGTATGTATGTATGTATGTATGTATGTATGTATGTATGAATGTATTAATTACTACACAACGAAATTAAGATTTGAAAAACTTTTGAAACTAATATATACGATTAAGCCCCGTTAACTCCACCTCTGATTATCGTTTAACCGAAAGTTATTAAAATTAGGTTGTTGAGGCAGCTGATCAAAAACCGATTCACTTGGGTCCCAGATTGACACTGAAACCACTGTTGTAGCTCCAACGACTCAGTCGTTCTAATGATCGTTGCTGGTATTGCGAGATGGTAACCAAATGTTTGCAGGAGATTGCAACAGCCATGTCATCCGCATATGCAATAGTCTTGTACATCATGCAGTCGAGTTCCATGAGTAATAAGTTGATAGCAATATTCCATAGGAAAGGTGATAAGAATCTAAATTGTGGAGTGCTACGTTTTACTAAGACTTCTTAACGCAAGTTGTCCATGTGCAACAAGCAGCTTGTCTCGGTAGATTATTCCGCGCCGCTATAGAAAGATTTTGGTTTTAAACCTATCCTAGTGGAACTCTAAGGTGATTTACTCTTGCTTTAAAAGTCCTTGGTCCACAAGATTCCGAGATTGTTCTGTCAAACGCGTAGTAATTACATTTGTCGCTGTCTCAATATCCTAACGATTTCCGATGTTAGCAGGTTGTCGAAATGGATAGCTTACTTTTCCCTAATCTCTACTATAAAGTCAATAATATTTCACTATGAATTCAAGAAAATTTCCCAATATTCCAAAGCCTGAGTTTGACTTTCACAGTTTATAAGTTAGCTTTATTCGATTTTGCCAAAGCTTCAGATATACATGCATTTCCTAATATCTAAAATTATATCTTCTGAAAAGGTTTTATATAAGCTGTATAGCAAAGAGGAATTAAGGTTTATTTTCAAAAATTTTTTTTTGAGTATTTTGTGACACTGAATGATCGGAGGAATTTGTGAAAACTTTAAAAAATTTTAACCGATTTTTATGTTGTAGATCCTATTGGATGATAATTGCATACATAATTGCAATTAAAGAAGAATATCACGTAGTCGATAATATCATATTGTTTTTGGGCTTCAGTTTGAATTTTTGTTATACTTAAGAGTCTGATTTAAAACTTTATTTAACAACATAGACCTGTACCCCGTTTCTGTAACTTTGAGTGAGAAGTTCTCACATCGAGAAGTGTGAAACAAAAAATTCCATCGTTTCTGGATTTGTGAGTAAAAAGTGTTTCTGTAACTTAAAGTGAGAAGAGGCTGCACGAATTACGTTTTTATTGGAAATTTCCAATAAATCAGCTGTCAAAAACACAAAAATTAAAAGAAGAAAACAAAAACTGCCGAACAAATTTATAAACGAAGAATAAATAAACAAAAAATATAGAAATTAAATGAAAATTGTTCGAAAAATTATCCCACTAAATTTGCCCTTGGCAAATTCTAAGTTTATGTCCACGTACTTTTTTAGCATTTGCTTCTGTATATCCGAAATTCCTCCTATTTTCTAAAAATTAGTGATCAATATTTATTTTAATCTTAAATAACTATAAATATAACATTACTTTTTCATTGTTTCATATAATTCATGTTTAAATTCGCACCGTTTTAAAATGTGAGTTTTTTTGACAGTTCATGTGAGAAACTTCTCACAAAATTTTCTTACAGAAACACTTTTACTCACAAATTTCCAATAACTTAAGTCAAAAAACGTAAATGACAGATAGTTCTCACAAAATTTTCTTACAGAAACACATGCATGTGAGAAATTATATTTTGTTTCAATTCACATTGTTTTTTCTTCAATTTCACTGTTTCATGCGAGAAAATTCTCAATGCGAGAGTTACAGAAACGAGGCACTGGTCCACACTAGAAAACTTTTGTTGATAAACTTTTTCTTAATTCTCTTTTGAAGTTTCCTTAATGTCCACACATAGAAACTTTTGTTTCATAAGCTACGTATTAATGGAATTGATTTGTTGTGCAGAATAACAATACAAAACAAGTTTCCGAGTACGAGAAACCCCGCACCGCGAGAGAGATGGATGATATTCTTTCTCTCTCAAACAAAATCAAAAGTTTCCCAAAAAAAGTTTCCTACTGTAGACCGGCAGATACTTATTAACTTTACTTTAAGTACATATCGAAGATGCTGATGTTCGCACTGAACAATAAATATTAGAATGAAAAGATCTTTAATTTACGTTGGGGATATCAATATCTTCTTTTTTCTCACAAATATATCATTCTTGAAATAAATGAGCATCTATTAAAGATAGATTAATATTTGACTTAGTTCTTGGTGGTAAATTATTTTTCAAATTTTTACTAAATATTTTTGAGGAGTTAGCACACTTTTAGAGAGAAAATATATAGTATGTATACATAATAACACACTAAATGTCATATTTTAGCTAAAAATATCTGGATTAATATATTGTTGATTAATTGTTCATAATAAGTATAAATCAATCGACCAAATGCCCAACTACAATATGCATACATTTGTTTAAGACAGTTTGAACATACTTTAACTTCAGATAGTTTGGTAAAAGCTAGGTGAAATAATAAGTTCGTCTTTGGGCCTATACCTTGCGCACAAACTTCACATAGTTCGTTACATAAAAACACAAAAAAGAGTTTTATATTGGGCTGTGCCGAATTTAATAATATATTCGTAACACGAACATATTAAATTTATTTTAATCTATATATCGTCACACAAAGTGCGACAAATTTAAAATCGACTTTTGAATAAAAAATGGTCCACTGCATCGTGTTGTCGCAAATTTTTAGAACCCTATTGTCAAAAACTCCGATTTTATTGACATGAAATTCAACATGGCGTAACAACAAATTAGTAATCTCCACGAATTAGAAAGTCGTAAAAAGCAATATAATAGACAATGACTCCTAAACGATGGACGGAACATTTTGTTTTGACATCTTCATATGAATTAATTACAATTATCGTATATCTGCGAAACTATTAAAGTTATAATCCTCAAATTTAGTTAGGAAAATTTAGGGCGAGTTTTTCTTATAAAGATAATCTTCATTCTTTGGTGAAACCTGGTTTAATATATGTTTCGTGTTTTTCAGTTATCAGTAAAGTTACTTATTATCTTTGTTTAACTGAGTGTAATTGGCCAATTAAACAAAATTTATAAGTGAGAAAACAAAATTAACAAAAACAATAAAACAATGATTTCGAAAGAATGAAAACATAATATTTTAAGTAAATTGCAATTTTCTGATTAGTTTTGTTTTATTAATTATTATTTTAAATGTTAATTTAACATTTTTCAAAATTTTCCTTTTGCAAAAAACAGTTGTACATTGTTTATATTTTTGAGTGAAAACTTGGCAATACTAACAAAGTTAACTGAGTTTAAATCTAAAACTGAAAAACACAATCATCGGTTATAGCCCGCCTAAATTTGTTCCGAGTTTAATCTAACAGCAACTTAGCATTATGATCATTTGGTTAAAGTATAATTCGATTAGAAACTATTTGTCGTCATAAATGTGGGAATTTATATATAACAGATAGAGGAAACTTTATATGGGAATATGGTTTTTATGGTAAGCTAGTTCTATATAAAATTAAATTATTTATATTCGTAATTTCAACAGATTGATATCAACAGTGTAAAACAGGAGTGCCCAGAAGTTTCGTATGGAAGAGTAAATACCTATACATTTAAAGAAAAACATATTTTTATTTACGATTTTTTGTTGCAAAAACCAACACATTCATACAAAGAAAAAAAACATTTCATATAAGTACACGGCAACAAAATATGATTTCCATTTTTTGTTAAAATAAAATAATTTTCCCTTTTGTTTTGCATATTTATTTTTTTAAAGAATAAAAGCAAGTAACTGAAACGTTTTCAATTTTATGAGAGTATATTGTGAGTGATCGTACAAAAATTTGTATGCGAATAATGTAAGTTAGAAATTTAAAACTAACACCTTTTCAAAACTATTTTTTACGAAAAACAAAATCATTCTCTCGTCAATGTTTACCAGCAAGGTGTTGTTGCTAGCGCTTGCTTGAATACAGTAAAGAACAACAACGTATTGCTAGTGCTAAGCGCTAGCAATACGCTTAGCTAAGCGCATTTACCAAAACAAAAGTGCACCAAGTGCATAGGACTTGGGCACCCTTGGTGTAAAATAACTAGTAGGTAACTTTACCAAAGGTATAAGTTGACATGTATTTCAAATCAGTGCCTATGTATTAAAACTGCAAAATATTTTTACACCAAAGGTAACTATGTAATGATAGATACCTATTTGTTGAAATTACGGGCATTACTATTGTAACTTTAGCAATTATTTATTATATTCTTAAATTCTATTTTCTTTAATTTTTAAGAATTTAAGGTAAATTTTTATAAAATTAGAGTTTATTGCTCATATATCCGTTTTACAGATTTTAATAGGAGGCTATAATAGGGCCTATCCTTATTAATGTTGGTAGAGCAAATAACTTCTACTATGGCATGGGAGAAATGATTACACAAAGTAATTCAATTTATGGTCAATTCCAATTACTTAAATTGTGTAATTGAGCTATAGCCAATTACAATTACTAGTAATTTTAATTGATTTTTTTTCTATTTATAATTAAACTTTAATTACAATTACAAGTAATTATAATTTATAAAAGTTCAATTACAATTGCAAATAATTGTAATTGGCAAAACTTTAATTATAGTTTAAAGTAATAGTAATTGGCAAAGTTCACTACCCCCTGCTTCTACTTCAAAGTTATTGATGTTATTGATTTATTCGTATTAGAGTTTATAAGTAAATTTTGACCCTCAAGTCGTTTTTTGAAGTGGAGTTTGTATGGGGTCTATAGTTAAATGAGGACTGATTATTACCAAAATCGGCAGTGCCTTTTAAACCTGTATAAGTCTAAGTTTTGTCAATTTTTGTTGATATAATAGAACATTTAACATAATTATGAGCTTAAAATCCCTATTTGGAGGTATGGTTGTATTTTCAATAGCGTTCGTCCTTGGGTGAAAAGAAATGTATGTGCCAAATTTCATCAAATTATCTAAAGAGCTGCAACCTTAAGCGTAAAAATGCATACCAAAATTTAAGGTGAAATTCCATTTACATATATGGAGTAATATTTTAAAACCAAAAACTGCCCAAAAATTAGGGTCACTTTTCATTTTATCTGTGAGCAATATTTTACTTATTTTGGGGTTAATTTTCATAAAAAATTGGGCCTTTATTTTTTAATGCAATATTTTCCTAACACTGGGGAAACTTTTCCTATTTGTCTTTAGGGAAATTTTTCGTGTGATATTTTTTACATGTTTTTCATTGTATATATTGATAAATACGTTTATTTTATAAAATTTTTATTTAAATAAATAAATACAAAAACAAACAAGAGTGTTATATTCGAATATGTCGAATCGTATATATATAAAGCGTATACCGCAAATAGAATGCTCTTCTACAAACGCACAGTAATGTGGGTTAAACTAGTGGTCTGAAGGATGCCTTATATGAGGGGAAGGGTCAATTATGGATAAAATGTGCAAAAATATAATTTATGCAATAACTATTTAACTTTTGAAACGTGTAAATAAATTGTCCTTCAGACCACACGACGCACGATAAAAACATGCATTTGCATAATTTGGTTTCCCCCATTAGAATTTTTATTTTAATAACATTTAATAATTTTATTCTTAGAATATTTCAAATATGTTTCGATTTTTTTTAAATAAGAAGTATCACATGTAGTTTTAAACAAGTCGTAGTTCTTTCATAAGTACTCTTTACACGCGTGTGCCGAGTAGTCTTAATTTTTACAAGGGTGAACTCTATTTGCTTCCCACAATGATTAAATAGTTGCATTGCACTGAGATCATTGTTTGTTTAGCATAATATTTAAAAGTTTTGTTATTTATTATAATACTATATAATCTTTGAATATTCGAATTTAGGTTCGAAAAATTCGAATTAATATTAGAAAAAGTTGTAAATTATGCATCTTTCGAGTTTATATACTATTGTAATTACATATGAACAACCTTCGATTTTCGATATCTAATAGGGTGTTATTCGAATAAAAATTATTCGATAAATCGAATAAAAAGTTTGTTTTTTTTGAACGAATAAAAAATTTCCAATTTAAAATAAGATTTATAATTTTTGAACAAAGAATTACACGAATACTTAATCTTTTTTGCAATTTATAAAAAATTATATTTTGCGGTGTCAAAAATATAATGCTTCCTGTATTAGAAGTGATTTTATGGATATTTTAAATGCTTGCAATAAGTGAAACAGATAGTACCTAATAATTTGTTTATGTAGAATTTTGTTGATATACTGGTATTTTTATGTAAGTTAAAGTCATTTTCTGATGAGATCTTTATATGGGAAGTAGGATTGATTATTGACTGTTCCTTATAATATTTTACCAAAACATTTTGGTTCCTTAAAAATTTCTACATTTCGCATTTTATTGCCATCCTTGCTTTTATAAGCCAGTTATTAACATTATAGTAATTTTCTAAAGGGAACTTCATATATAGTTGCTAGGTTAACTCGTAGACAGATATTGCCCATTTTCAATACCAAACAAGAAAGTATTCGTTAAAAATTTCAACTCTCTAGCTCGTCCTATTAAGAAAAATAATCATAAAATCGTCAATTGATAACGGAAAAAAGTTGCATTTTACTCAGGAATAAACATGGGTTTCTAATTAATTAATAAATAGTAAATAGTATATAAAATACTTTCAAAACACATCTCCAACTTGGACAACGGTGCAAAACTAATATAAATAAATAAGAGTTCTATATTCGGCTGTGCCGAAACCAACCTACATCCAAATATACGAACAGAATTCACAAAAACAAAGTACACAACTCAACGACGTCAACAGCATCCAAACAACAAAACAAAATACACAGTTGAATAAAACCACACGTGTACAGCTTTTCCAGTGTTGTTGTTGCTTGTTTAACAAAGTATGAAAAAATATGACATTTTTTTATTTAATTTTCAGAGGTTGTCTCGGATTTTTGCTCATATCTCCGTTATTTACCGACCGATTTTGCTGATTTTAAATAGCGATCTTCTCGAAAGCATGTCTAACAGAATTATTGAAGATTCGGGTCTCGCCGATATCTGGGGTACTCTAAAAACTGATTTCAACAGACAGACAGACAGACAAACTTATATATACCCTTCTCACGAAGGTGAAGGTGATAAAAATGTTACTTAAAGGTTACATTAAAATGTTATATATGTCATTAAAAAGGTTTCTGCTTTCTAAGTTACTGACCTATACAAAAAACCGGTATCTTAAGATTTTTTAGGTGTATGGCAAGTTTTATTTGTATTTTATTAAATTATTCGAATAAAAACTTTTATTCGTTCTAATTGTAAGCCTTTATTCGAATAATTTTAAACACGAATAATTGACGACTACCCTAATATCTAGATGGGCTCACATGAATGTTGAAGACAAGCTATGGGACAATTTTTAAGTAGCATTAAAAATGTTCATAAAAGCATCCTTATTTTCTCGGGGTCAACAGGAAACAGAAATATTTGAATAAGTATGTATGTTCTTTATGGATTTGTTAAAATAAACTGCAGTTGGAAAATGCCAATATATACTATATACAATATGAGCTTGTTTAATTTTATTGAATTACTTACAGACACATGTTGGCAGTTCCTTTGGGGTCCAGGATCCATCTGATTGACATGTACGTTCATGTTTTCCAACTAACTCATATCCAGTACCACAATTGTACGTGATTTTACATCCATAGGTATAACATTCTCCCGAATGCCAACCATTAGCCGGATCGGGAGGCTGGCCACAAGAACGGGCTGTAAAAAATATGCAATATTGGCTTGGATGGTTAACAGTAACGTAGTATATCATTTACAAAACATACGTTCGCATTGTATATCGGGTCCATACCAACTCGCCTGACCATCAATTGCTAGACATTTGGCACGTGGAAAACCATTTGTGACGTAGCCAGTGTGACAATGGTATTGTACGGTTGAATCAAGATCAAATGTTTCCTGTTCAGGGAGTGCCGAATTACGGGCATGTTCAATTTGTGGTGGTTTTAAACAATAAACTAAACATGAAAAAAAATAGTATTATTGTTAATAATAATGACCAAAACCGATTAATGAGAAAAGAAAAATAAATTTAATTTAAAAATTGATTTCGGGATTTTTATTATTTTTTCAAATAAGTTAAAGAGTTTCTTATCGTGCTTTCAACCCCAATTTTTAAATAAATTCACTGTAACGTATTGATGGTGGGGAAGCTAGTTCCTATGCGCATTTCGCCGGTTGCTTAAGCCAGCTCATCAGGAAACCTTTCCCAATATTTTAGGAAAACTAGAAATGTCTTATGAAAGAATTATTTTAAACTCAATAAGAATTCAAAACGCATCTTTCACAAAACATTAAAGTTTTGACAAAACACCAACAATAACAGTGAGTTTATTTTTTCTTACGTTCCTTTCTACACTTGGCTGGTTGTTTTCCAACTCTAAATGCAGTTGTAAGGGAAAAAATAAAAACAAAATAAACAACTTGTATTTTGTTGTTTTTTTAAAAACAACAGAAAAGGTGTTTTAAAAAAAAAACAACAAAATAGGGTATTCAGTTTTAAATGCACGGCACTTGCAAATTTAATTTAAAAATTGATTTCGGGATTTTTATTATTATTCAATTTTTAAATTAAATTTGCAAGTGCCCATGCATTTAAAACTGAATACCATATTCTGTTGTTTTTAAAAAAACAACAAAATACAAGTTGTTTATTTTGTTTTTATTTTTTCCCTTACAACTGCATTTAGAGTTGGAAAACAACCAGCCAAGTGTAGAAAGGAATGTAAGAAAAAATAAACTCACTGTTATTGTTGGTGTTTTGTCAAAACTTTAATGTTTTGTAAAAGATGCGTTTTGAATTCTTATTGAGTTTAAAATAATTCTTTCATAAGACATTTCTAGTTTTCCTAAAATATTGGGAAAGGTTTCCTGATGAGCTGGCTTAAGCAACCGGCGAAATGCGCATAGGAACTAGCTTCCCCACCATCAATACATTACAGTGAATTTATTTAAAAATTGGTGTTGAAAGCACGATAAGAAACTCTTTAACTTATTTGGAAAAATAAATTTAGTTTTAATGAAAATCTAATAACAATTTTCCTTTAATTTTTTTAATATATTAAGATTTCTAATTTTAGTTACACATTTTTTCTCTTCTTTTACATAAAAATTAGATACATACTCCTATCAACATAAGCTACATATATTATTTATTAATGTATCTGGACCTATTTTTTCGATTGCGAAACGTGGGTTGTAATTTCATACATACATAACAAAAATATACGAACAAAAGAGCTTGCATACGATTATTTTAATAGAAATAGTGTTAACTAAATGAATACATTCAATAAAAAAAGTTACAGTCAAACTCACTTATAACTAACTCGGTTATTACGAACATTTTTTTCAATTCCCGATATTTTAATAACTATTTTCATACAAAAAACATCTAAAATAAACTCATCTCTCATCTTTTATTTGATATACAACAATGCACAATGTGCTTATCACATATAAATAAATAAACTAATATGAAATTTAAATATTAGTAAATTAAAAGATTATTTGAAGGCAATTGTTATTTTTTAGATTACTTATTTTTTGTGTTCTTATGAATAATTTTAAAATAAATAATAAACTTCATATACATAATAATGACTCTAAAATTTTCGAAAGATGACGAGTGAAACAAAATGAGATTGTAAAGACCGGGTTCATACTGGGAAACTTTTGATTTTTGTGTGTGAGAGAAATAAATATCAACCATCTCTTTCTCTCAAACACAATAGTGTGAACCAGGTCAAAGATGTTGAAAGATGACGCTTTTTTTCTCTGTACATTTCTTATGTAAAGATGTAGTCGTCAATGCCAAATGATGAGAAATGAAAGATGAAACTAAGTGTAAAAGCCCTATAAGCGTTTTTACGAGACAAAACAAGTTAATTGGGTGAATACTTACTATTTTGTTTGCATGCAGGCTCCGCACCCGCCCAGTTGCCATCTGCTTGGCATAAACGGCTTTGAAGTCCCACCACATGATAACCATGGGGGCAGGAATAAGACGCACGGGCACCAAAATGTTTACCTCCAACAGTTACCTGGCCCAAAGTTGGCTGAGCAAGTTCTGGGCATTCTCTGTCTACAGATAAATATATAGAATTTAATGATATATTTTTTTACACCAATTAAATGCTATACTTACCTGGTTTAATACATGACATGCCACATACTCCATCACACAAGCATTTCTTTTTCTTGCTTTTGCAATCTTCATCGGATGAGCATTTCCTTAAACATTTCTGTCCGAGTAAAGTGGCCTGCTCTTCATCCCGGGGACAATCGGACGATGGTGAATTACGCGGATTTTTGTAAACGCGGCCATCATCATCAGCTTCAGATGATTCATCATCATCATCCCAATCATCGTCTTCATCATCCTGCGGAATTTCCGTTGGAGTAACAGGAACAGATAAAACTAAAAAATACACCAAGAAGTCATAGCAAATGAATAAGTACATATAGAAGTTATTAAAAAATAAATAATTATTTTACACTACATTACAAATAAGTTCCACTGGAAAAGGAAGAATTCTTTAAAATCCGTGGAAAATATAATGCTAAATTATAAAGACATCTCAATAAACCAAGGCTTCTTTAGACATCAGTGTCAAACTCATTTTTAATATACTGTAATAATTCTGGGAAGTTAGGGGAATTCCTGTTGTACTTATGGAAGGAACGTGGCACAATGTAAAAACTGATAAACATGAAGAACAAAGTAATTGCTTAGATAATAAACAAACGCCAAGTTGATGCATTTAATCAAGTTCTACGAAATGAAAAGCAAGATCCTGTATAGACTATGTAAACAGTCTACGAATTGTAGTTTAACAATATGTATAATGATACTCTCCATTAGTTTTCAATAAACGATACATAAGATTGTAAACGAAACCCGGAAAATATTATCAATATTGTAAGCACACCGCATGCGAACGCAATGTGCCGTATTCTATACGATGAATGTGTTAGCGAGACAATCGAGGTCAAATCCGGCTTTAGAAAGTCCTTGGTTATGAAGATAACATCTGCCTCCTCGCGCATAGAAACTAAACGCGATACATCGTCTGGTGGCTTGAGTCCAGTTCCACAAATCAATCATTTGGACGTCTCATCCCGTAGGCGTTTTTATCTGAAGACAAATATGATTACATTCAACAAAAACTGCACACTTTTATACTATTGTGAATCTTAAACCAAAGGATGGGGATGAAAACGAACCATAAATAGAAAATGGAGGTGGATCGCGCATACGTTAAGAAAGGTAACGTTACTAAGACATCAATTAATATGTTTAAAATACACTATGGTGAAGGGAATATAACATTCGGCATAGCCGAATTTAGCACTCTTACTTGTTTTATGTAATTTTGGTAATAGATTTTGTGTTGAGTAATACTTGGTTTATTGAGATGTATTCAATAAACTATTTATATGTTTAGAATGGTATCGATGTATACTTTAATATTTTTAGAATTCGAACTGCTCATATCTGTAGCCCTCCGCAAAATTAACACTTTTTGATGGCATAAAAATCCGAAATGCTCCAATTGCATTTTTTGAAAGATAATCAAATGTGATAACCATTTTCAATTGGATTTGAAGTAATTTTTGTGAAAATTAAGAAATGCTTAAGGAGACTACATAACAGCAAGTAAATGGAAAACTAATATATTTTTTGTATGTGCGAACCAAAAGTGGGTGTTAAGTTTGGATCGCAAGTCTTTTATTACGGCTTGAGGCAAATATAGAACGATCGTTATAAAATCTGTTGAAATAAATAGTGGACCAATCGACATAAAATTTGGTAGAAAGTTTTTGGTATCTATAAAAATAATTTGTGTAAAATTTTAGGTATATTAAGGGGTTTTATTTAAACGCATAAGTTTTCCATTTGTGCAAGTGGACAAGTTTATTCGACTAGTTTCATAAAACCCCTGTTCAAATTCTATTCATTTACAACATTTATAAATATCTTAAAGCCAGTTTTGGGCATTAATACCATGTTTTAAGTTTACCTTTTATAGGCGATAGGGTCAATTATGGACCGATACTCACAAAATTTGGTAGAAACATTTCGGTTCGATAAATCTTGTTTCATTAAAATACAGATGTTTTTAAGTCTGTTATGCGCGATAAAGTAGTTTTCTGAGGTGGATCTTATATAGGGTTATATGTGACCCGTTAAACTTTGTTTTTATACTTATAAAGAGTTTCGAGAGACTCGACGAAACTTCAGAGCCCTAAGTGCTTCTATGATTTATTGCCTCATTCCGCCTATAGTGCATTGATAAGAACAGAATTTGTGTGACACAAACATGAGTTTTTGCTCATATCAACCAAACAAATATGAATGAAATTCTTGTTTTAAAGAAATATTTAAAAAAGGCAGTGGGTGTGTCCTTTGATCGACTTGAAATTTGTTGCGTACATACATTCATAATTTAGTCCTAATGATTATTTGTTTAAAGTTAAACTTTTCTACAAGAATTGCTTGTGGTGGGAACTTATTATGAGATGGTCCTGCTTTAAATAATCTACGTTGCTCTAAATTCCGAAAAAAAATAACTAAAATAAAATTATACTATATTATCAAAGCTTTAAAATGCTATTTATTGATGTTTTTATGGAACATCTTGCTAACATTGACCCATTTATTATTTGTAGTTTCTACTTCGTTTTACTTTCAAAGATGCCTTCTGATTGTTTTCACACGACAGTTTCCCATAATCTTAATTTCTTGCATCTGGTTTCAAAATATTTGTTTTTTTTATATTTAAACATGCGCAGATGATGTTTGCTTATATAACAATGTATACAAAATTTTCATTGAAAATAAGATATGCTAAAAATTTTAATTTGTTTAACAACAAGATTAAGAACTAAATATTAACTTTTTGAATTAAAAATTAACTAAATAAATCGTAAAATGTTCATTTGACTAATATCCAGCATTGAATTGTTCTTACCTTTGTAGCACAATATAGTTACAATCAGAATATGCAGCAAATAGCGATTCATGTTGTTTTTTTCGTTTTTTTTATTATCAAATATATTTATTTTTTATATATTGTCTAGATTATGGTTAATTTTCCATTTTCAATTGCTACTTATAATAATATTTAATACTTATAAAAGTATTATTAATTTAATTTTTTGTTTTTTATTTGAATAGAAGAGCAGTAATTACGTATCAACTGCACAGATTGAATGAAAACTATGAAATGCAGCGCATATGTGTCAAAGTTTGAAACATCCTATTTAACAGGACTCAGAGTGCATGTGACTAGAAGAAGCATTTAAGCAATCCCATGCCAGTGTTGTCAAAACGTATTTGTGACTTCGTAGAACTTTTTATTAAGGCGTTTATTTTCTCATATTTTCTTGAAAATGGAAATAGTGGGATGTTATCCTAATTACGCAAACATTTTCACATCAAGCCCACTTTCTCAATGTAATATATGTATGTATGTATGTATGTATGTATGTATGTATGTATGTATGTATGTATGTATGTATGTATGTATGTATTATTATTGTTACCGAGTATAATTATTACATCTAACGATAATGGAAAAATAAGGCTTATATAGTTTAAAGTTGTCATTAATTACAAAAACTCAAAAACATATACTTCAAAACTGGCATAACTGATCTGTGTATTACTTCATTTTGTATGAACTTGAGTATGTTTTGTGTACATATAAACCAACCATTTTCTTCCGGATCGATCCAGTATAGCTTCTATTTTAGTCCACTCCAAAAAACCACTTCAACTTAAATATTTCATTGAATTATATAGTTATCGGTATAAAATTTGACTTGAATAAGTTTTATGTAAATATAAAACACACTATTAATTTTTTTGGGATCGGTCATAGCTCCCATATAAGAAAATCACTTAAACGCACATATTTCATTGCCAAATAAAGCTTTCTTGATAAAAATTAGACACATATATGTTTTGTGTACATATGAATCAGTCTACAAAACTACTTAAACGCTCATTGACAATCAAAGTTTTCGGGATAAATTTCGACATAATATAAAGATCATTATACAGAGTATTTTATCGATCTATAATTTGTCTTAACTTCCATAAAAGATTCACTTCTGAAAAACACTTAATACAACATAATTCATTATTGCAATAAAATTGGACATGAGTTTGTTCTGTGTATAGATAAATCATCACATGTTTTTTAACCGATATCGATATAAAGTCACAACATCGTTTCAAAATTCACGTAAACGAATTTAGTTTAATAAAAAGCTCGACAGAAATATGTTTGTAAATATACAAATCATTCTCCTAAATTGTTTGGCGTTGCAAGATTTGCTTATAATAAGTCAAAGCATTTTTGTGAAGGACCACATCCGAAACTCACTTTGTATACATTTTACTAGACCTTATCAGCACTAGTTCCACATATGCATAAATATTAATACCCTCAATACGAAAACAAAACTTTTGTCGAGTTATCTGAAAATTATGTAGTTAAATGGTTTTGATAAGAAGTAGCTTGCAGGTGGAGGGTATTAAGGATTCGGCACTGCTGAATATAGCACTCTAACTTGCTTTAGGAATTTCGTTATTTCTATATAGAAAATGATAACATAACTAGTATATCATTTTCTTTAAAAAAAAAACTTGGATCTACTTATATATGTAAAATTTTTTTTTTGTAAATCTTTTTTCCTTTCAAATTTTACCTTAATATTTGTAATTTTAAAAATATATTATTATATTATGACGTTTTTACGTTTTCGTAAATTGATAACATTCCGTGAGATATAAGGATAAGATAATCGTTAAGAAATTTTTCTGTTTCATTTAGAATTTTGTCAGAAAACTAGTAAATTAAAAAAAATTACGACCCCCCATAGGGCCGCCACATTTAAAAATATAGCGGAAAATTTTAATAATAAACATATTTAAACGTTAATAACTCCGAAATTTATTTTATCTTTACGTCGTGTTCAAATCCACTGAACACTAGTGTCAACACTTTTTGACAACACTAGTTGTCAAAAAGTACTTAAGTCTACTGTCAGTCGGTACCTAACTCTAAGAATTTATTAGTAGAATTCTCAAGCCAACTTAGTTACAAAAAATCGAATTTAAAAATATTTATATTTTAACGATTTCTTTAAATATTTTGCAACATAATTTATCTATAAACATTATATATATACGGTGACCATACGTTATGTATTATTATATACCAATACAGTATTTTAAAGCTCTGTCCTGTATAAATTATTCTTTGCTAAAAAACAAATATAGGTAATGCAGTTTTTTCAACTATAAACATTTACTACACTGAACACATAGAAATGAAACGGTATAATTTTTTACAACAATAACGTTACGCTCTTCTCACAGACGAGTTCTGTGTAGCTCTAACACATATGTATGTAAGAATCTCACTCTCTCTCCAAATTTCAAAACTTTATCGCGAAAATTCGGAGCTTATAGCACTTGATATATTTTATCACTTAACGTTATATTTTATTATTTTTGCACACTTTAAATATATTTAATAGCCCGAAAATATTTAATTTTTTACAAACGAAAGAGATATTTTTTTTTTATTTTTTTTAACATTAAATTTTTGTTGTTGAAATTAAAACAGAAAAAAACAATGTTGTAACTTTCGTATTGTACAAGAAAAAAATATTTCAACTAAATTATTTATTATTTCAATATTGCAGATTAAGGGCGGGTTTCTTACTCCTTAGTTAAACTAAGGCTTAACTTGCTGTTAGATTAAACTCGGAACAAATTTAGGACTTTAACCAATGATTGTGTTTTTCAGTTTTAGATTTAAGCTTAGTTAACTTTGTTAGTATTGCCAAGTTATCACTCAAAAACATAAACAATGAACAGCTTTTTTTTGCAAACAATACTTTTGTAAAATGGAAAATTTTGAAAAAATGTTAAATAAACATTTAAAACAATAATTAATAAAACAAAACAAATCAAAAAATTGCAATTTACTTAAAATATTAAGTTTTTGTTCTTTCGAAATCATTGTTTTATTGTTTTTGTTAACAGTGTTTTCTCACTTATAACTTGATTTTAATTGGCCAGTTACACTCAATTCAACTAAGATTATAAGTAACTTTACTGATAACTGAAAAACACGAAACATATATTAAACCAGGTTTAACCAAAGAATGAAGATTTTCTTTATCAGAAAAAACTCGCCCTATAAAGCAAAGACACATTCATATACTTATAATGTTTATAGATAAATTATGTTGCAAAATATTCAAAGAAATCTTTAAAAATATAAATTTAAATGTAATATTTTTGAATACGATTTTTTGCAACTATGTTGGCTTGAGAATTATACTAATACATTCATAGAGTTAGACCTGGCTCGAACTAGGAAACTTTTGATTTTTATGTGTGAGAGAAAGAAATATCAACCATCTCTTTCTTTCACACATAAAATAAAAAGTTTCTCAACAAAAGTTTCCCAGTGTGAACCAGGTCTTAGGTACCGAATGACAGTAGACTTAGATACTTTTTGACAGCGTTTCACTTCTTAGACCTGGTCCACACTAGGAAACTTTTGTTAAGAAACCTTTTCTTAATTCTCTTTTGAAGTTTCACACATAGAAACTTTTGTTTCAGAAACTACGTGTTATTTGCATTGATTTGTTGTTGTACGAATGAAAACAAAACAAGTTTTCGAGTACGGGAAACTTCCTACCGCGAGAGTGATGAATGATATTCTTTCTCTCTCACACAAAATCAAAAGTTTCCCAAAAAAAAGTTTCCTAGTGTGGACCGGCAGTTAGTTTTCAGTGATTTACAATTTAATATTAGCTTTCTTTTTGTACTGTCACAATAATCGAAACGATATCACTTAGACCTGGTTCACACTAGGAAACTTTTGTTGAGAAACTTTTGATTTTGAGGGTGAAAGAAAGAGATGGTTGATATTTATTTCTCTTTCTCTTACGCACAAAAATCAAAAGTTTCCCAAAAAAGTTTGGTTAGTGTGAACCAGGTCTTAGATGGTAAAGACTATCATATGTGATTTTCGTTCTCGTTTAGAGAACGATAGTATTTATTTGCTAAATTGTACATTTCCTTATGATATCGTTTTTCCATAAAATTATGATATCATTTCTTTTTTTCAAGCGTTTGTATTTTATTTATTTTTTCTTAAAAATAATAATAATAATAAATGATATTGTAACAATTTGGTTTTAGTAATAAAATATAATAACCAGGGAAACCAAAATATGCAAATGCATGTTTTTTGTGGTGCGTCGTATGGACTAATGGATAAGATATTTACACGTTTCAGACCAATTTGAGAATTTTGGTATCGATTTGTTAGAGCATATTTTTGCATATTTTACCCATAAGAGCATAATTTTGCATGATTTGTCTTTTTAGCATATTTAAGGCATATTTTCGAGTTTTTTGAGCATATTTTACTCTTTTAGTGCATATTTTGATGTTTTCGCTTTTTTTCGTTTTTATACATTTTTAATTTTCTTTTCAAAACTTTATTTAAAATAAATAAAATTCTATTTTTTTATTTTTTTAGCTTATTTTACAATTTTGAAAAAAAATTCGTTTTCTTATAGTTTTTTATTCAATAAAGCATTATATTTTAAATCGGACATAAAACCGATTACTTTTGATTTCATGAGACCAATCCATTTTTATAGTTCAAAAAACTAATTATTGGAATTTATGACAACACCGATTAAAATTTCAGTTAAAAAGCTATGAATACAATTGGAAGAAATGTGTCAAACTTTGTCGTTTGAAATATGTTTTTTGGGGATCAAATGGTTTCATGTTATTTATTGGTTATCTGAACGTAAAACGGAATTCTATTATACTAGTTCTTCAAACTATGAGATGAAACATTTATAAAAAAATGTTGTAGGATATAGAATATGACATTAAACATTTATTATTTCATTACAATTTCAGTCCTTTTGAGCTTTTCAATGTTAAAAAATAATAAAAAATTTTATTTTTGGAGCATATATTTTAAATTTTAAGAGCATATTTTGAGTTTTTTACGGCATATTTAAAGCGCTTAAAACTCTTTTTTTAGAGCATGTTTTCGGTTTCCCTGATAATAACATATTATAAGACATAAGCGTTTCCGCTATTATTATTAAATATTATTAACTTCTGTCGGTAAAAGCAGTTCATAATATTTATGCTTAAACTTTTTTGTGAACAATCAATGTCCAAAATAAGTTTTTCTTAGTAGAATGATACTTGTCTTACCTTGTTATATCACAACAACACAAACAATTTTCAATTCCGCTTTTATCTTCATCATTATAAAGGACTTTCTTAAGAAATGTAAAAAATATACATACATATGTCACATATCGAGTTATCGAAATAAAAATTGTTACAAATAGTTTAAATTGAAAAAGGGCCATGACCATCGCCAATTTACCTTAATATTTTAAAATCTTTTTAGGGACAATAGATATAGTTTCTAGCATCTAAAAAAATAACCAATTATGATGGTGGGTGGCTTATCGAGTTACTGCAATAAGCCCTTCATATGAATGTATCTTTGCTTTTCTTTAAACAATGTTGTTGTTGCTTTTTTATCAAAGCATGTACAGTGTCTCACATAACTATTTGAATTTGGTTGTACTTTGAAAAGAAACATAATTTAATAATATTTTTGTGTGTGAAATGAATAATTAAATTTGTTATATTGTCTAGAAAGTCCTAGGGTATAATATCACACTCTTTAAAATTTGGAAAATTATGAAAGACAAAAATTATAATCGAGTGTTTTTTTTTGCATAAAATTGTGTTAAGGGTTTACTATCAACCGAAATTATATATTTTTGGCCCATTTGTTCCACAATTTTGGGGCATTTCTACCATAAATGGCGATTTTTAACCATATTTGCATTTTTTTCCCTTTTTCAGAAATAAAACCAAACTTTAATATTGGAATTTAATGCACCCTTTGAGGTATATAAAAATAATAATTTTTGTTAAAAGGATCTGTACTTAAAAATTCCAAGATGTATTTTTGGTGTTGTTCTTTACTTTCTAATTGAATTGTGTAGATCTTAAGTCCCTTTTCGTACCACTTTGATCGATATTTTCGGACAAACTTGGCTAACATACATTCATGTACATATTAACGCTAATATATTTTAAATTTTCAATACATTATATCGGTATACAATTCCAAAACATGATTTTCAAAACGTCTTCCTATACAGTAGATTTCAGTTTTTACTATTCGTAACTTTCACGCTTATGTTGCTCATTACAATAACGCTGTAAGTCCAAAATTTTGGGTTTATTTTGATCATAGTAATTAATATATAAAACAATTTAATATTTAAAACAATTAAAAATTCGGTTCTAAAATTTGTGTTTTTCGTATAATATGATCAAATATGAAATACTGGAAAAATTTGTATACTTTTGTGAGGTAATTTTTTTGGATTAAAAATCAGGTAATTTAATTTAAGTAAATGTAAATTTTTCAAGTTTTAAAAGGCGTGATATCAAGCCTAAGGATTGTCAAGACAATATAATAAATTAATTTATATTTTTGCACACAAAATATATTATTAAATTTGGTTTCTTTTCATAGTTTACCTAAATTCGAATACTTATGAGAGACACTGTAAGTAAATATTTTATTTTATGAAATTTTTAGAGTTTGTCTTGGATTTTTGCTCATATCTCCATTATGTACGGACAGGTAAAGCGTATAAAAACGTTATTTTAGATTTGCCCCCTTATTCACAAACAAATTTTATATTTTATAAAAGGTTTATAAAAAAAATTTCCATACAAAATCTATTTTATAACCCGTTTATAAAATAAAAATTTTATTTGTGAATAACGGGGCAGTTACACCTACAAGTTTTGATTTCAAGTTTTTCACACAAACTGATTGTGAAAATCCATTTGAAATTGATTCTGTGACATAGGCTGCAGGCAATTTTATGTTTCAAGATGCCATTTTTCATTATATTTATTAAATTTATTCACAATATTGTTAATTTTGAATAAATTTTTTTTAATAAAATACAAATAAATACAAAAAATTATTTTCTTTTAAAGAGGAACAAAAAAGAAATTATCAAAAATTTATTTATTGTAAAATTGAAACAGTAGATGGAAAGAAAAATTGAAAAGCGAGTTTGTTTCAATTTTAAAAAGTGTTGGTAAAGTGTATTGGTAAAAAAATTAAACTTGAAAGGCAAAACCTGATCGTGTAACGTCCAAGTAAGGGGGTTGATATATACAGCAAAAATTAGCATAACACCGAAAATAGTGCTTATACTTAATAACATATATAATTAAATACATGAAATACTTTAAATACACTCTGGGCAAAACTATTTATTTAGAATTATGCCAGTCTTGTTGTAAATAGGCCATATGTATTTTTGGTATTATTTCTTTGTCGTAATAATTTATAAGCAATCTGTATTTATTTGTTATGGCAATAATGTGTGTTTCGTGGCATTGCCAACAATTAAAGCTTTGAAGAAAAAGCTAACGGTAGATGCCATAAAGCTTTAAGCTTCTAATATAATATACATACATATGTATTTATTTTAATATAATACAGTAAAATATATTATTTAGTCAAAGCAATAAAAATGTAGCGAAATTGAAAAACGGGAAAAAGTAAACTAAATAATCACAAGAATTAAATAAAATAACAAAAAAAAAATTAAAAAAATACCACAATTCTAAATATAAAAATTCAAAAAAGTTAGTAAATAATAAAAAAATAAAACATAAAATTCTACAATTCAGTGCGTTTATAATGCTTTAAGAAAATTTATATGTAATATAAAACATGTATACTTACATTATTGAAGATATTTTCATGCATATATCCAATCTAATATTTTATAAAACTTTCATTTTATAAATATAAAATAGGATTAAAAATCATTAAAAATTTATGAAAAAAAAACTGTGCAAATTAAATTGTTATTAAGTTTGGTGTTTATCAAGTGTTTTAATGATTGAAAATTAAGCAAATTGTCTTATTTTTTATTAACTGCACATATGTATATCTAGATATTAAAAGTACATACATACACATGTATTTATATAGATACATTTTTATTAAATATACTAAAGAATTATTTTTGTTTTCTTTTATTCATCTCGGCCCCAAAAAAAGAAAAATAAATCTACATATTGACGAACTAAGATGTGTATAATTTGATGAAGAGTTTTATAATTAGATAAGTTGGCATCTTATTTTTGTTTTTTTTTTTATTTTTTTGTTTAATGGTATAAACGAATTTCTATATATTATATATAGGTATGTAAGTATATACATAAAATATACTTATGTATATATGTATGGATGTAATTTACATATGTATGTATACATATACTTAAAAGAAATTGAAATGTGTCTATGTACTAGTGTCTTCTAATAAATAAATAAATATATTTAAGTGTACCCAAAATAAAAAAGAAATAAATAAATGTCTTTAACTGCAAACAAAACAAATCAAAACGAAATTGATAACAATGTTCAATAAGTGAGTGTGTATGTGTGTGTGTGTGTAAGTGTCGTCTGCCTCTTTGTCGAGCATGCGTTCCGTCTATTGTTAGAAGAACATACGAATAGAAATACAAGTTTTACTACCAACTAATCTAAAATTACCCTCTTCATCTAAGTAAATAAAATACATACATACGTATAAACATTTATTATAAAAAAATGTAAAGTAACAATCAGCAATTTAATTATAATCATTGCTTTTAATACAAAAACATAAAAAATTCGCATAATTAAACATGTTAAATATTAAACTATTGAATTTTTGATTGTATGTATCCTGTTTTATTAAGATACATGCACACATACATTGATACGCTTCAGAATAAAGTCTTTTAAAAATATATATGTATGTACATATGTATACCTGTGTATATGTATGTATAAAATACATTATTATAAATTACAAAATTTTGTATTAAATAGTTCTTCGATGAAAAACTCTGACTCAAAACATATTATTTGTTCAGGTTTAAATCAAAGACAAATTTTAACCCATACCTGGTTTCCTTCAGCTTATGACGTAGACAAAGCCCTTGATGTGAATCGAGCACTTGGGGCACGGGTACTGTTGTCACCTTGATATTCGTTTTAGCTCTAAGTTTGTATATGTTTAAACAATTTTGGAAGTCTAATCATTGGATCGTCCTGTCTTAATTGTGCTAGTCCCGTCTTAATTTTTCTAGAAAAATATGCTAAAACCGTCGCACTTTCAGCTTGTTTTTATGAATGAAGCATGAAGACTGATTAAAAGTACAAACAAATATCTTAAAAACTTATTGATGTAACTTAATAAACGACATAATTTCATGACCAACCTCACCAAAAATGCTAAGTATAAACAAACTTTAGTATATTTCTTTTATATACAAATTTTTATACCAATCAGTATTCATGAGGTATATCCGTGTGCTTTTGTATAATTGTGTGCCCACTCGAAATACATACGTATAATCACACTATCCTTAGACTTGTTGATTTTGCGGAGGCTTCTCGTCTATATTCCGATAGGCCTCATAGGTTTCTTTCGACTTATTGTTAATAAGGTCCTGTTTCCTCGAATTGTTTTATGTTTGTCAAGATAACTAAATCCAGTTTTTCATTGCCGACTACTCTCAAGTGGTACTCTCAAGTGGTCTGGTACCCATATGATGCAGAGCTTACCTCTATGAAAATATTCAGTTAAGTCTTTTTTACAAATCTAGTACGGATATTACCCTAATTGCCTTTTGGATGTCGGTAAATATGTAAACCACTATCTTTATTTTAATAAAATTTACGCAGACTCTCTGGAGAACAGTTTAGCAACGGATTCCGATGTTTGTGTATAGTAAACATCTGCATGGGTATACTTGTTCTTAAATTTACAGTACTTCATAGTATCAAAATACACGTACACTATTGTGAAAATATTAAACAAGCATGTGCAGGAGTTATAATCACACACAACTTTCCTAATTTAGAAACGGAATATTACTCGTCTCGCTAGTTGAGAGTTGTGTAGTGTTTGATATAATTAGGCAAAATCATCTTAGGCCTGGTTCACACTGGGTAACTTTTCTTGAGAAAATTTTTATTTTGTGTGTGAGAGAAAGAAATGATTGATATTTCTTTTTCTTTCTCTCACACATAAAAATCAAAAGTTTTCCAAAAAAAGTTTCCTAGTGTGAACCAGGTAGCAAAAACATCTAGAAATCTACGATTGATCAGTTCGAACTTTTACGTACAAACAGCTTTTATGCTTTGTAACCAGAGTACGGCGCTACACAACACGATTGTAAACGAACCTTCTAACAAGGGCGTAAAAAACAAAAATTTTATTTAATTGCTTCAAAGCATTCAACATAAAAAAGTTTTTTTTTAAGTTACTCAATTACAAGTTATGAAATTTATTACAAATTATGGAATACATATGAGTAAAAGCGTTTTGTTTAAATTAACACACATATTATAAAATCACTCATAAGTTGTATCGAAACATTTCGAAACAGATCATACATTATTCCGATTTGTTTTTCACTCTTAACTCTATTGTCTCTGTTTCTTTCTTTTATATTCGTTTGCTTTTACATATGTATTTTTGTGTGTAGATGATCAACTGCTTTTAAAACTTCGGCCGCACTACAGACAGTATTCATAAAATAAAAGAGTGACTTGTAAATCATTTTTTACGCACTCGTGCAGATGTCTAGTGTATAGCCTTCCAATGTGTCCAGTACACATTGATGACTTGTCCTATTACCACCTTTGGTCAAAGTTTCCAGAGCCTTGGTTAACGTAGCGATCATGCCACCACTAATACCTCATATACGTTGAACTCCCTGTAGTAGTTTGATTTCACACATTGCTCCAGAATGACGTTTTTATTAATAAGGAAACTTTATGCTATCACTTATATCATTCATCATTTGCTTTATTTTATCCTTTTTGGAATTTGCTTTTAGTCAAAACCCTCACCTATATATATTTAAAGACTGAGAAAGCTTAGAGCTGTCTCTGACTACATCCTTCTAATTCGTTTTTGCCAATGCTATATATTTGACGAATTGTCCGCCACAGAGTCGGCATGGCCAACGATATTTTTATTTTTTCATAAAGAAATTTTTATCTTGAATTTTACCTTAATTCAAAAGTAATTAAAGAATTTATGGATAAAAAACTAAATTTTCTAGATAAGGCTTTATATAGGAGTATAGGAGTATATAATTTTTAACAGTTAGTTTTGTTGCGTTTCATTGTGATACAAATGATTACAAGTGAATTTTAGACCTTTAAGACATTTTTGAATTAGTGTTTGTATCTGCAGTGTCATTTATACTTATATAAAACTTATTTGTGCAATTTTTTTGAGACATAATCATATATTTGATGTAATTATGGCATAAGTAGCCCAAATCGGAAGGTACGGTTGTACGGGGCTAGTTGAAATAATGGACCGATTTCAACCAGTCCAAATTTCGTCAAATTATCTTGAAAATTGCGGCCTGTACCTTGCGCACAAGGTTTACATGGACAGCTGGACAGAAGGACGGGCGGACATTTCTTAATCGATTCAAATTTTCTGAATCGATCTTTATACTTTAAGATGGATATAGGATCAATATTTTTGAGTGTTACAAACATCAGCACAAACTATGGTTGTGTATGGTATAAATATTTTTGGGAAGTTATTTCATTATATTACTTTTATAGCAGGAAATTAAAAATGAGTGTTTGATAGTAGGTTTTCGGACAGGCGCAAATGAATTTGCCAAATAAATTGCTTCCGGTCGTAGGCTGGCTATTTCGGAAATATTTATTAGAAGAAGTCGTTGTTGGACATACCATTCAGAGATTTTTATCAAGTCGTGATTAAGCGATTCATTCATATTGCGCCATATTGCCCCAATCTCTAGAGATCTTTGCCTATATTTGAATGAATAGGAATGGCAGAAGAGTTAGAAGTTTGACACAGAAGGTCATTTGTGAAGATAAGAAATAGGGTAGGAGAAAAAACGGACACCTGAATTAATCTTAAACTCGTTTGATGAGATCCCATCTATAACAACTCGTATAGTGCGATCTCTGAGAAAGTTCGAAATAAATCGAGTGAGGTTTTTGCCTACACCAAATGTTATAAGTTTTGATACAAGTGCACCATGCCATACTCTATCAAACGCCTTGGAAATATCTAGAGCTTTCACTTTACTTTCGTCAAAATGGTGAATGGAATGACACCATTTCGCCGAAAGGAAATCCAAAAGGTCTCCCGTAGAGCGACCTCTACGAAAGCCATACTGGCGGTAGCTAAGTAAATTTTTGGTCTCTAGATATTTGACAAGATGGAAATTTATCATACATATCTTGACTTTGGAACCAATTGCGATTGGGCGATAATTTTCAGAGTTATGAGCAATCTTCCAGCATGTAGGAAATTTTATGGCATGGTATAGGATGCTGAATAGATTAGCTAATGGAGGGGCTAACGTCAAAGAGCACTGTTTCAAGACAGTGCCGGTATGCTATCAGGTCCAGGAGACTTATTTGCTTTTTTTATTTAATTGTATGTATTTATGTATGTATTGTATTAATGGGAGTTATGTAAGATGTCATATTGACGAATATTGCATTGTGCTTTAAAAATTCTCAGAAACATTTATATACTTGTATGTTTTGCAGAAGACCACAAAAATGGGAAATGTTTGCAGTTCTGGCCAAAGCAAAAAAAAAGACAGCATATCTGAGAAGTCGGATGAGTACGAATAAATTTTTTTAATAATAAATTTTTTTTAAATTCATTATACTATTGTTTATTCATTTCTAGCTCATATAATATAAATAAAAACGATCAACAAACAGATAATGTTAACGATAACAGTGATCAAAGAAAGGCTCCGTTAGCCGACCCAGAAAATGTGCCTGATATAACAAATAATGAATCAGCAGTTATTGTAAAAGGGAATGACTTAATAGATAGTCGTAATGGTGAAAAATTGTCATCAGCAAATAAGAAAGAATCAAGTGGTAAGACCTTTTCTAATTACATACTTTGTAATTTTTTACTAAAATTTATTGACGTCTCTTTTAAGAATCAGCAACAGTTACAGCACCCAACACGGAGCCGAATACTGCACAAGCTGATGTATCGGATTCGAAAAATACGTCTACAACGTATTTGTCCATATTGCAAGGGAAACCTTTACCCGGAAGAAAGATCGAAAGGAACAAAAAAATCGTAATCTATATACTGGCTGATAATAGTCCAGAGTATAAAAAACATAAGCGCGTAGTTTACAGTCTACACAAGCAGTTGGCAAAAAAATGTCAAAGCAAAGGATTTGAGATGTTTATCTCAGATGTTCACAATGTCGATGCAGGCAACAGAGTTAGTAACTATTCACGATTGATGGAAGCAAGTCGTTGGACTCATAGTCCATTGGAGGCACAGGGTGGTCATGAAGAGGCAGCTAATTGCCTTTCGGAAATTACACGACACACTTCGTCAGCATATGTGATTCCAATATTATTTCTTGGATCATCTCTCGGCATTCCAATGCTGCCATTGACAATTGAAAGTCAAGACTTTACACAAGTTCTGACAGCGGCCAATGAAGATGAGAAAGTTCTTTTGGAAAAATGGTACATTATCGACAATTGTTATCAGCCCATGTGTCACCGCTTAAATACTGAACTTTGTAAAAATTATTCCGCTGCTCAAGATGACGAGCTGAATCTGTTGTTGGGTGTACTATTGAGACTTTTTTCGGATGATCTTAAAGATTCATACATGTCGACCGTTGTTGAACAGGAAGTCAACAATACTGTTCTTATGAGCCAGGAACTTGCAAAACGTTGTATATGGATACAGACCGGTCCACAATACATGAAAGCTCCAGAAAATGCCACTGCCTATGATCACGAGGTACTTAGACGTATGTCCAAACTTTATACAGAACTGAAGTCACACTTATCGGAGAAAAACTTAATTCGTATTTTGCCAACAATGAATATTTTGGATGACGAACTAGCCGTCGTAATTGAAAATCTCTTAGAGAAATCAATTGCATCAATATTTGAAGAACACGTTACCAAAAATAATATCCCATATAATACGAATGGAGTAGATCATGCTCTTCTAGAAGAAATTGAATTAGTTGGACATTACTCAAAAATATTAGCTCAAAACTCACCAAATTTCGATATTATGAATGATATAAAAAGGTTTGTACAAATTCTATAATCTCTTAAGTATTACATACATATGTATGTGTTATGTATGCGTTATTTACTGTTGAATTTAACATGGGAATGTCATTTCGAGTGGCCGACGTGCATTACACGTTTCTCTTAATACTTATCACAAGTTCAAATTCTCCAATAAAAAATAAAAACAGAAAAAGTTAATTCTCAGACATTGGTTGAACATGTTGTCTTTCAATTTGTAGTTAGAAGCTCTTACCACTGAACTGCTGATGTCTTGTTCAAACAAAGCTCTAATTGTTGTTTTGAATAGCATGTAATTTTTGTAAATTTATCAAATGTGAACTATTGATTACAATGTAGTTTACATTTAGGAAAAATATCGACCGTTTTATTTACCACAGGTAAATAAAACTAGCGAAATGTGCAAATTAGCACTTTTTGTACTAAAATGAATGTTTGATTTAAATATCGGTATTAGACTAAGATTTTCGAAAATTATCAAACAATCAGTGATACATCGAAATAGTTGTGAGGTTGCTATACGTATTGTAATACTATTTCGCTAGAGTCATTAGAGCATTAATATTATTTAGTTCTTCTTAAAGTTGAAAATTTATTTTAATCCATATTTTGGAAAACAAAGTGCCGAATGGAATGAGGTTTACATGGACATACAAACGGACATCGCTAAATCGACACAGAATGTAATTTTTAGCGGATTGGCATACTTTAATGGGGGTGTAGGATCTATATTTTTTCGTGTTACAATCATCAGCTCTATAGTGGTGTAGGGTATAAAAACTCAAAATTAAGTATGCTTCAAATTTATGAATAATTTCAATTTGTTGCATAAAACTATCTTAAAATATTTTGTGAAGGCATTGAACCAAATGTGGGTCGCTTTGCAGGAAACGTTGTATGATTTCTGCGCATAAATACATGTAATATTGATTCATGTTCAAACTAATTACTGTAACATTATCATTTAATTGCAGATACATAAAAGACAGCACAGCTCATCCCTTAGTAGTTTCCGGGCCAAGCGGTTGTGGTAAAAGTGTATTTATATCAAAAATTGTTGAAAATATACATAGATGGAAGCCTGAACTAAATCTAGTGTTAAGGTAAGAATTTGGATTTTCGCAAATCAATCAAAAATAAATATAAAATTATATTTAAATGATAAATGATTTTATGTATAGATATGCAAATCTTGGTGTTAGATCATCTGATCTGGTCTCCGTGTTGGGTTCAATTGCTTCTCAAATGTCGATTTTGGCCCACGGCCATCAAATTAAAATGGAACATGTAAGTAATGCGTAAACATACATATATTTATGCGTAAATTAAAGTGCTTCAAATTGCGAATTTTGCGCGTCCATACTCTTAAATTTTTCTTTGTACGCAATGTCTGTCAAAAATTATGCTGAAAGGATCTATATTCTTCCATTTTTACCCAAAATTACTAAATTTTTACTCAAAAAATAGTAACGTGCACATAATAAGTATTTCAAAAATATATTTTAAAATTTATTGCAAATTTCCCAAGCCATGTTTATCACAGCATTAGAATTTGAAATGTGACAAAATTAACATTTTTAAATAAACTTTAAAATGTTTAAGAGATCTCATGGGGATTGTTGGACAACAGATGAGGGAAAACAGAATACGTATTAATTTCTTACTGATGTTTATTTCAAATAAATTATTTTCAGATTATTATATAGTAGTCTATATAATATAAAATATATGTATATTCGATGTTTTATTCACATCGGACAATCTGAACTCATCAACGATGGAGTTTAAAGGTCAAATTTCGTATTAAGATTATTTAGTAATTAGAGACAATAGAATATAATTTTTATATCTACTGATATGTTAAAAAAAGTTTTGATTTGTAATATCTTTTCCTTCTTTTAGACTATCGAAAACTACTCGAAAGTAATACAGGATGTTATCAAAAGCACAAAATGTTTTTTTGTTATTATAATCGATTCAGTGGATGACATTATGGATGGAATTAATTTAGAGTGGCTTCCTATTAATTTGAGCAACATGTGTAAAATAATTTTAACCTTGACGGAGAATAACAATGAGGAAAATCCTTTGATTGAAAAACTCATTGAAACGGGAATTCCAAATAGGTGTTTCATCAAAATGAAGCAATTCAGTGAACGGCAGTGGCAGGATATTCTAAGCTCTGGCGGTGGTGATTTTTATGCAGCAAATGGGGCCATTAAAATGCCACAAGAATGGAAAATGTTACATGGTAAAACACCTTTTCATGCTAAATCTCTGTGGTGGTTAGCTTGGCTGGGCCATACATCTATTTCAATGACAGACATATCCGAAATGTTAGGCAAAATTTTGCAGGTTATGGAATCAAAATTTTCAAGCGACCATTCAGAAATAATGATGCTAATACTATCACTATCAGAATGGGGTATAAGAGAAAGCGATTGCATTGACATATTTCACAGAATAAGCCAAATTGATGCGCAGGTCGCATTTAGGGTTTGGTCGAAGTTTTGTTGGCTCATGGGTCCAATGCTACTAACAATAAGAAATATAAGAATTGCTGATAAATCATTTCGGAATGCTATTTTATCAAGGTATAAAAGTAAACACGCACATGTCCACCAAATTATACGAGAATATTTTGACAGACAAGAGAACTATTTCACGGGCTTGAAGGAAATAGTTCCTATGTAAGTATTTCACTTTTTTCCAGTCAGATGTCTTTAAAACACACTTCTTAACAAACATTTCAGATATAATTATCAAAAATTCTTAAAGTTGCCTTACCATCACTTCTGTAATGTAATGGAAGATCATTTAGGACTAAATAAAGTTGAAATACTATTCCACTGTTTTTACTTTACTGAATTACAATGGATGGCTGATAAAGTGCACGCTACTGGACCGGCACACCTAATGAGTGACGTATTGATATCTGAAAAAATATCTGGTACATCTGATCAGCCATATGTACATATTCGTTTGTTAAAAGATTTCCTTAAAAAATATATGCATGAACTGAACTACGATGGTCACCAGTTTTTCACGCTCATAAAATTCTACATGAAATCTCGCATTAGGGAAGATCCGTCATTGAATGATGATCAAATAATTCGGTCATGGCTGGAATGTACGAATGAATTGGAAATTCCATTCCTAGACATAATTAACACAAATTTTGGCGATGAACTTCAAACTGGAAAAATCAGTTACGACGTAATAGTTAACTTGCCTCATCCAGGATTTTTTGTCGCATCAATAAGCACAGAGAGAGAAGAAATTTGCATATGGGATGTTAAAAGTTGTTCGCGAGTTCGCATTCTTAAGGGTATTCCACAACCAACAGCCATGTGTCCATTCGGTACATATAACGCAGCTGTATTGTGCAGAAGAGAGATCAAAGTAATCAATTTGGATGATGGTAAATTTAAGGTAAGTTTAAAAATTAATTTTTACTATTCTTAGTAATGAACTCACAAAGCATGCAAAAGGGAAAATAAATCCAGGGGAATAATTGTTCCTGAATAAGCCTGACTATTTTTTTTAACAAAATCTCTTTATTCATCCCTAGTAATCATGAGTCTACTTTTGTTTAATTTCTGAGCATTTCTTTATGTCATTTCAGGTTGCTCTAAAAGGTGTTATGAATCAAAAAATGCCATATTTTGGATTGCACGATCAAAAACATTTGGTTTGTTTGTCACGTAATAGGATGTATGTTAATCTGATGAATTTAGATTCTGGAGATTGTGTTACTACATTCAAAGCCGGCGAAGATCGTTTTCTGAATTCTCTGCTAGTATCTGGAGATGGAAGGTAATAATATACACATACATACGTACATATGAATATATCGATATTACTATATCTATATTATTACAACACGTTAAAATAAAGTTGATATACATATATGTATTTCTGAAAATAAAATTTGTTTTTTTATATTAATATTTTTAAGGATTCTTGTCTGTGGAGATGAAACACAAAAACCATTCCCTTTATTAGTATGGCACTTAACACAGCGAAAGTTGCTTTATGATCTGCGGATACCACATCATGACTTTATAACATCATTGTCCGCCATAACTCATGAAGGGTCTTACGTATGTGTGGTTGCAAAAGAATTAAATGAACCTACACCAAATTTTATTGTTGTATACGATTTGCAAAGTGGAACCCTATTTAAGAAATGGAAACCAACATGTAACACTGTGTCATTGGCAATCTCTCAAGTCAATGCATGTGTTATTGCTGGTCTAGAAGATGCAAAAATTCTAATTTGGGACTTGGTAACGGGGAACTGTCGATCTACGCTTATAGGACACAATGCTCCGGTCACAAGTCTTAAAATAGACCCCATGGGAAAAGTACTTATGTCGACAGATAAAGAAGGTCGCGATAATGCTTTACGTCTATGGGAACTTAGTACAGGTAAGAATATAACATTTTATACATATTATACAAGCCAAATAATTCTGTTATGAACAAAGTATAACAAGTAGTCCAACTCTCACATATTGGAAATTACTCTCTCACATCTACGAGTGCCTTGTGAAATCGACTCTGTTGAATCTTGTTTTACAAACAGAGTTTAAATTTTTGGTATTGAAAATTCAAACAAATTTAAAATTGTAATTTTTTTATAAAACTATGTGTGTTTAGAATGCACTAATACAAATACATTTTTGTTACCAACACATATTTAGCGTTAGGTATTTTTTCATTAACACATGCTTAGAGTTAGATACTGATGTCAAAGAGTCGGACTACTTGTTATACTTTGGTTATGAACTTATTATTACTAGCATACACAAATCATTTAATCGAAATTAAATGAATAATTCCGATTATACAAATATGTATCTAAAAACTTTAACTTGAAAATACAGAAACAAAACACCATCAGATATGTAATGCACTCTACTCTCTTTTATCAATAAGCTCTTTTGATACAATTTTTTCTTGCTTTGTTTGTTTTTTTGGCTTTTATATATTAGTAACAACTTTAAACGCTTATAATTTCAACAATTCTAAACCGATCTTATTAATATATATATTGTGCACATCTGAAAAGAAAATCCTTTCAAATTATATATTATTCGCTAATGTCGGATGTATACTGTAGGATAAAACAATTTTAATGTACACAAAAATCGTGCAACTCATAGCATAGCTTCCGTAGAATGTCCACATAGACATCCAGATTAGAAAAGCACACACTTTCAAATGTACTATAATCATATTAAAACTGATGATAATGCAATAATTAGTCATAACTCTTATATAACTCTTTCACGTACACGGGACACTGGTGTCCCAAGATTTTTTTTCTCGATTTTGAGCGTAATTTTGAGTACAAAGCTACAGTAATTGGTTATTTCCAAAGAAAAAAGTTATTTTTTTTAGAATTTGATGTCACTACGTGCTAAAAAGGATAATATTCTGCCATATTCTTTTTTCAACTTTTAATCAAAAATTATCAATATACGTCAAAATAAAGTGTGTGGTGAAAGGGATAAAGCCGATATCAAAAATTTTCAACACATTTCTTAAAAAGATTATTTGTTCAATTTATGTCACCTACCAGCTGAAAAATGCAATAAATTGCATAAATATCACATCATTTTTTATAACAATATTTCACATTTCGACGGTTGCACTTGAGAAAATTAAATTGTTTTTGTAAAAAAAAAACAAAAAATTTTGTAAAACACTTCTCTTTGCGTTGAATATATTTTCATACAAATTTCACTAGTTTACAACGATTTTGCTCATGATAGTAAACTTATATGGATATCTTTACTTTGGCCCTCTAAAACCAGAAAAAATATTTACAAAAAAAAACTAGGACGTCAATTTTTGAATTATTCGTAAAGAAAATGCTAAAAAAGGGTTAAATTTGGAGAACAAAATTAATTATTTACTGGTCTTCCTCACAACTCTGTAAAAATGGATTCCTGTCACAAATATATTAAAAATTACGTTGCAATAATCTTAAATCTTGGTGATTAAATGCAATTTTCATTACACACACTTCCAAAAGTTTTTCGAAAAAATGTAATTTGGAATGTAAGAAATGAGCTATAAGGGGTAAATTCAGATTCGTAAGTTTGTAATTCAGGAATAAACTATCAATAATTTTTTAATTTTTTTTTAATTTAAAAAATATATCAAATTACTAAAAATCTTCCAAAAATAAAGAAATCTGATAAAAAGTGGGTTAATGAAGACGTAAATTTTATATTATTGAAATCCCAAAAATCCATTTCATTTTCAAATATTTTTCCATCACTACTGAAGAAGGATGCTTAACAAAAACCACTTTATCTCAAAATTTCGGAGTAACTATTATTTCAACAAATATTTTCCGATAAAAGACTATTTAATAAAATGTTAATATTTGTTTATAATGATAAAAGTCGAAATTTAATTTTTAATGACATTTAGTTTTTGAAGCGTGGTAGACTTTTTGATAGAAATGTCCATATGTATTTTCTCTATGGTAGTTATAACTAGAAAAAAACACAATAGATTCAACAACGTGATAACTTCTGCTAATTTACTGTCTCTTTAAGTTATTATATTTAGTTGTATTCAGTGTTTCGCACTAAAATTTTATTTCTAAGATTTCATACAAATTTTGGAAATCTTTAATTAATTCTTGATTATCTTCTTTTTATATATGGGGCATTTCACGTCAAGTGAACCAACTTTTGAAATCGATGTCTTCCGATCGCGATGAAATTTGCACCATAGTTAGTCGGTTAGTCGGTCAAAATTTGACATTTTGGCCATGCAGGTGTTTTTCTCATCCATGTAACCTATTACCTATTGTTCTTAGCAAAATGTGTCCCAAACAGTTTAGATAGCTATTTATGCAATCTTTTAAAAAAAATTCAATAAAATATTTTTGATTTTTTTTAAATCAAAAACATTTTTGACTTTTTTCAAAATGGGCCCTTTTTATTTTTTTTATTTTTTTTTAAGAAAGCTTAAGTCTTTTCCTAAGCGTGCTATATGGTCGCTTAGTGGGATGCGAGTGGGATATCCATCAAAAAAATATTTTGTAACTCAAGATTTAAAATTTTTTAATTTTTTTGAAAAATCAAAAACTTTGACTTTTTTAAAAAAATTGACCCATTTTTTAATTTTTTTTTTTTGCTCAGAAGAAAGCTTATGTGTTTTCCTTTCCATTTGTCGCTTAGTGGGATGCGAGTGGGATATCTATAAAAGAAATGTTTTGTAACTCAAGAAATACAATTTTATACTTTTTTAAAAAAACAAAAACTTTTTTGACTTTTTTCCAAAATAGGCTCTTTTTTTATAAATTTTTTTCTCAAAAAAAAACTTATGTCTTTTCCTTTAAAACCTTTTTGGTCGCTTATTAGGATGCGATATCTATAAAAAATATTTTGTAACTCAAGATTTAAAATTTTTGAATTTTTTTGCAAAATCAAAAACTTTGTTGACTTTTTTTTAAATTCACCCATTTTTATTTTTTTTTTGCTCAGAAGACCCTTTAACACCCTTTTTGTCGCTTAGTGGGATGCGAGTGGGATATCTATAAAAAAATGTTTTGTAACTCAAGAATTACAATTTTTTAATTTTTTTTTTGAAAAATCAAAAACTTTATTGACTTTTTTTCCAAAATGGACCCTTTTTTATTAATTTTTTTCTCAAAAGAAAGCTTAGGTCTTTTCCTTTAAAACCTTTTTGGTCGCTTAGTGGGATCAAAATAATGTTTTTAAATTGATTTTTTTCATATTTGTGTGTAAGTGTTTCTAAAACCTTAAAAATAAAAACCACAACAACTGACTGATAATAGCCACTGGAGGGGTGCAATATGAGGCCGACCGCTATTAATTTTCCACCCCAAAATTTGTCTGAATTTTTATCTTGCGGCTTTTTTAGTCAATCCTGGAGGTAGTTTTCAGCGCCCGTGATTTTCATTGTTAAAATATCAGGTGCTGAATCTAAAGAAAGGATTGACAAAAAAAGCCGCTAATAAAGGTAACAAATATGGAGGATAAAAGTATAGATATTTGAAAATTTTAAAACTTCATAAATTAAGTGTAAAAATAGTTATTATATAAATTGATCTATTGTGATTAAGATTAAATTTTACTAAATTATTCATCTTTTTATTATTATAATATATTAAATTAATTATTATTACAAATAAATAACAAAATTAAATTATTCAACATTTCCATAGAAAAAAAGTGATTTTTGTTCCTGAGGTTAACATATTATGGGTATTACAGTATCGAGGCTATGAAATTTTAGTTGGGTATGTTACATACCATCGGAAAGTCTAATGTGTCTAGTTTCTCTGCGTAAGTTTAATTTTTAAGGTTTACACACAAAAAAGTCAAAGCGACCATATAGGACGCTTAAGAAAAGACTTAAGCTTTCTTAAAAAAAATAAAAAGGGCCCATTTTGAAAAAAGTCAAAAATGTTTTTGATTAAAAAAAAATCAAAAATATTTTATTAATTTTTTTTAATAAATATTTTGCATAAATAGCTATCTAAACTATTTGGGACACATTTTGCTAAGAACAATAGGTAGTAAGTGTCATGGATGAGAAAAAACACCTGCATGGCCAAAATGTCAAATTTTGACAGCCTCTAACTTAGAAAGTTCACGAGCGATCTTGTTGAAAAATTGTGTCTGAATTACTATCCAATAGAACTAACTATGGTGCAAATTTCACCGCGATCGGAAGACATCGATTTCAAAAGTTGGTTCACTTGTCGTGAAATGACCCATATATAAAAGAGTAGCGGTACTGACTGACTGATTCATCATCGCACAGCCCAAACGGCTGAGCCCCTAATCATGAAATTTTGACAGTAGATGTGTTTTTGGTTATGTAGATCCACTAAGGAGGGATTTTTGGAAATTTGTACATTAACGGGTAAAAAGGGGAAAAACGGGTAAAACAGATTTTCTTAATTATCTTACACAATATTAGTGATACAAGAAAAATTTTAAATGCACATGTATCAACTTTCAAAATGAGCCGATGGGTGTCTGGCACTTTTTTGAAATTCGTATTTTTAAGGGGTAAAAATATGTAACAAAGGTGATTTTGGTACCTTTTTGAAAGCACAATTTTTCTGGAACAAATGAATGCAGATTTGAATCGTTTGAGTATTATCTGTGATATGTAGATTTAAATACGGAACTTTATTCTCGAAAAAGTATATTTCTAAGCGAAAAGGGTAAACATTGTACTCTTTTTATTAGTAATTTCCACTTAGGTGAACTTTGTTCCATTTTTAGTACACTTTCTCTCTTGAAATGATACTCTATGTATGTTCTTTAATATGAACTCAAAACACATGATTATTAAATATAAACGGTCCTCATTGAATAAGATTCTTTAAGATACAACTTTTTAGTACTTTTTATCTCATAAATTTTACTTTTTTAATTTTCTAAAATATTCAACCTAGGAACATTAATTTTAACATACATGATCTTGACTGAATAATATTCTGTAAGTGGGAACTATTTGGTACTTTTCTATTCTTCAAATGGTACCTTTTATTTAATCATAAAATTTTTGATTAAATGATCTATTAGAGGTATTTTATGGTACGTTTTTTCAAATATTACTTTCAAAATTTTCTATAATGTGGAAGCTAAATGAATGAAACTAAAAATACAAGCTTCTTACTGAATGCGAATTTAATCACGCGATATTGAACGTATAAAACTGAAACATTAAAAAAATGTTTAATCAATTTTAATTTTCTATAAAAGAAAACAAAATTTTGAATGTATTTAATTTAAGTTAGGGTAGCGAAGCACCTAGGGTATGCTAGTTTTTCATAAAAAGATAGAACTCCGAGATATTGAATACTGTATTTTGAAAAAATTAGACCTTGTTGTAATTTGTTTATTTTTTTTTATTTTACAGGAAAATCATTAGCTGTCTTCAAGCCTCCTGGACAAATTTCAGCGTGTGAAGTTCTACCAAATTGCACTTATATCATAGTAGCACTGACCAATAAAACTGAGCTTTTAACATTATCATTAAATAATTTCGCTATGGATTTAACTCCCGACGACAGTCTCTATGTCTTATATGGCAATCAGGATAATCAAAACAAAGTTTTCCAATTAAATTCTGAACCAAACTAATGAGTTCACCGTCTATTTTTATTTGACATTTTATAATTCATTGAGCAATTAGATAATTTAAAATTAAATCAATTATAGATTATAAAATTCATTTGCTGTACCATTCGCAGTTAAGAAGATGAGAGCATTTCATTTAGTACGAACCAAAAAGAGAAAAATGCATATTCCTACACCCATCACTTTTAAGACATAGCAGATTTTTTTTATTAAAGTTGTACATACTTACGTATGTATGTATGTATGTATGTATATATGTATGTATGTCTGTATGTATGTATGTATGTATGTATGTATGTATGTATGTATGTATGTATGTATGTATGTATGTATGTATGTATGTACATTGAATTAAATAACTTTAACCATCGGAAATTTTCATTTTGATTTAACCCATGAACTTACAGTAAGAAATGCAGATACATGTATAAGATGCCTTCAGCATTACGTTGCACAATTTTATTCGGAAATACATACATACATACATACATACATACATACATACATACATACATACATACATACATACATACATACATACATACATACATACATACATACATACATACATACATACATACATACATACATACATACATACATACATACATACATACATACATACATACATACATACATACATACATACATATTGCACATTATTAAATTTATTAATTTCCAATTAGTTTAAGTGAATAAAATGAGACAAAATGCAAAACAAAAACGTACACACAATATTTAAATTAATTTTTAGATTTTTAGTTAGTTTTATTTTATACATTTTAATGTATATTTAGCAGAAATAAACAATTCACAAACTTAAAACTGCATTTATTTAGTTAAAAATTTAAAATAGTAAATATAATACAAAAAAACATTTGTATAACAATCATTAATGTTATTGTAACCAAAATATAAAAACAATTATTAATTATACAATTACTGACTACAACTTAATACTACTACTATTTTACACGACACGTGCATTACTAAGACTAAAAGAAAAAAAAACTCGTAAACTTTGTAAATAAAATAAATAAAAAAGAAAATATAAAGATAAAGAATCAGCTGATGCATAAACATAAATCATACAATTTAATGTAAATGTTCTTACCTAGTATAAATGTTTGCCATAATAAATTCCTTCAAAATAAAATCTTATTCCATTTGAGTATTAATTTAAAAAAGTGTTAAGACCAAGTCCGTTTTCAATTACAGTATATACAGAAAGTATGTTGCATGCATGTAAATACTTTCACACAAATTTGGACTAAAAAATGTGTTTTCTTCCTAATGTTACTAATACCGAATTGATATCGAAGATGATTTCTCAAACGTACCAATCGACACTTTTATCCAACTTTTAGAATATAGTGTTTATTTTATTATAAAAAAGAAACGTCAATATATAGCTTCATGATTTGCTGTAAGTTTAATTTTAGTAAAACTATATACTTCCTGCAAATATTTCTTTTTCATAAATTTTCGGTGTGTGCGACCGACGAGTGTTTTAGTGTAACACTTTTGCTAAGTTTGTCAATTCCGTGCTAAACAAGAATCAAATTCTTAGTCGAGTTAGCTATGTTTGTCTGCCCAAACGCGCTCACGTTAAAACTAAGCAATTAAACGAAAGAAATCAACCAATTTCTCCGAAAATGTTCATTGTTGTCCAAAGCAGTTTGGAATTGAAAATTAGCAAAATCGCTTCACAACGCTAAAAGGTATGACAAATTTTTTTTTTTTTTTTTCTTTGTAATTTTTAAGAAGTTTTCTCAGAAACTACAAAAGATAATTCGATGAATTGTATGTCTGTTCAATAACTAAAAGTTGTTACCAGTGTAGCCAGGTCGAAATTAGTCGAAAGGTTCCTACATCTCTTTCTTTCATGTTAGACTTGTTTCACTTTTGTTGAGAAACTTTTAATTTTGTGTGGGAGAGAAAGAGATGGTTGATATTACTTTCTCTCACACAAAAATCAAAAGTTTCCCAAAAAATGTTTCCTAGTGTGAACTTAGTACCAAGTAAGTACATGATAAAATCGTAACATTAAATTGCACTTTAGATTATCTTATACAGAGTTTCATAGCAGCAAGAATCTGTATAATCGGGAAAGCTTATTGGATTTAATACACTTAAATGATACTCGTCATTATAATGCTTCCAGGAAGCAGTACCGAACCAAAAGTATCTTATGGAAGAGTAAATACCAATACATTTAAAGAAAAACTTATTTTTATTTAATATTTTTTTTTTTTTTTTTTGAAAGGAAAAAGAAAAAAAACACGGCAAAAATTATAATTCGCATTTTTTGTTAAAATAAAATAATTTTTCCATTTTTTTGCAAATCCATTTGTAAAAGAATAGAAAAAAGTTAATGAAACGTTTTCAATTAAATGAGAGTAGATTGTGAGTGATCGTACAATAGTTTAAAATTTAAAATATATGCATATTACAAGCCAGTTTGCAACCCGTAGTCTAGAATTTAGACAAGACAATAGTCTACAAAAAACAGATATTAACATATCTTTAATGCCCTTGGATATATCAATACTTATGGCTTGACTGTAGCTACATTTCACCCTTAGACGATTTTTTAATTAGACGTAACATTCTACGCCCGACTTCTGATATCTCCGATCCTTCCCCAAAATCAGAAATTGTGGCCATACAATAATATAGAGCATTTAATAATAAGAAATATATGATTTTAAAAAGCTGACTTTTATGTATAAACAGCTATTTTATAGATATTTAAAAATGTTCAGACATCTTTATATTTTCAGTTAGAAACCCTTCCAGATCCAACTTCCTATCAAAAAAGAGGAATGTTTATTATATAATACTGCACTATAGTGGTTAAGCTTTGTCCATCCGACTTATAATAAAACTACAAGTCGACATTTTCCATATAATTCGATGCAAATAGGCTGATATGTTTTATTTTACCCAAGGACGAAGTTTTTTGAAAATGAATTAAATCGGACCATTATTCTCCTAGCCCTCATACTTTGAAGCTCTAGCCCGTACTCACCGAATAGGACTTTGAAGCTCTTAATAATGGCTCTTAATAAATTGCTCAAATAGTATATGGAAATTAAGACAAAATTCTATATAAATCCTATATTAAACAAGTAATAGTGCTATATTCGGCTGTGCCGAATCTTATATACATCAAAGCTCTGAAAGAATTCATTCCTTAATTCTATATTTGAAATTGAGTTATATTTTAAAGAATTAACAATTCTTCAAACTCATTCCCTTTGATTTAATTCCTAGAATTAATTCTTAAAGCTTTCGATGTAGTTGAATTTATTCTCTAATGAATTAATTCCTATAGAATGTTAAATTCCTTCTGAATGAATTAATTTGTTTGCAGTCAATCTGTTACAACTTGAATTAAAATTAATTTCAACATTTCCTATTGATTTTGAAATTCCCTCTGAATGATATAAATTTTGTTTGAATTCAATCTATTACAAATTGAATTTAAAAATTTTTCAACCATTCAATTTGAAATAGATTGAATGAAAGTTTTGTTTTATAATTCAAAAGCATTCTGTATATTAAAAATTGAATTAAATTTTTTTTCTTTCATTCAATTTCATTTCATTGAATTCATTCCTATAAAGAATGAATTTTCTTAGGAATTAATTCAATAGAATATAAAGCCTAGGAATACAGCTTTAGAATTTAAATTCAACGAATGATTTTAAAGAATGATACATTCAAAAATTTTAAGCCGAATTAAAAATATAAGGGAATTAATTCCAAATAGAATTCATTCTTTCCAAGCTTTGATATACATACCCTTCACTATAGTGTATTTTAAACCATAGCTGTAAAATTTCGATTACAATTAATAATCAATTAAATTATTTTTCAAAAATAATCGTAATGATTATTTAATTTTCTGGTATAAAAATTCTGATTATTAATTGATTACGATTAAAATTAATCTAAAAATAATCAGAATTAATCAAATAATTAATTTGAATATTTTCAAGGATTAATTTTGATTATTTTTGATTAATTTCAATATATTTGGTACAATTCTCTATCTTTTTACATTACGTGTAATGGAAAACTGTTTTTCAAGTTACACACTATTCGATTAGATGACTCTTTTATTGAAAATGATATATTTATCAAGTTTATTTGGATTGAAAATCTTGATCTCAGTACAAGATATTAGAAAAAATTACTGCAATCTTTTCGAAATTGATCTCAAAAATACGTAATTTTTAGCAAATTGCCGGAAAAATAATTAATTTTTTCTTAGAGCTTTTTTGGGAGGAAATTATACTAAATATATGGAAAATAATCAAAATTAATCGTTAAAAACAATCAACTAATTTTTTGATTAATTTTGATTTTTTTATTATTTTCATTAATTCTAATTAATCCCTGATTATTTTTAGATTATTTTTTATAGTAATCAACAATTAATTAAAAAAATTGAAAATAATCGATAATTAATTAATTTTACTTATTTAATAAAAATAATCTAATTAATAATGATTACGATTATTAATTAGATTATTTTTATTATTTTTGAGACCCATTTCGAAAAGATTGCAAGATTTTCAATCGAAATAAACTTGATAAATATATTATTTTCAATAAAAGAGTCATATAATCGAATAGTGAGTAACATGACAAACAGTTTTCCATTACACCTAATGTAAAAAGATAGCGAATTGTACCAAATATATTGGAATTAATCAGAAATAATCAAAATTAATCCTTGAAAATAATAAAATTAATAATTTGATTAATTAATAATCAGAATTTTCTTACCAGAAAATTAAATAATCATTACGATTATTTTTGAAAAATAATTTAATTGATTATTAATCGTAATCGAAATTTTACAGCTATGGTTTTAAACATATTAATTTAATAAATTTTAAATTTTTTCCCGACTACATTATTATTACACCAAAAGCAAAACAAAATGAACAACAACAACGCTAAACGAAATAAAAAACAAAATACACAAGGCATCTAAACCAACAGACATCTAAACATTCATAACGAACAACACAGAAAAACAAAATAAACAACGCATTAAATCCAACCTACATCCAAACATACGAACAGAATTCACAAAAAGAAAACAAACAAGTAAGAGTGCTATATTCGGCTGTACCGAATCTTATATACCCTTCACCATAGTGTATTTTAAACATCTTTTATAAAATTTACATTTTTTTCCCGACATTATTATTACATTAAAAGCTAAACAACAAAAGAACAACAACTACGCTAAACGAAATAAAACACAAAATACACAAGGCAACAGCATCCAAACATACAAAAAAAATACACAGCTGAATAAAACCAAATACATCTACACACACGTGTACATCTTTTTCTAATATACAGTTTTGTTGTTGCTTTTTTAACAAAGCATGAAAAAATATGACATTTTTTATGAAATTTTCAGAGGTTGTCTCGGATTTTTGCTCATATCTCCGTTATTTACCGACCGATTTTGCTGATTTTAAATAGCGATCTTCTCGAAAGCATGTCTAATAGAATTATTGAAGATTTGGATCTCGCCGATATCTGGGGTCCTCTAATAACTGATTTCAACAGACAGACGGTCATGGCTTAATCGACTCCGCTATCTATAAGGATCCAGAATATATATACTTTATAGGGTCGGAAAATTATAGAAATTACAAACGGAATGACAAACTTATATATACCCTTCTCACGAAGGTGAAGGGTATAAAAATAAATCTGGTATCGTATTATTTTAAAGAAACTTTTCATTTATGTTTTATAATTTAAAAAAATTTTGTTGATATTTGAATTTTTTTGTTTCTTTTATTTTTCTCTTTTTTCTTGTGCAGCGTCGTATTTTTATACAATTCACCTTCGTGAGAAGGGTATATATAAGTTTGTCATTCCGTTTGTAATTTCTATAATATAATTTTCCGACCCTATAAAGTATATATATTCTGGATCCTTATAGATAGCGGAGTCGATTAAGCCATGTCCGTCTGTATGTCTGTCTGTTCGTCTGTCTGTCTGTTGAAATCAGTTTTTAGAGGACCCCAGATATTGGCGAGATCCGAATCTTCAATAATTTTATTAGACATGCTTTCGAGAAGATCGCTATTTAAAATCAGCAAAATCGGTCGGTAAATAACGAAGATATGAGCAAAAATCCGAGACAACCTCTGAAAATTTCACCAAAAAATTGTTAAAAAAGCAACAAAAACACTGTACATAGAAAAAGATGTACACGTGTGTGTGTAGATGTATTTTGTTTTATTCAGCTTTTTTGTATGTTTGGAATCCAAACATAAACAAAAAACTACACAGCAAAAAAATATGATTTGCATTTTTTGTTAAAATAAAATAATTTTCCCTTTTGTTTTGCAAATATATGAGAGTAGATTGTGAGTTATTGTACAATAATTTTTATGCGAATAATGTAAGTTTGAAATTTAAAACTAACACAAATTTTTTCCAAGTGCTTTTTAAAACAATTTTTTTACGATAAACAAAAACAAAATCTACGTCTCGTCAATGTTTACCAGCAATGAATACGAAAGTGTTGTTGTTTTACTCTTGCTTGTATACTGTTAAGAAAAACAACAACGTATTGCATATAAGTGTATAGAAAACACACTGTCTATAGCTAAGCGCATTTACAAAAACAAAAGAGTAGCATAGGGCTTGGGCACCCTTGGTTTGGATGCTGTTGGCGTCATTGCGTTGTTATGTTTGTTTTTGTTTTTCTGTGTTTTTCGTTATGTATGTTTAGATGTCTGTTGGTTTAGATGCCTTGTGTATTTTGTGTTTTATTTCGTTTAGCGTTTCTGTTCTTTTTGTTTAGCTTTTGATGTAATAATAATGTAGTCGGGAAAAAAATTAAAATTTATAAAAGATGTTTAAAATACACTATGGTGAAGGGTATATAAGATTCGGCACAGCCGAATATAGCACTCTTACTTGTTTGATATACGGATGGAATTTCATTTTACTTTTTCATTAGACTTTACCTACGGAATGACAAACTGTATAAAAAGAGAATAAAAGTCGTATGATTTTTTTTGTGTTTACACGATTGGTATAAAAAAAAGCGAGATGGAAACAGCTGTTTCACTTTTTTATATGTATTTACATAAAAATACATCCTTGATCTAATGCGACCTGCTTGTTTTGACCTGGTTCACACTAGGAAACTTTTGATTTTTGTGTGTGAGAGAAAGAGAAAGAAATATCAACCATCTCTATCTCTCAAATCAAAAGTTTCTCAACGAAATTTTCTTAGTGTGAACCAGGTCTTTGAATCATTTCAAAAAATGAAGAGAGCCATACGACTGTCAAAATTTCCATCTGTATTCTCTCTCAATGTGTGATGGTTTCATTACATATTTCGTTTATACGATCCCATCAGTGCTCTTCTACACAAAATTTTGTGTGATCGTGTAAAGCCGGCTTTAATAGTAAGTATAACAAATATACAATCAGTGTTGGCTAACATGATTTCACAAAGATAACATAAAAATTATTGCCAAGTTATTGCCGTGTTTTAGCTTGAAACTGGACAAAAATCAAAAAAACTATCCCATGTCTATTTGACCTGGTTCACACTAGGAAACTTTTGTTGAGAAACTTTTGATTTTGTGTGGAAGAAAGAGATGGTTGATATTTCTTTCTCTTGCTCTCACACACAAAAATGAAAAGTTTCCTAGTGTGAACCAGGTCTTTATCGCAGTACTTTACAAAACGTCGGCAGAAAAATAAATTGTCATTTTTTGTTTATGTTAATGCATAGTAGTAACAAAATGCTGATTAAATCAAGACAACTCACAGATAATTTTGCTGAAATGCTATATTTATGAAAACAATTAAAATTAAATGCAAATTTGAAAAATAAACACTAATTTTACTAAAACCTATGTTAAAAGTCAATTTCAATTGCACAAAAACAAAATTCTATACAAATTTTATAATAAAATGACGTTTGTTATCGAGACAATGTTGACTTAATTGTTTAGACAACATTGCCATAACGATGCTATATCCTAAGACCTGGTTCACACTAAGCAACTTTCTAACAAATGCTATCTATAGCTGCTAATTTTTTGTCATGGTAGCAAGTTGAGGTTTAACATTATAAAAATTTATTTTGTATTGGCTTTCAGGGAAATAATTAATTTATACGACGATAAACACAGTAACAGTCAAATGTAGTTGTTTCACTCTTTCACATGCAAATGAAACTCTTTATCACATATTGAGTACATTAACAATCATTTTACCGGTCGTTATTGATGGAATTATCCATCATGTAAATCCCAAGAAATGTATGACCGAAACTAACACATACAAAATGATTTTACTAACACACTTGCAACATTTTTCATTAAAAATTTCTAAAAAAAATAGTTAATGGATAATTCCATCAATAATGACCGGTAAAATAACTGTTGATGTACTCAATGTGTGATAAAGAGTATTATTTGCATATGAAAGAGTGAAACAACTACATTTGACTGTTACTGTGTTTGTCGTCGTATAAATTAATTATTTCCCTGAAAGCCAAAGATTAAAAAGAGAAAAATTAAAAAATTTAACAATTTAACAGAATAAAAAAATTTAAATTATTAAAATAAAGAGATCTATTATAAACTGAATTTAAAAATTGTGCAGGAAGTGGAGTTGAGGATAAACACTTTGGAGTTTATTCTATCTGTGGTAATATGAATACATATTTAATTTTTATATTTCAATATTTACATGTATTTATTTACAGACAATTTATTTTCACAAATTAAAAGGAGCATAAAAGGGTTTAACATTCTGTGAGGTATGTAAAATGGTGAAATGATAGTTAATTTATGTATATGCTTACTATGTAAATTAATAAAATTAAAAAATATATATCATAAAATGTTAATAAAATGTGTTTTATTATAAATTGGTATAGCCGTCAGATTTGACGTATATATTCATCAAGTGTGCTTGGTCATCTGTGATGGATATATCCATAAAGAATGATTAGTCAATCCTGAATAACATTTCCATCCTTGATTAGTACACAACAAAAGAGTGAGCAGTTCAAATATATGTTTTAAAATTGATAGAATTCATAAGTGCAAGGGAGATCCAAGATACCATGTACACAAAAGCTTCCATCAAGTTTTTCATATTGCCCTTAAGAACTTGACAGAAACTATGTTATACGCAATGATCGATATTTCCTTCAGTAGTGTCAGTCAAATGACCGGTCAAATGATTGTCACTGTTCTTGTAGATATTGAGTTTTTTCCTAAATATATTCGTTTAAAATTTTTCTGGGATTTTATTTGCAAATTTGTAAACGTTAAAATTATTCTTTCTGGATTTTATTTTAAAAGAAAACATAATTAGTTTTCGTTATCAGCATAAAATTTAAGAAAAAAGTTTTATCTGAGCAAAAAAATTTTAAAAATCAACTTATTGTTGGCTTAAAGAAGGGTAGAGCCTAAAATAAAATTCTTATATTTGTCGATGGTCTATTGAAGGCATTTTAAGCTATTTGACGTTTATGAATAAAATTTTTATGAATTTTGTCTAAAATAAGTTTTTATGATACATATAAAAACACACTAGGGTTCTATAAATCGACTTTCGACTCGACTTTTTGTCGAAAAAAGTCTAAATCGACCATTTTGTTCCAAAAGTCGAAAAGTCGACTTTATAAATAAAAGTCGACTTTTCCTTTTAACTATAGAATCCTAGTTCATACAGGGAAACATTTTTCGGAACACTTTTGATTTTTGTGAGAAGAACAGATGGTCGATATTTATTTTCTTTTTTTCACACATAAAAATCAAAAGTTTTCCAAAAATAATTTCCTGTGTGAACCGCCACTGACGAATATATATTAAAACAAAAAATAAATAATATAAACTTTGATAAAAACAAGTAAGAGTGCTATATTCTTTTTAATTTTTTTTGATGAAATTTTCAGAGGTTGTCTTGGATTTTTGCTCATATCTCCGTTATTTACCGACCGATTTTGCTGATTTTAAATAGAGATCTTTTCGAAAGCATGTCTAATAGAATTATTGATGATTCGGATCTCGCCGATATCTGGAGTCCTCTAAAAACTGATTTCAACAGACAGACAGACGGACATGGCTTAATCGACTCCGCTATCTATAAGGATCCAGAATATATATACTTTATAGGGTCGGAAAATTATATTATAGAAATTACAAACGGAATGACAAACTTATATACCCTTCTCACGAAGGTGAAGGGTATAATAAGTGCCGGTCCTTACTGGGAAACTTTTTTTGGGAAACTTTTGATTTTGCATGAAAGAGAAAGAGAAAGAATATCATTCATCTCTCTCGCTGTACGGAGTTTCCCGTACTCGGAAACTTGTTTTGTTTTGTTATTCTTCTCATTCGTACAACAACAAATCAATGCAATTAACACGTAGTTTCTGAAACAAAAGTTTCTATGTGTGCACATTTAGGAAACTTCAAAAGAGAATTAAGAAAAAGTTTCTTTACGAAAGTTTCCTAGTGTTGATCGGCACTAACAAAATACTCTGCTGGCCAAGGTATATTAATTTTATAAGGTAGAGTCATCGGCGAATTCAGAATACCGAGCGAATTGGTTATATTTTTTTTATATGTAGTTTGACATTGTGCCTGCACTTGAAGGCGAATTGGCTGTCAGGGAAAAATGTCAAAAACAGCTGACAAATAAATCAAAGCGAATTTTTGTTAAACAAAAAATGTTTATAAATTTGAATCTGTTTGTAATTTAATTTGATGTTTTTAAAAATAAAACTAATTTCGTGTAGTATTATTTTTGGTTTTAAATCATAAACGAATTTAACAGCATAAATTTTGTCTTTAAATAACGTTTTCAAACGGATTGAAAGCAAACAAACAAAGCAAAATATTTCAGCAAAAATTCTACAAATGAGCTGTCACCAATTATTGTTATTTATATAAAATTATAAATATCAAATGGAATTAAAGTACAAATAATATTCCACAAACATCATATTACCTATAAAGAATCAGGCAGTCGTTTGCCGGTGGATGTCTATGTGCTCTGGTATCTATATCTATGTCTTAGGTATCGTTTTGGTGCTAAGGTGAGTAAGTTTGTTAATTAATTAATTAATATATCTTGACTTTAATCACAAATTTGTCATTAACAAAATGAAAACAAAGTTTGACATTTAGAAAATGTAAACAAAGTTTGACATTAATTCTACACCACGGCGAAAAATGAACATAGTAGCAAAAAACGATCAGCTGTTCTGATAACACTACCTTATAATTAATATATCTTGCTGCTGGCAAAGTAAATTAATAAAGTAGCGACATCTCTTGTTGTACAACAACATCTACAACAAACACATGTATTTTGTTTTTGGAATAATCCAGCAATGTGTCAAAATAAAATTTAAGAAAATTTCCTTTAACAACAAAGTGAACAAAACCTAAATATAAAATATTACTTTTAAGTTGAAAATATTAAGGATTTAATTGTATTGTATATATTATAAAATTTATAACACTTTTAAACTTCTTTAAAACCACTTTTAATTCATTTTTTCAACTTTTTACAAATAGCAAAACACAATTTAAAAATGGCGACATAAACAATGTTAACAATTTTCAAAACAAACTTTGACAACTAATTTTATTTTTCTATAGAAACTATAGTTAAAAAAATAGTCAGCTGTTCAAGTGATGCTACTTTATTAATTTACTTTGTCTGCTGGCATATTGACTTCACCTGTAAAGGGACCTTCAGACGATAACACTTTACGTACGACAAGTCTAATGAAAAAGTAAAATGAAATTCCATCCGTACAACAAAAAGGAGAATAAAAGTCGTATGATTTATATATTTTGTGTTTACACGATTGGTATAAAACAATAAAAAAAGTAAGATGGAAACAGCTGTTTCACTTTTTTTAGATGTGTTTACATAAAAATACATCTCTGATCTAATGCGACCTGCTTGTTTTTTGAATCATTTCAAAAAATGAAGAGAGCCATACGACTGTCAAATTTTCCATCTGTATTCTCTCTCTGTATTCTCTCTCTCTCAAGTTCAGACAGCATTTATTAGCGTTATAGCATCGTTATGAAAGTGTTATCTAAAGAATTGTTTAGATAAGAATTGATAACAAAAGTCATTGTATTGTAAAATTTGTATAGAAATTTGTTTTTGTGCAATTAAAATTGATTTTAAGAAGTTTGAGTATATTAACAAAATTTGCATATAAATTTAATAGTGTTGTTAATATAGATTGCATTCTAAAAAACTGAAAGCATATATATGAAAAATTTTTGAATGAATATAAATATTTATTTAATTAAGAATTATTTTACTGTTGAAAAAAACTTAAAATTTTTGATTTTTCTATTAATGTTTATGTTTTTACTTTTTGATTTCTCCCGAATTTTATGACAAAACTGATTTTTTGACTTTGTTATGGCAAAAAAAGTTGATTGTTTGACTTTTTCTGACAAAAATTCGTTATTTCGATTATTTAAAGAATCAGCTTTGCCTATATGTTGCTATATATACATATATGGCCAAGACTGTTTTTACGCTTTAAGTGTTTTCTCTCAGTGTACAATAGCTAATATTTACAACGTTGAGAAAATTATTGATTAACCAACCATGCAAACAGCTGATAATACTCACCACAACAAAATGTGAAAACAACAATAAAAAATTGCTAAATCAAAAAATCCAAAATTTTCATTTACACAAACAATGAAAAAAAGATCTTTTTGTGATAAAGTGCGTGATGACAACAGAGAGTGACAATTGCCATTATACAAGGAAACGGATCGGTTGCTGTTTCGTTTATTATTTTTTAATTTAATTACTGCATATTAATTATTAATTTAATTTCGTACAAAGAAAACTATAGTAAAAATACCGCTGTCATTGTATGGAAATTCCTTCGGCCAAATTGTCATGTAACAATTGAAAATCGGTGCTTAATCGGAGTTATTATTAAATTAAATTTAAGGTATTTTATAATCTATCAATCTATAAAAAAATACAGTTATAAAAGTATGTAGAAAATATAATTTAGAATTAACTGTGCGAGTGTGTATATGTACATATGTATGTATGTTATATTGTGTGTATAATTGTCCATTGTGTTTCTGTTGTATTCCACAATCAGTCAGTTATTGGTGTGTCGAGCAATAAACAATTTATTGATACAACTTATGATTTGTTCTTCCTCATTTTAATTTTGTGGTTCATTGGTGTCCAATCTACAATTGTATATAAACCGTGTTGCCATAGATTTGTAATAAAAATAAAAATGTAAATAAAAAATACCTTTTCGACATAAATTAGTGTTAATAATCTAGTTAAATTTGAATAAATGTTTAATAATCTAAAAAATATGTATGTTAAAAGTTCCGGAGCTATTGAATTTTAAAGTTGAATTCTGTAAAATTATGCGGCAATTTCTAGCCGGTATTTTAGACACCACCGAGTGAAAAATGTGTGCACCCATTCAAAAGCTTAAAAACAACGATATTAGAAGAAAAGGGTTTTTAATAAAATATGCTCCTGGTAATCTTTGTTTTCTTAAATAACCATTTGTAATAAACTTTTAAATACGAAAACTACTGAAATGTTTTTTAATTATTTCAAATTACTTACAAATGTTTACTTGATGTATGATAAAATGTTCCTATAGTAATATTATCTTTCGATTTAGCATTTACATTACACTGACAAAAAATAACTACAAAAAAGAAAGTATGTACCTTTCTTTTTTGTTTACTTTTATTAAATGACTTATTATAATTATCGGTTTATAAAAATAGATATATGTATGTAAGTACGTACAGTTGCAGAGATTAACAGCATTTTTAATTGAAATTAACGAATGTCATTTATAACAATAAAATTATTTGAAAGATTTTAAATGATTTTTTTAACATCCATTTCAAAATCAACGCATTTTGAAATATAACCCCATAGATGCAAATGTGCGATATGAAATTTTAAGATTTAAATATAACTTCAATAAAATAATATTCAAAATTCAACAAATCGAAATGAAATACCTATTAAATAACGGTGAAATTAAGAAACACTCATTGCAAACAAAACAATAGCTTAAGAAATATTTAAAACACCGATTGCTGTGAAACTTGAGGCAATAAGTATTTCAATCAGACTTAATATTGACTTAATATATTGGCATTATTTGAACATAAATTCTTAATTAATTTGCATATTCATAAGCAATGTTTTATTTCAAAAAACAAAATATCCATACAAAATTTGATTTATTACCGTTTTTGTTATGAATAAAGCCTTAGAACTTAAAAAATATGTTGAAACATTATAAGACATATCTCATTCATCTCTTACTCATTTGGCAACACTGTGTGTAACAGTAATAGCTTTGTTGTTTTGTTATTATCAATATATTTGTAATCAAGTTTATCTATATATATATAAAGGAGTAGCGTTACTGACTGACTGATTCATCATCTCACAGCCCAAACGGCTGAACCTAAAATCATGAAATTTTGACAGTAGATGTGTTTTTGGTTATGTAGATCCACTAAGGAGGGATTTTTGGAAATTTGCACATTTACGGGTAAAAAGGGGAAAAACGGGTAAAACAGGTTTCCATAAATATCTTACATAATATTAGTGATACAAGAAAAATTTTAAATGCACCTGTATCTACTCTTAAAATAAGCAGATGGGTGTCTGGTACTTTTTTGAAATTCGTACTTTTAAGGGGTAAAAATGTGTAACAAAGGTGATTTTGGTACCTTTTTCAGCCCTTTATAACTTTTAAACTAATTAACATAATCAAATTTTTCTAAATATTTTGGATGCATCTCTCAAAATTATGAGACACCTGTTTCGTACTTTTTTAAAATTCAGTCCTTTTTGGGTGTAAAAGGGACAAAACTGTATTTATAGTACTTTTTTCAGCACATTAAGAAAACTTTTTCGGTTTATTGAATTATTCATATTAAATTACGGACTAACTCTGTAATATTTATTGTAATAAAATGTTTGCTATTTCACTGGGTAAAAAAGTACCAAAAAGGGGAAAAACGGGAAAATTAATTTTATTCAAACTCATTGAGCCAACTTTTGTAAAATTTCAAAAAGTATTTTATTTACTCACACAAAATAAGCTTTTGGTATATTATTTTGGAATTCGAGTACTATATAAGGACCAAATTCGAGTAAATTGTTTGGTACGTTTTTTAAAGCACAATTTTTCTGGAATAAATGAATGCAGATTTGAATCGTTTGAGTTTTATCTGTGATATATATAGATTTAATTACGGAACATTTTGTAAACTTAATTCTCGAAAAGTATACTTCTAAGCGAAAAGGGGAAACATTGTACTCTTTTTATTAGTACTTTCCACTTTATTCCACTTTTGGTACTTTTTCTTCCTTCAAATGATACTATATGTATGTTTTTTAATATGAACTGAAAACACATGATTTTTAAACATATACGGTCCTCATTGAATAAGATCCTTTAAGAGGCAACTTTTTAGTACTTTTTATCTCATAAATTGTAGTTTTTTAATTTTCTAAAATATTCAAAATATTAATTTTAACATGCATGGCCGTGATTGAAAAATATTCTGGAAGTGGGAACTATTTGGTACTTTTCTATTATTCAAATGGATTCTTTATAATGGTTAACCGGAACACACGGTCCTTATTAAATGAGAATTTATTGAAAGAGATCTTTGTACTTTTTCGTTTTTCCGATGGTACTTTTTGATATTTTTACGATATTGAACATAGTTAGGGTAGCGAAGCACCCAGGGTATGCTAGTAGTACATATGCACATTGGGATAACCTCATTTGTATAAAACAAAAATATTTTACAATATAATATTTAACTTGTAACTTTTAGCGACTTTCAAGAAATGTAATGCAAAAAGTAGTTAAAGGTAGAACTGGCCACAGTTTTAATGTCGAACCTTAAAATAGGCCAATTTATTTCAATTCATTTTGAATCCTGCAATATATGGAGGAGGTTTATCATTTATTAAAATTCTAGAATAATTATGTAAACAGAAACAAAATTTGTCAAAAAATAATTTAAAAAATGTAAAAGAGCAACTCAAAATCTATTTTATTCATATGAAACATTTAAAAAATTATTAAAGATAATTTTATTAACAAAAAAAACTTAAGTGTTTTCCTAGTTTACAACTTTTACCGCCATTTTCACCATCTCCTGTTATCGTTTAACTGATATTTATTCGTTCCGTTAAGACAACTTTTATATGAGACCTGTCAATATAACTTGAAGTTAAAAAATAACTAGATATGGTGAAAATGAGCGTTAATTTCATCAATTTAGTTTTAGATACTAAAGAACAAATTAAAATCAATTTTTAAGGGCTCCTCTAATAAACCTCTGCTAGAAGTATTGTCGTTGTCATTAATAACACTTTGAGACATACAATTTGAAATCAAACAAAACAATAAAATCAAAAATATACAATTATGGATGCTAAAGAGTATGAAGGCACTATAATAATATAGCTAACAGAAAAATAAATACGATATCTAAATATGTAAGTACACACATACATATGTACATTTATTTGCAATGACCATGGAAGACAACTGTATCGTTTCAAAAATAAGTAAATAATAAATTTGGAGGTTTCACTACTCCTTGGCCCGATTGAGTTGTTAAAACTGCTTAAAACCGCTTTTACAAATACATATTTTATTGTTTTTTCGCCAGTAATGAAAACACGTCACCACTTGAAATCAAGAATTCTGTTTATACGAGTGTTCATACAACAAATGTTCTATACGTAAATGCTAGTACATTAATACATACGAACGTACATACATACATACATACATACATACATACATACATACATACATACATACATACATACATACATACATACATACATACATACATACATACATACATACATACATACATACATGTATGTGAGAATATCGGTCAATACAAATTTACTTTTTATATTATTGTCTTATGTTGTTATTTGAATTTTATTTTTGTTTACCACTGTTTCAATATGAGTTCTCTTCCACAATATTTTTTCGAAATGCAATATATAAAGATCCCACAAAGACGTGAGTGATTGCTTTTCCATTCCCGATTCTTCCTAACGAAAATCCAACGCCATCAAATTTGAATCCTTTTTGTGAATTAATAAATAAACAGGTACAAAACTAATTGACTAATTAAAATAACGTATCATAATTTTACTTTAATAGATAGATTTTTTTGTTTCATATACTTTGGAAGGAAATGTTGATTTTATATGATACTTTTGTGACTGCTAAATTCATTCTTATTTTCTTTAAAAAGCCTCTTATAATAGACCTATATTTGTTTATCGGACGTAATAATAGTTAATTTGAGAGATTATTTTTCTTTAGTAAACAGGAATTGTTCATTTCCGAATTTTTAAAATTTTTTGTTTATTTTATTTCAAAGATAAATTAATTCTTTTTTTGGAATAATGAACAATGGATAGCATTCTTATTCATGAGTTAATTAATTTTACCACTTCAAATACAATCAAAATTTGGTTTTTATTTTCCAGTTACAATAATGTGGACAAATGCTTCATAATATTTTTAATAATTTTGCTATAAAGGAATATGATAATATTTTTGGTATCAAACGTAGAGAAGCAGATTATTTTTTATCATATCCGTGCAAAATAAGTTTTCTTAAAATATGCTCTGAAGCAAAATTTTTCAAAAACAAATTAACAGTTAAAAATCTAATTATTGGAATTAAGATAGAAGGCTTTAGGCTATTTAAATCCAAAATTATATTATGATTGGACATTTAGGGCCAATCTTTAGGTGAAGGATTAGGGATTAAATAAAAATTAATCCTCCATAGTTTTTCTGATAAAGATAATCTTTATTCTTTGGTTAAATCTGGTTTTATATATGTTTCGTGTTTTTCAGTTATCAGTAAAGTTACTTATTATCTTAGTTTAACTGAGTGTAACTGGCCAATTAAACTCAAGTTATAAGTGAGAAAACAGTGTTAACAAAAACAATAAAACAATGGTTTCGGAAGAACAAAAACTTAATATTTTAAGTAAATGGCAATTTTCTGATTTATTTTGTTTTATTTATTATTGTTTTAAATGTTTATTTAACATTTTTCAAAATTTTCCATTTTACAATAGTATTGTTTGCAAAAAAACAGTTGTTCTTTGTTTATGTTTTTGAGTGAAAAGTTGGCAATACTAACAAAGTTAACTGAGCTTAAATCTAAAACTGAAAAACACAATCATCGGTTAAAGTTCGTATAAATTTGTTCCGAGTTTAATATAACAAAAAGTAAAGCCTAGTTTAACTGAGGAGAAAGTTAATTTTGTTTGTTAGTATAAGCGCCCAATGGAGGTGGTTTAAATGTGAGCAAAAAATGCAAAAGTGTAAACAGCTGATGCCAAAAAAAATTAATATAATTTTTATTAAAAAAAATATTAAAATGTTTGATTTATCGATTAGTATTACTTATTGGGATTGTACAATATATTTTTGTTTTAAATTTAAGTTTTCATTAATTTTCATATTACATTCACAATTGTATTCTTCAAAATTTGACTTTAATGTCCACAATTTTATTCAACAATAAATGTATATATGATGCTAGGTACAATTGAACATAAATGTTTTATTATGAAAACTAAATACATTTTAATTTCTTAACAGGTGTATGATATTATATGTTCTGCCTAGCTAATTTCTTACTTGTTTTTAATTTGTAAAAATACTTATATTACAAAAAAATATTTTTATATAATTTAAAATATTAGCCCGAACATTAACTCCTGTAGTAATTATAAAACTATATCAACTTTACCATGTTGCATTAGATCTTATTTATACATTTTAAATGTTTTGTACGATTTTTAAAATTTCCATTCAATTATTTATTTTACTTCTTATCATTAATTACCAACATTTATAAACAATCCCTTTCTTTATCTCTTAAAAAATACCCAATTATCGTTGGAATAATCTCAACAATTTTTACTTTGGAGAGCATAACAACCTGCCGCATTTGTGTTACTACATAACATATTTTCGTATATTCCAAACATAAAAAGTATGATTAGACAAATTTATGTTTGTAAAATCTTTATAAAAAGAACATTCGAATAGCCAAATATATATGAAATGGCCAAAAAATAATAGATAATATAAAAGAATATATATGACAGCAAAAATTTCAGAACGAGTGCAAACAGAACCACTAAAGCTTCCCTAGAACTAGTTACGAGTTCTTAGATCAAATATATCGAACAAAAACATTAATATAAATGTAAAACTAATTTTCTCATAATATTTTATTAAATCTTAGGACCTTTTTGTTTGAAATTGCTATAAACTTCAGTTTGAAGGCAAAAAATTTCAAACTTTTAATCTTAAAATGTGAGAAAATTAAATATGTTTTCAAACAAATTATAATTTATTTGAAAGGTTTTTTCATGTTGGGAATATATCTCTGTACTAATAGACATTGACTCAGCTTTTGATTGATTGCGTTCAAATTTAATAGTTATTAAGTCATTCAGAATCTTTATAATTAAATTATGCTGTGATATCAAATGAAAAAATTATTGATGGAAAAAAATCAGAAACTTTATAGATAATATTATGAATAGATTTACCTAATAGAATTAATAAATAAATCGAATTGATCAATAACTACATATAATAAAAAATTGCCTATTATTAGATATTGAGGGCGGGTATTTGAGTTGGCAATCAAATGCCAATTAATTATCAGTTAAGTTAATCTAAAAATAAATTGATTCTGATGTTAATCCCCTTTGAGTACGAGATTAAACTTCGCAGTGTTGCCATATAAGCAAATATCACAGAAAACTTCAGTGCAAGTTAAACCTAATTTAACTGAGTTGTAAGAAACCCGCCCTGAGTATACAAAGACAACATTCGAGAATTAATTTTTAATTTAATCAATAATCCTTTACCTAAAGATTGGCCCTAAGAAAATAAATATAAGGAATGATCACGAAAAAATTTAAAAAAAACTTTTGGATGATTAAATCAAAATGTTGGCATTTATTAATGCCGTAGAAAGTGACTTAAGTAGCTTAATTATTCCAAGAAAACAAACACAACAAGTAGTTAATAGTCGCCTTACGGCATTTTCTTAAAGGGCAAATTTTGAGAACTTTCTGATGGAAAGAATTCAAACATTACAATGTCTTCACGACCTTAATGTGACAACTTCTACTAATGTGGAATCTTTAGTATATTCTACTTCTTCGAAAATGTCATGTTCAGCTCCAACAAGATTTCCAAGATTTTATATAAAAATAAAACAAAGAATATTTAATTTTATTAGAGATGACGATCTATTTTTATTTAAACCAAAATATTACCTAGTAGATGTTTTTTATAAGTAATATTGTGCTTGAGTCGTAAACAAATCAAAAGTGATTTATAATGTCAAACGAAACTAGCATAAATTTGGTGGAAACAATATTTAAGCACCGTTAGCAGTTTACTCTTTAGAATCTTTTAACAAAGTTGCAATAAAGGATAAATATTATAATATAAATATTATATCAAAATGGTAGTTAAAAAATTTTAACTTAAACACGTCATATATCTTGTGTCCAAACCAGCCCCATTTTTTGCGTAAATGTCAAAAATTTAAAAATCTTTCAATAATGGAAAGAATTTCTACCGTTAACAAATATAATGGTTGTTCTAATTGACTGATTAATAGTCTTTGCTTTATTTACAATAATAGGCACAATTCTATTTATCATATAGAAATGCCTATTGCTTCTGCTGAACATCATTCTGATGCGGTTCTACAATTCACAAATTTGCAACACAGTTGTCAACTGTCGACTGCGTCAAAAAATACTACGTCAAACCGACAAGTATTTTATACTCATCATAATAAGTCCGTACTCTTAGGGACAGCTTCTTTTAATGTTTTACATAATAACAAAAGGTATCAGGTACGTGCATTAATTAATCCGAGTTCGGAATGTTCGTTTATCACAGATCGATTACGAAACATTTTTAACATTTCCTAGCGTTCTACGAATGTTGGTATTTGGTGTCAGTAGTTTCAAGAAATAGTCGCTAATGACAATTTTATATATTTTTATAACAACTAGCGTAAACAAAGGAAGCTTCGATTTCCTAATAGAAATTAAATTAATAATTCAGATTATAAATATATGTATGTAAAATCTATAACTGTAAAAAACAAAACACCATCAGATATATAATGCTCACTCTTCTCATTTATAATTTTTTTCTTTTTTTGTTGTTCAAGCATATATACGTGTGGCTTTTGTTTCTATGTATTAGTAACAACTTTAAACGCTTATAACTCCCACAATTCTTAGCCGATCATTTGAGAACAAAATCCTTTAAAATGATATATTTCTTGCTAATATCGGATGTATACTGTAGGAGTAAATGGAGTCACAAAAAATCGCCTTGCCTATTAATTATATAGATTTCCAACATTTGTGTTATTTTCCTACTTTTTTCTTTTTTTGCATTTTCAATCATAGGTTTAAAAAACTCTATTAACGAACTGTCACTTTTATCGCTTTCTTACTCTCTCGTTGTAAGTTTTCAAAAGTTTGCAAACGGAATACAGTAACAATTGTTGCAAATTGTCACAAATTGTTACACAATTGTCGAATACAAGTAGATCTCTTATCAGATGTTCGATTGTTTATTAAGTAAATTGTTACAAATTGTTACACAAATTATCGAATACGCGACAAATCTATTATCAGATTTTCGATTGTTTATAATGTAAAAAAATTCTCAACTCGAGAAAATACCAAATAACAACTAATTTCTATGACAAAGTTAATGATTGTGCACACTAGGTTATTTTTTCTATTTAAATACATTTTTTTCTGTTCTGTAAAATTGCGTATAAACTTAATATTTATTTTTTGTATTTTCAGATTATGGATAAGGACAAAGTTATTAGTAAGAAACAAAGTTCCGTAAATAAAAAACTTAAAGTAAATGGCGCAAACGATACATGTGATAAAACTAGTAAGTGCTTAAAACTCATAAACAATTTTATTTTCAAAACACCTTCTAATCGCCTTATTCATAAACAACTTTTTATGTTATTAAGGGTTTTTAAAACTAAATTTCCGTACGAAATTTGATTTATAAAATCTGAAAGCAACTTCTTAATACGTTTCCAGCGAAAAAGATGAATGCTGATAATATGAATTATTAACAAAAATGTGCATTTTATCAAACAATTAAAAAATTACATAATTTTATTAGATTGTACCTTTTGAACTTTGAAAAAAATCTTTCAAAAATGTATACCTACCAGTTTTGTTTTTATAAACGTCAAACTAAAAATCAAGTTTTCTCATATATTTGACGCATGCTTACACAGTCACGAATCTTAGCCTCTTGTTTGTCAGTTCACTGTCTAACTCACAACATCACTACATTGTTATTTAATTATGCATTAAATAAAGATTTTCGGACAAAACAGAAACTATTTTCTGTGTTTGAAAGAAAAACAGATGCTAATTTTAAGAGTAACTAAAAGTAATTGAGACTTTATGTGGTAGTCATGGAAGAGTAACTAGTTATGTAAGTACAAGTTAGTATCGAGTTAGAAACCGTAAAACGTCGTGAATATTAATATGAACGCAAAATTAAAAGAAACTACTTTTGCCGCCAAAATATTAACTTCTATTTCGATTATTATAGACATTTTGAAAACTTTTCAAATTTATATTTTTGTTTTTGTAGCAAGTCTATTGAATTCTAAAGGCGATGGTATTGAATATGATTTAGTGCCTCCTGATGGCGGCTGGGGTTGGCTCGTATTGGCTGGTTCGATGATGGTCAATATTTTAATACCTGGTACTATAAAAAGTTTTGGTGTCCTTTTTGTAGAGTTCTTGGAAGCATTTAAAGCATCGCCAGCAGCAGCTGCATGGATTCCAGCATTATGTTATTTTTTATATAGTTCTTTGGGTAATAAAAAACAACAATATCTCCAATATGTTATGTACTATAAAATTATACCGTTTCATTTATATTGTAGGTCCCGTTTCAAGTATTCTTTCTGTAAAATATTCGTTCAGAACAGTAACGATATTAGGAGGTGCGTCAGCCGCGCTTGGCATGATAATATCTTTCTGGGCTTCATCGGTGGCTTACTTATATTTAAGGTAATAATAACTGGAAATTAAAAAAATATATATAGTAAATATTCCATAATTACTATGTAGCTATGGAGTTTTGGTTGGCATTGGGGCAGGCCTGTCATTTCCGCCAACAGTTTATATTGTAACATCTTACTTTGTTAAACTTCGTGGACTTGCTAATGGACTTTGCATATCCGGTAGTGCATTGGGCTCTATTATTTTACCACCAGTTTTAAGATGGCTTTTAGAAACGTACGGATACAGGTATGAATATAATACAAATGAAATTATCTATGTATGTACACTTATATTTTGTAAACTATTATAGAGGCTCAGTACTTATCATGGGTGGTATTACTCTGAACGTTTTCGTGGCGGCCATATTTTATGAACCAGTCGAACAGCATATGGTGCGTGTTCCTAGAGCAAAGAAAACGTTGGATGACATTGAAGAGGAGGATATAGGGATAGTACTTAAATTTGAGACAGTTGATGAGACGAATGGAGAGGCAGACATAATGCACAACGATAGCACAGTTAATAAACAAATAATACCACAAAATTCACCGCCAATGCAATATCCAGATTTACACAATTACAATTTAGTTGGGGACGACCCACAATTTGTTAGAAGTGCTTCAGCAACCGTAGTACAAAATTTTGGTAAAACTCAAGAAGAATTTAATAGTTCATCATCGTCACGCATACGAAAGGTTAGCACACCAGTACGACTGCCACAAAGAAATCAAACATTCACTCCAGGCCAATTAAATTCACAATCTTCTTTATATGCTGTACCAGAAGCTGGGCGTTCTAGTCATAAACTTGAACGTCTTCATGCTTTGAGGAATAACTCGAAAAATCGTCTTTCACGTCGATCCCCGTCAACCAGTAGTTTCCAGTACATAAGTACACCTTATCACGGTAGTACATTGTCTTTTCAGCCAAAAGAATTTTCTTCGCATCTTTCATTGCGATCAGTGGCAAGTGGTTCTGGTGTCAATGCAAACGTTAGTAACGGAATGCTGGATAGTACTGGAAATATTGACCAGGAATCTGATGCTGGTAAACGCACAAAGTTCTTTGACCTAAGCCTCTTGAAGGATCCCACATACTTAGTAATACTGATATCAAATTCCACGAATGCTATCGGTTATACCAATTTTATAATTCTTCTTCCGGCTTATGGAATTGCACTGGGCTTTGACAAGTCTTTAGCTGCTTATCTAATATCGATTGTCTCGGCAACTGACCTTATTGGACGCATTGGTGGTTCAGCATTATCAGATTTGGGTTTCATACCAAAGACTTGGTATTTTATAGGCGGCTTAGCAATTTCAGGCATAAGTTTAGCTGTTTTACCATTCTCAACAAGTTACAGAATGGTCAGTTTTTGGTGTGCCGTTTTTGGACTGGCTTCAGGGGTTTATGTTGGCATCACTGCGGTAATAATGGCAGATATGCTCGGAACGGAACGTCTAACATCATCGTATGGCATAAGTTTATTTGTAAATGGCATTTTACAATTAGTTGGCCCACCCTTGTGTGGTCTTTGGTTCGAAGCAGTTAATACGTACAGCCCCCTATTTCATACACTCGGTCTTATACTTCTTGCTGGAGCAAGTCTTTGGAGCTTTATGCCATTCATTAATAGGCGCAAATCAAAAGAAGAAAATTACGAAGAAGATTTGCAATAAATTACTTAGCTATTTTGCAATATAAATAGTTTTCAAAACTACAAGAACAGGGCATAATATTTATTATATTTTTTTTATATTATTTTCTCTTATTCTATCTGTATTTTCCTATATTATGATGGTATAATCATTGTAAAGCTACGTTCACACCTATCAAAAGTTTTATGAAAATCACGTGACCTACAAAAAATCTACTTTTTGACTTTGTTAAAATAAATATTTATTTACACAAATTTAATACATATTTTAAGATATTACTATAGAATGTCGTTATTATTGATTTCGATATTATTTGCAATTACAAAAATCATGTACGATTAAAAGAAAACGAATACAAAAATAGTGGTTACGTCTTTTCCAAAAAAATATTTGTAGGGAGTGATCGTACCTTAAGAAAATCATATGTACGTACATAGTACATATTACGCAGGATTTATGCAATTTGTTTCATTAAGCTTTGTACACTAACAAAGCTTAATGAATTCTAAGTCATATACAAATAGTGTATATGACAAATTATATGTGAAATTAAATGACTTTATGTCCATCAACGTACTTATTAATGTAAAAACAGACATAAAAAGCTTAATTAAATGAAACAACGAATCGATAACTTACAGTTTAAAAGTCGTCTGTTTCTATATCTTTAGGCAATTTTACTTATTTTTTTCTAAAAACAATAATATTTCAATATGTAAGTAAGTAAATGATTTTCTAGAGTATTATATCATCAAATTGTTTGTTTTTAGTACTATATGTAGTGTATAGTGATTGTCTTCATGTAAATTAAATTTAGCCTAAGTTCAAATAGTTAATAAATATTTTGTATACATACTAATAACAAAAATATTTCATCTATATGCTGTCTGTAAGTAGGTAGGTATATACTAGGGTTGTCAATTATTCGCGTTTAAAATAATTCGAATAGAAACTTACAGTAAAAGTTTTTATTCGAATAATTTAATAAAATATGTATAAATAAAACTTTTCAAATACCTCTAAAATCTTAAGATACGGAGAAAAGAAATGCTGAGTGCATTAATGCGTATATAAGTCAGTAACTTAGTTTAATCTCAACCTATTTTTATTTTATTTAACAATATTCAATAACCTAGAGTATATGCCATGAGCGGTTACAAATTTCTACTTAACAATACTTCTTTCAAGATAAGCCACCCACCATCACAATTTTATTTTATGTGCTTTTTGAGTTGCTAGAAACCATATCTATGTCCCTAAAAGGATTTTTAACGTTTTATGGTAATTTGAGGGTCATGCTTCTTTTTCTATTTAAACTATAAGTAATAAATTTTATTTCATTAACTCGATATGCCACATATGGGCATTTCCACCGTAAAGTCCATCGTGGCTCAAAAACTAAAAGTCATCAAAAATAAAATTTCAACTTCTATTATTATAGAAAAATATTTAAATTTTATTATATTAAAGACCCCAAAGCTTTTCTTAACCACTATGATGAGTAATCGGAATTAAAAGTTACAATAATATTTCAGGCATATTTTTGCACCTTTAGTAGCATTTGCTTTTAATAGTTTTTATTATTTTAAAGGCTAATATTTAAACGGACTTTTATCGGAAAACATTTGTTGAAATAATAGTTATCTTAAAACATGCAAATATAAAAAGATAAAGATCCTTAATAGGCAAATTTTTGGTTTTCTTTCTTTTAAATGTTACGTTCGTCACGTTGAAACAGGATTTATCCCGATAACTTTTTAGTTGGCATTCAGAAGTCTTCAAAACTTTGAATCTAAATCAAGTTTAGTATATAGAACTCAATTTAAAAAAATTATTCTAAGCGGGGTTATTTTTTATAGAATTTCAAAGTATGTCACGTCACATTACATAATTTTTTTCAAGTGCAACCTTCGAATTGTGAAATATTGTTACTTAAAAAGATGTGATATTTATGCAATTTGTGGATATAGGTGATAGTTATGATTTTTAGTTGATAAGTGGAAGAAAAAGCACAGAAATTCAACAAATGATATTTTTAAGAAATGTATGGAAAAAAGTGAATTTCGGATATCGGCTTTATATGGGCGTTATGACCGATTATTGTATTATCATCAAAAGGGTCAGTAGATGTACATTTGGAAGTTTTCTGTGTGTTTGCATTATCAGGATGGCGAAATTTTAGTTATATATCCAAGTTTATGGTTATAACAAATGTGGGCTTTGTATGGAAGCTATGCCTAATCATGGACCAATTTTTAAAAAATAGGATGAACGATTTTTGTGTATGTCAAAATTATTTGTGTTGAATTTTATGGTGATATAAGCATTTTTAAAAGTTTTATGTTAATTAATGTTAATTCTTATATTATTCTTATACGGAAGCTATTTTCAACTAAAATGTTATTAAATAGTCAAAATATTTCTCCGATTCCAAAAACTTTCAACAATGTCCGTCCAAAATAAATCTATGGACTAATTAATTTTCAATAATATTGCAAATTTCATCATTGGGAATTTTTGTCACATCACGTCACGTCACACATAAGGGCTTGTACAAAAAATCTGAAAACAATTTTTAGTTCTAAAAGCTGAAAAATAATCAATAAATATTCCAAATTACAATAAAAAAAGGTTTTAACCAAATAGCCAGGTGAAACTCGCAGATTTTTAATTTTTGTCAAAAAAGAAATAAGCAACTTCTATTTCTGTCACATCACGTCACGCACCACAGTGGTATAGGAAAAAAAAGAGGGAAATAATTCGGTAACTTCTAAACGGTTAATCCGATTTTAATGAAATTTGGTATGCACAAAGAGGAGGTGTTGAGGACCCCCCGCCAGGGGCCCGGCGGGGGGTCCTCAAATTAGGACACCTCGGCTATGTTAAATTTTTAAAACGATCTTATTTCTTCATTTGAGTTCCGATTTAAAAAAA